>NC_137115.1:2106153-2146153 GCF_949357685.1 Gobio gobio | reverse complement strand
GGCTACTGTAGCAGGCGGAGAGTTTGGGGTGTGGCTACTGTAGCAGGCGGAGAGTTTGGGGCGTGGCTACTGTAGCAGACTGAGAGTTTGGGGCGTGGCTACTGTAGCAGACTGAGAGTTTGGGGTGTGGCTACTGTAGCAGGCGGAGAGTTTGGGGTGTGGCTACTGTAGCAGACTGAGAGTTTGGGGTGTGGCTACTGTAGCAGACTGAGAGTTTGGGGTGTGGCTACTGTAGCAGACTGAGAGTTTGGGGTGTGGCTACTGTAGCAGACTGAGAGTTTGGGGTGTGGCTACTGTAGCAGGCGGAGAGTTTGGGGCGTGGCTACTGTAGCAGACTGAGAGTTTGGGGTGTGGCTACTGTAGCAGACTGAGAGTTTGGGGTGTGGCTACTGTAGCAGGCGGAGAGTTTGGGGCGTGGCTACTGTAGCAGACTGAGAGTTTGGGGCGTGGCTACTGTAGCAGACTGAGAGTTTGGGGTGTGGCTACTGTAGCAGACTGAGAGTTTGGGGTGTGGCTACTGTAGCAGACTGAGAGTTTGGGGTGTGGCTACTGTAGCAGACTGAGAGTTTGGGGCGTGGCTACTGTAGCAGACTGAGAGTTTGGGGTGTGGCTACTGTAGCAGGCGGAGAGTTTGGGGTGTGGCTACTGTAGCAGACTGAGAGTTTGGGGTGTGGCTACTGTAGCAGACTGAGAGTTTGGGGCGTGGCTACTGTAGCAGACTGAGAGTTTGGGGCGTGGCTACTGTAGCAGACTGAGAGTTTGGGGCGTGGCTACTGTAGCAGACTGAGAGTTTGGGGCGTGGCTACTGTAGCAGACTGAGAGTTTGGGGCGTGGCTACTGTAGCAGACTGAGAGTTTGGGGTGTGGCTACTGTAGCAGACTGAGAGTTTGGGGTGTGGCTACTGTAGCAGACTGAGAGTTTGGGGTGTGGCTACTGTAACAGACTGAGAGTTTGGGGCGTGGCTACTGTAGCAGACTGAGAGTTTGGGGCGTGGCTAACTGTGTCAGGCTGAGAGTTTGGGGTGTGGCTACTGTAGCAGGCTGAGAGTTTGGGGCGTGGCTACTGTAGCAGACTGAGAGTTTGGGGTGTGGCTACTGTAGCAGACTGAGAGTTTGGGGCGTGGCTACTGTAGCAGACTGAGAGTTTGGGGTGTGGCTACTGTATCAAGCTGAGAGTTTGGGGCGTGGCTACTGTAGGAGACAGAGTTTGGGGTGTGGCTACTGTAGCAGGCTGAGAGTTTGGGGTGTGGCTACTGTAGCAGGCTGAGAGTTTGGGGCGTGGCTACTGTAGCAGACTGAGAGTTTGGGGTGTGGCTACTGTAGCAGACTGAGAGTTTGGGGTGTGGCTACTGTAGCAGACTGAGAGTTTGGGGTGTGGCTACTGTAGCAGACTGAGAGTTTGGGGTGTGGCTACTGTATCAAGCTGAGAGTTTGGGGCGTGGCTACTGTAGCAGACTGAGAGTTTGGGGTGTGGCTACTGTAGCAGACTGAGAGTTTGGGGTGTGGCTACTGTGTCAGACTGAGAGTTTGGGGTGTGGCTACTGTAGGAGGTGGAGCCAGAGGGTGTTTGCCAGGTGTGGGACCATGACTGATGCATTACATGGGAAAAGACATTCAGCTTTGCTTTGCTAATTTGAAGTCTCATATTTTAGAGTTCAGATATTAAGCAGGTCATGAACACGTCAAAGGGAGCATTGAGATGAAACAAGCTACAAAGAAAGCTTCAAATGTTCCTCGTTTCGTGACAGATACACTAATACTAATGCTGCACAATTTGAGCTATAATTCATGTCTGTACCACACTTACTTGCCAAAGTTTATTACTTATGGGTTAGCGGTTTGTTCACACATCTATAAGAAATGCACAAATTCATAATAAATCTATTGAAATATCTCGTACACATCACTGCGTGGAGCTAAACGTGCAATCTGACTGGTCATGAATTAAGAGAGATGATCTACGTTCACTTCCATCTGATGATATGATTATATTTATTATGATACGAGGCAGCTGCAGTTGTGAATGTAGACGAGCTTAAACGACTTTAATATGAGACTGTATGTGGGGTTGAGCGGAACTGATCAGATTTATGCACAGCAGCATATACATTCATATCTCGCAACTGAAGTTTCATAACGCTTTCTACGAAGTCTGCATGCATAATGCACCGTGTAAAGGTATTATTGATGGATTATGATGTGTTGGTGGTGATATCAGCTGTGTTAGCTCATAAATTACTGCAAACATTACAATACTAATGCATCCCTGGTTGTACTTTTAATATCAGCATCTGCTTAAAGGGTAACTAAACGCCTGCTCAGAGCTTAACTCCACCCACTGGCAATTTTCAAAAAATACTGGAACACAGAGGGGATGATTTCAGGTTAAAATAGAGACTAGACCTTCAAAAAAAAAATTGGAAGGCAGATTAGCCCCTCTTTTGGAATTATTTAAAAAATCCTGCAACCATGTGTGTGACCACTAGAGGTCTCAATGGAGAGGCTTGAGAATTCACTAGTTTTTGATCGATTTGAATATATATTTAAAAAATCTCAAAGACTATTTATTATAAAGTTTTAGATTTTTTTTTGTTAGTTAGAAATATAGATTTTTTTTTCGGTGAATTTGTGTTTTTGCAGATTTCCCATTCATTTCTTATGGTGGTTATTTTTAACCGAAGAGCACAAATGGGAGTATTTTTTTTACGACCAATTAGCATGCTTGAATCATACCCTTAATTTTTTTGTGTGTTTACATCCCTAATGTTTCATATCATTCTGATGAAGCTGTGATTTTTAAAAATTCAAAATGTGGTTCATAGGTTCAGTTTAGGTTCATAGGGGTGTGTAAGTGTGTGTGTGTGTGTGTGTGTGTGTGAGTGGATGTGTCAATATCACACTCTTGATGTTTTAGAGTGTCACCCTTTTACTGCTGTGTACTTTTTTTCAGCATCGTGGCCGATTTGTAGATTATACACACAAATATTCTGAGAATTTTTGTGTTTTTGCCGATTTCCCATTCATTTCCTAAGGTCATTTATGACCGAAGACAATGAACGCTATTTTTTTACGACCAATTAGCATGCTCGAATCATGACCCCAATGTTTTTGTGTGTGTTCTACCTAATGCTAGAAAAGTCACCAAGTTTCATATCATTCCGATGAAGCTGTGATTTAAAAAATGTTCAAAACAGAATTTTTTTTCTGGTCAGAAGTGACCGAAGAGCACCAGAGGGTTAAACATCACTGGGCACAAACTATGAGACTCTGTCAATGACCAGAGAAAACCCGCTAACGGACGCTTTCCTCTGGGCGAACCTACCGTGAAGACGTGAGCTCAGTGGATCTGCCGGATGAGGACAATCATCAATTTGCAGAAAGAAAGTAGCAGATGGTGAGGGAGGAAAGTCTGAAAGCAGCAGGAGACTGCAGATACTGAGCTGAACATGAACATGAAACCACCCAGCAAGAACACAACGCTTTTACACAACGCTGCATTTGGGTTGCAGGTCTGCAACAAAACAATATATAACCAAAATAAAAGTTTTAAATGTAGTGAAACCTCAAAGCCTCATAATGTCAAAGCAACAACAAACCCAAACACAATTCTGTGCATTAAATATTTCACAGATTTAGTTTAAATAGTCTTGTTTATCATCTTGTTTAACATCATATCTGTGGAATGTCTTCTTTAAAAACGGTTCAATCGGTTCAATGGAAAGTCTGTGCCAACAACGAGAAATTTAACACGACTTCACTCTAGACTGTAATTATTCATATTTCAACTGTGTGAGATAAATTTCTCACTCAAATCTAAAACTTAAAGGGCATATTGCAGGTTAAATTAAGAGTTATGAACTGAGAAATATTATTTTCCTTGAGTGTTTAACGTATAAGAGGTCATCATACTATAAAAATATCCTGAAAACTTCCTTGTTAATCCAAAAACAGCTTTTATTGTAACCAATCTCAGAGAACGACTCGTTGTGGAATGAGCCTATCAGTGAAAGACCCCGATAGGCTTTGGCCCCGCCCACTGGAGTGTTAGTGAGATGACGAGGAGAGACGAACAGACTAAACATAACATCACCTTCCAAAGGATCCTAATGCTAGGAATGGGCTTATTTATTCTCAGTCGAGCATTATTTATTTGTGTTCGGCATATTTCACTATGGAATCTTCGGAAAATCAGTCGCAATTTCGGCAAACAGACTTTGCAAACAGACTCTTACGATATGGACTCGACAGTAATGCCACTCTAATGTTCATTCTAATGCCTGATCTGAGACCAGTGATTTCTGATATCTAATGATTCATGTACAGTCAGATGTTCTGTGTCTGTGTGTCAATAAATCAAACCAGTGACTTAACGCTCATCTTCGCATTGATTCTCTTAGTAGGAAGAAAATAATCTGTTATTTAAACTGTGATTAAATTATGTATAGAAAGCGCACAAAGAACGCTCCATTTGCAATCTCTGGAGCTGTCAATCAAACAGCGCGAATTTATTAGTGACTGAGTTCTAAAACTCACATAATAATCAACAAATCTCTTATTTCCATTGTGTTTGCACTGTTAGTTATGATGAAATCAGGGTAGGAAAACGCCTTTCATTTCTATGTCAAATTTTGATGTAAAAAACATTATAAATGCATCACAGGCAACAATAAAACAATGCAGTTCATGACCCCTTTAATGTTTATTTTAAGTAACATAAATGTTTTTGATCAGTTTTAGGCAAATACAGTGCCAGGTTGGATGCGGTAATGAGGCGGATCAAATGTCAACAACTTCCTGACAATATTTTGCAACGTGAATATATTAATTATTAAATGCAGACATCTGTCGTATAGTAATAGGGGAAAAATGTATATAGGGGATATAAGTATATAGGTAATAAAAGGTAATATATACTGAAATATAAGTATACACTCAAAAAAAATGCTGGGTTAAAAATAACCCAAGTTGGGTAGAAAATGAACTAACCCAGCAATTGGGTAGTTTTAAGCAAACATTTAACCAAACAACTGGGTTAAAACAACCCAAATGATGGGTTAAAACAACCCAATTGCTGGGTTAGTCCATTTTCAACCCAACTTGGGTTATTTTTAACTCAGCATTTTTTAGAGTGTAGCTATATAGGTTGGAAAATGAGATTGCATCCTTTTTCCTAGTTGTGCTCGCTGAAGTCTCGACTCTTTCTCTCACCGTCTCCTCCATCAGAGCCTGAGATAAAAACTATTTAAAAGATCCATTCACATCAACAGGCGGGAATAACGGCCCAATCAAGCCGCATGAGTCAAATTAAAAACTGCTGACACAAAAGCCGACCGTTTAGAGCATTGAAGGATTCCCGCTGTCAACATCACACGTCACGTCCTCCGCACACACACACACACACACACACACACACACACACACACACACACACACACACACACACACACACACACACACACACACACACACACACACACACACACACACACACACACACACACACACACACACACACACATCTGACACTCATCACATGTGAAATATTCATGAGCCCCACATTACCGCGGACACATCTCTCTCTCTGACCTTCTTCACCTGCCTGCTTATTAAAATCTCATAGTATTAACTCTACTGCTCATGGCCAGGCTGAATAATTCAATCAGACTAAAGGAGTCAAATGAATCTTTAATGACATTAAAGCCACAGGGGGAGCAGAACCTGGACTCTGGCAGCGTTTACTCTGGCCTTCACCTGCGGCGAGAGACGGCTCGTTCTGCTTGACACGCCTGCCCATTTATCCAGAAACGCTCATGAATTGTCACCGATATTCGTTTTTAGAGAGCACGAAAAAAGAATCATAAGTGCATGATGAAGGACTTAAGATGGTTTTAAGCTGAAAGAGATCAAATCTATTTAGTACTAGAGTCCTATTATTGCGCTCTTCACATTTACCGTCACAGTTGCATTAAATATCATAATTACTACAACGCCATTGAGGGTCATTAAGAGATTGAACCATGACACTCGTTTTTACTCTGGAGCCAGAGCCCAGAATAGCTAGCATTAATAGAAGAGATATCTCCCGAGAAAATGTGTTTAAAATGGTAGAAACTGCCCCATTTTTGGTGAGTTTAATGTATTGCATTTTTTCGTACTTTGCCTAGGGGTTAAAAAGAGGTTTGAAACACCTTTGCAGCACGATACTATTTATAGCGAATATCCTGACTCCGCCCACATTTGATGAATATGCAAATATGTGCTGCTCTTTCCTCTCAATACAACAAAATAAACAGCACACAACAGAAATGACAGAAAACAGCCGTTCAGAAAGCATCTGATCTGATGTTGATATGTTTGCACCTCCAGTCACGCCATGTTCATTTATACAGCTTTTATTATACAATAGATTGCTTTAAAGGTCCCATGGCATGGCATTTTTCTATTATTTTATAGTGTTTCCTGAGGTGTACTTATATTGTTAGTATGATTTTTACATCATAAAATGTCATAATTTAGAAATAAAAGGCATTTTTTCTATACTGCTGTTTGCCCTGTGGCTGAATGCCCTGTTTCAAGAGGCGTGTCTGCTGTGAGACTTCAGTGAAAACGCCCACTGTTGTGATTGGCTGACATCTTTGCATTTAAAATGAGCGGAGGGGGCGTGGTTTAACGAGGTCGACGCACGAGCTGCTGCCAGAGAGACAGATGGACCTGAGTTCACTTCTCATCAGTTCTCAGCATGTCTCAGTTCAGGGTGAACTTTTGTAGTTACTAGCATATACTTCAGGTTATTAGTTTATTTCTAGTCGGAGGGACTGTCACTCATGTCAGAAAGTTAGTAACTTTAGTAAATTATGGATCAGCGCTGACTCGAGACGCGAACCGTTTAGAACGATTCAGTCCGATTCAGTCCGATTTGGTGAACTGGTTCGGTTCACTAAAAAGAACCGATTCAAAAGAATGATTTGTTCGCGAACCGGACATCACGGAGACGGAGCGATTGCTAACAAAGTTATTTATAGTAACTACTGAGTTGTGAGAGCGCTGTCAGTCAGTGCGAGTTTATTGTGTTTGTATCTGAGAGTTCTGAATAAACACGAGTCCCAGTCACACCGAGTCCGTCTTCATCATTATTACCAACTTTGTAACACATGCAATGTACCATTACAGCGAGATGAACGAGTTAGTAAGTTTGATTAAAGCATTATTTCTAGGTATGTTCCAATCATATGAAAAGCGTCAGTGACGCGCATTGACTAACTTACACAGCGCAAACAAAGACACAACAGCAGTAATCGAATGTAATCCAGTTTATTGTGGGGAAAGCTGGCTAGCCTAGCCCAGATATGCTCACGCTTACCCTCCTTCTGCTTAATCTCACGCCGCGTTTGGTGCCTCCGCTGTGGGCAGATGCAGTACTGGGGGTCAGGGATGTTGAAGGCCGAGCTTCGGCGTGCGTGAGGTTTATCTCTAAAGATCTGACTCTGCCAATGTTGAGCAGAAACTCCCGACTGCATGCACATTTAAGAACAGATAGACGCGACGAGGACGTACAAAAACACTGACTCCCAAGATAGAAAACACGAAAACACCGTTCTGTCTGGAGAGAGAGAAGCTGCAGCGTGTGCACGAATAATAAATAATTAGCTACACATAAGAAATCACTGATCACAGATCAGAAGGAACTGAAAAAAGACTTCTGTTTTCATTTGTACATCCAAACACTGAGAATCTGCCAGCATTCACTCGTTCACAAGCCTTGATCTCTCGAGTGTTTGCATGGGCGTGGCAGATTCTCTGGGCGGGGGAAAGGGAGGAAACCGTTCCTGCTTGGACGTCAAACCAGGAGACTTCAGGATTGGCTCGTTTGGCCTGTCACTTTCTCAAAGGCAGAGAAAGACAGCCAGAACTCGGGTTTACACCGATCAACATTTCTATCCACTTGGGGACAATATTCAGGCTAGGGGAACTCATATTAATGTTGAAATACCTCATAAAATGAAAATTTCATGCCATGGGACCTTTAAAACAGCAGATTTACAGTATTACACATGAGACATTGTTTTCAATTAGTATTACAGCTTTAGCTCTCCAGTGCTGTATTCTAAGAGGGCCGAAACATAGTTCTGTATGCAGTAATGCTATCTTTCCATGAAATACGAAAAACCTCTTTTTACTCACGTCTGACCTCGACGGACTGAACAGAAGAAATGAACCTGAGAAGATTTACACCTCAAAGTAGGCGGGACCTCAGAGCCACACCCACCTATTACATCATCACCTCAGACCAATGGGACTTCAAAGACCAGCCAAAGCGAACTCTAAACAAACTTTGTTTCGCCCTGATTTTGTCCGAAATGACGTCACACCAGTTTGTTTACATATGAACACACAACTATTATTCTGTACATTTATACATAAAGATATTTTAAGCAACTGACCTGACTTGGCTTCTTCTAATTCTTTGGCTTCTTCAAGTTCTTTGGCTTCTTCTTCTGTAAAGAGAAAAATAGGTCAGAAGGAATGAGTTTATGGTCTCCAAATACATACGCATTTTCAGCTGTCACATTATACACAGTTGTGCATTCACACATACTCAGTTCAGGAACATCTGAAAATATGAATTTGCCAACATTCAACCTTGCAGGCGGAAATCCATGTTTAAAGATCAAGCTTTATGAGATGTAGTCTCCTCTAAAATACAACTAGATGTGAGTTCACACGCACTGCATTCTAAAGGAGCTGCGATCCCTTTTCTTCACAGTCCAGATCTGCTGATCTCAGCTCAAACTGGGTTAGCTGACCCCTAAAACCAGCAAACCAGCTTGAGCTGGACCAGCTAACATTCTTCGGCTGGTTCAATCCAAGCACATGCTTCTTTTTTTCTTTTTCTTTTTTTTGACAAAAAACAGCAAAATACAAAACTCTCGTAGGGGAAAGAGAGTATACACATACCAAAATGTAGTCAAAATACAAAAGTGAATAACTAAACAGAAAACAATAGAACAAAAAACAAACAAAAAAACAAAAAACAAAAAAAGTAACGGGGCTATTTATAAACACAAGTCATTGTCAAAAAGGCAAAACATTTTCCCCTTTTCCATTTTTTCTCTTCTTTTTTTTTGACTTTGTACACATAATTCTGACTTTATACACACAATTCTGGCTGTATATCACACAATTCTGACTTTATATCACACAATTCAAATCCGACTATCACACAATTCTGACTTTATACACACAATTCTGACTTTATACACAGTTCAAATCTGACTATCACACAATTCTGACTTTATACACACAATTCTGACTTTATACACGCAATTCTGACTTTATAAAAGCAAGCACATGCTTCTGTATGGCATTCACACTTTTCTCGTCACACAACCAGACAGTGCAAAACTAGTTCAGTGCTGACAAACACTGATCATGTGTCCAATAAAATATGACAATATTTGATTTATGATTTTATTCAAAAAATCTCAGTTTGTTATTTAATCATTTTGTTATGTGCAAACACAAGCTTTGCTATGTAAAAGTATGCTGTGCTACACCAAATATTTATATATATGCAATGATGTATTATTTTCTGCATTCTATGTAAAAAAAAAACATCCACAAAAAATGGACCATAAAATGATTAATCTCTCTTTTGTGAGAGATTGATGCTAACAGAAATTGTAACTGTAAACTAACAGGGAACTTTAGCTAACGTTCTGCAAAGATTTTATGAACAAACGTTCAAAGTTTTCTGGTCTTCAATAATGTCAGCACAAAAATCAGGTAAACTTTTACATTTATGGAATGTTCATCCAACGTTTTTTTAAATGTTGCTACTTGTTTCAGAGCGTTCAGAGAACATTCAAAAGTAACGTTCCCATAATGTTTGAAGAATGATGCAATATAATGTTCCCTTAACGTTTGTATAAACAAGAAAAAAACTGGACCTTTTGAACATTCAGAGAATATTCAGAAATAATGTTTTCAGAACTTAATGGGAACATTTGCTAAATGTTTTTAGAACATATTTTTGTTATCTGGAATCACTAAGTGTGATCGTGCACAGCTATATAATTCAGAATAGGCCATTTTGAGCTGCTCCAGTAACTGTTGAATGAGCAGAGATTCACTCCCGCTAGTGAATACGGTTATCAAGCGTAAACAGAGGCTTTCTGATCATTCGCATTAGAGATACGCCGAAATGAAAATCCTTGGCCGAATACTGAACGTGTTTTTTTTTTTTAAATTCCATTTATTTTGCCAATATTTTCACCATTGCATAAATTAGCTTTTTTACTATTTTGTCTTACTTTAAAACATTTTTTTTTTTACAAAACTAAAATGTAAAAATATTTATTTAAAGCTGCAGTCCGTAACTTTTTTTGTGTTCAAGATTTACAAAAATTATATAACGAGAATGTACAAAATTAATTCATTTTCCAAACCGTGTTTTTGTCTTACCCTGAATCATTATGGTACACTTATAACGCGTGTTTATTTTGGGACTATTTCAGACCGGTCTGGTAATTACGGAAAAAAAAGTTACAGACTGCAGCTTTAACACTGAACATTTTTAGCATTCCAGCAGACATTATACAAACAAAGCACAATATAACGTAAAATTAAAAATAAAAAAAGTAAAATAAATATATTTTTATTTGGCCATCTTATCTTAGGACTATTATGCCTACAGGTATCATAATCAAATCTTGTTTGTTTGTTCATTAGAAGTTTTGTATAACTCAGCACTGAATAAAAACTCTTGGAAGATATTTTAGTGTAAAGCTGATGCTGAGAAAGGCTTCAGATAGGCCTCCATTGGCATTCAGTACATTTACACTCACAAGACCCATAAAAGGCACTAAAAACGTCGTTACAAAGTCCATCTCACCACAGTGACTCTACAATAATCTTACGAAGCGACGACAATAGTTTTTATGCACACAAAAAAAAAAATGAAATAACGACTTTATTCAACCTCTTCTTGTCTTCCGTGTGTGTCTCCACGACGCATGCGCGAGAATATGACGCAGATCCGGCGTTCGGGAATCCATGAAATGCCACTTTAGACCGATTTTGAGAACTACGCCGAGACCTAAAGCACGATCAATGTAGAATTCAACAGCTGAGACACGCGCGTCTTCCTCTGCTCGTAAACAAATCTCTTCTGGGTCATGTGTCCGAACGCCGGATCTGCTCATATTCTCACGCATGCATCTAACCCTTTAAGTTCACGCAGCATTTTATTTCAACCACTATTTGTAAAAGTCTGTTGCGGACGCGTTGCGTGCAGAAAGAGTTTATTGCTATTCGAATCAGCAGTGGAGTTTAAAAAATACGACTGATGGGCCGACGACGAGGTTGCGGCTTTATTACATTTATTTGCAAAGGACGAAGTCCAGCGGGAACTGTAAAGTCGTGCGTAGTCCTTCATCCCCGGAGTAATCTTCACGGTACTTTAGACCGCGATGGAAACGCAGACAGCAGCAGGTCTGGGGGAAAAGGTCATTTCGGTGGAAACTATAGATTACTTGAAAATATTCTGTCTTCTAGTATTTAGTGGGATAAATACATGGAAAGATTCGCTCAAAAGAGAAGAGGAGAGGATTAAATTGAGTGAAGTTTGAGCCAATAGTGAAGCAGACACCAAGAAATGAAATAAAAGAGCAAACGTACATTGTTGATTTCCCTCCGCGGTGGCTCTCCAGCCCAATATCCCAGCTAACAGCCCAATCTCTGCAGCTGCTCATTCCAGTTAGCATCGCCCTCCACCTCCACACACATTATGACAGCCAAGAAAAATGATAGTGTGGCTGTAGAGTCTGACTGACCTCCTGAAGCCGCAGCATCAGTTAGGCCCTTCTCCACTAGAGCCTTTCATCTGAAGCTCCTCTAACACTCTCACTGAAGAGCCAATGAGGGCACGCTTCACACCGGCCGCTCAAGTGTGTGTGACGTCAGACCTCCGCTTCTGAAAGACGTTTATGGGTTCATCTAACTGGAGTAAAATTGCACTACAGAGTAGTAGTTTTTGTTTTAAATTATATATATATATATATATATATATATATATATATATATATATATATATATATATATATATATATGTGCTGTCAAATTGATTAATCACATCCAAAATAAAAGTTTGTGTTTACATGATATGTATTTTTTAACATATTTTTTTTATATAATTTATATTATATATAAATATACATATTTAATATATACATATAAAAAAAATCTTAAATATATACATGCATGAGTTTGTAGTAATATATATATATATATATATATACATAATAATTATACACAGTACACACAAATATATCATGTAAACACAAACTTTTATTTTGTATGCGATTAATTGATTTGACAGCACTAATATATATATATATAATTCAAAACAAAAAGGTTTTTGTTAATATTTTGAAAATTGTATTAGATGTTACTTACTTATTTGGATTTTATTTTAATATATTCTGTTTTAATTTTAATGTTAAAACATTTAAATGAATTTAAAATACATAATTTTGTTATGTGTTTTTGTCCTTAATCGCTATATATTTTTTAAATATGTATATATACACTGTAGATTTTATTAATGTAAAAAAAAAAAATTTTTTGTTTTTTTTTGTACTTAAATTAAACTTAATTGGAAATTACAAATGATGCATTGGCAATTAGCTAAAATAAAATAATTTTAAGGGTTTGATATTTCAAATAATGGTTATATAAATTGTATTGTAAAAGTTAATAATAATAATAACCATATATATATATATTAGGGATGCACCGAATATTCGGCCACCGAAAATTTTCGGCCGAAAATGGCCCAAAAGTGCATTTTCGGTTTTCGGCCGAAATACTTTTATCACCGAAACAACACGGCCGAAATGTTGTGATGACGCAAACAGAAACCGCGACCTGCACGTGCTTGTCTGAAGCAGTATATTTGAGAAACACCCACGTCAGCTCCATGTACAAGCACTGACAGCCAGAGCTCATGTTCTCGATGAGAAGAGGAACAGACTTCACTGTGAGTTCCCACACAAACATCAATCAACATGTATCACGAAATTCAAACGATAAATGCCGTTTTGACGCTCTTTAATGTGGCATCACTGATCACATCACAGTTCAAGCGGCGGCGCGCGCGTGAACGCGATCATCTGTGAGCGCGATCGATCATCTCTTCCTTAAGAATAAACATGAATGAACATCTAAGGTGTGTTGAGGATACATTACAACTTACTGTCACGTATCATATGTGGTGTAATCGCTCAATCAGTGTTTCAACGGCGGAAAGACCTCAATATAACTGCTTGTAAACTAGCCTAAACAATGTCATGCAACTTTAGCATCACATTTACCTCAGGAGTCATTCAATGTCCACAGAATTTTATTCACTAGAGTAAATCAACTCTTTCACTAAATATATGACCTATATTAGCCGTTATATTCATTATATTCTACTTAACCTGTTAATGATATCTTGATTATTTCCTGTATGTTTAAATAAACCTGTCATGAAAATGACAGACACTGTGTATAAATGATTAGGCCTATATTTCAACAACGAATTGGAGAAAAAACTATTTTATTATTAGATTATTAGTTATTGCAAAAACT
Source organism: Gobio gobio (assembly GCF_949357685.1). NCBI lineage: Eukaryota > Metazoa > Chordata > Actinopteri > Cypriniformes > Gobionidae > Gobio > Gobio gobio. Next base: position 2,132,525 of record NC_137115.1, on the reverse strand, counting down.
GCCTTATGTGAAGTTTGCATGTTTGTGTACTATGTTATTTGAGTGTTGATTATTAGACCTAAAAATAAATAGCAACTGAATTTAGGCGAATAGTTTGGGCTCTGTTGTTAACCTTTAATATTAATGTGCAAGTAAGGGCTCCCTATATAGTTTACAGCAATATCTTCAATACACTTTTAGTTATAATTTAATTCATTTAAGAACAGATACTTTTTTTTCCAGTAAACCAATAAAAATAAATCAAAAGTCATTTTGTAAAACTGCTGTACCGAACCGTCAGTTTTGTGTACCGCTACACCCCTATTCTACAGTTAACATATGGGCTATGGCAGTCTTTGCTTTGATACACTATTATGTTGAAGGCCTACAGAGAAAATAGTTGTATCTTTAAGCAGTTGCACTTGTTCTGAATGCACTTTCTTGTAGTAGTCCTACAGAGAAAAATTTTAAATGCACTAGACCTAAATGTACTTTGTTTTTATGAGAGAACATTTAATTTTAAAATCTTTCTGTAGGCCTGTACATTATTATTTAATGCACAAATGAGTGGGGTCAAGTTAAACATTTTAGTTTGAATTTTATTTTATACTGTGCATTGTTGCAATGTGCTAAATAAATATTGGCATAATTTGTAATTGATTTATTCTTTGAAACTTTAATATTAATTTACGCAATTACAATGCCTTGATTTTAGTAAAGTTAGTAAACAGTCATAACCATAAATGCAATGGTACTAATAATTGGCATAATTTATTTCGGTGTTTCGGTTTTCGGCTTTCGGCCTTGGTTTCCTCTTTTTCGGTTTCCGGTTTCGGCCAAGAATTTTCATTTCGGTGCATCCCTAATATATATATCTTCTATATCTTGGTTTATTAAAAATAATAAATTTAAAAATATTAATTAATATTAATGAATAAATATAATTATTTATTTTATATAAATAGAAATAAATATTCAAATATAACTAATTTATTAATAAATATGAATATAATGAATATTATTGAAACTAATAAATGCAATTATTTACGTTATATACACTGTAGATTTGATTATATTAAATTTTTTTGTACTTAAATTAAACATAATTGGAAATTACAAACTGGCTGAAATAAAATAATGTTAAGGGTTTTTTTTATTTTATTTGAGTTAAACATTTGCTATTTCAAATAATGATTTTGTTATGGTGCTAGTTAATAATAATAACCCTATATATATATATATATATATATATATATATATATATATATATATATATATATATATATATATATATATATATATATATATATATATATATATATATATATATATATATATATATATATATATATATAATATTAATGAATAAATATAACTATTTATTTAATATAAATATGAATATTATTGAAACTATTAATTACAATTATTTACGTTATATACATAATTGTATTTGACATTAATATTTATTTGCTTATTATTTACATGTAATTAATTTAGTAATAAATGTTTTAATGCAATAAACTAAACTATGAGCCGCAAGTCATTTTGCAGAAAGGTCGATGACTAAAAGCTGATGCAACAGGACCAAGAGCTCGAGTGAGAACCGTAAATTAAAAAGTGTAATTCCAGTCCCAGATTAGGGTTTGGAGGTTGAGAACAGACGAGAAGAGCAGGAGTGGAGGAGCAGGATCGGACTCACTCAACAGGTTGCTGACCCGTTCTCTGAATCTTATTCCTGCACGGGTTACTGGAGATTTGTTCTGGATGTGTTCAGTGTTCTCCAGCTGGATGTTTACTCTCTTTCCTCAGTTGCAGATGTGTTTCTGAGAGCCCAGGGGTCTGTGCGACGCAGGAATGACCTTTATTTAAATGTCTCCTGCTCGACACACAGAACTCATTACAGCTGGTGTGAGGGTGGAAAGCAATGTTCTTTCCTTCTAGCCACCTCCTTTTTTTCTTCACATGATTGCAGAATCCATCCCTATCTCTCTGCCGGTTCTTCTCCATCCACCCATCACTCTTTCCTCCTGTCATTTCATCAGTTGTGCAGTCCCTGGTTACACTAATTATCTATCCGGCGCTAATGAACTTCAGCAGCACTGGAGGAGAGACGGGCTTTGGCAAGAAGAGGAGGCTGTTCTGAACACTGACGAGAAGACACACACACACACACACACACACACACACACACACACACACACACACACACACACACACACACACACACACACACCATCATCAGCTTCGGCAACAACAAACACACACAAGCAGTGTTCATTTTCGTCAACAGAGAGAGAGAGAGAGAGAGAGAGAGAGAGAGAGAGGGAGAGAGAAACCCTAACCCTATCTCTGTATCCATCCATCTGTCTATCTCTGTATCCATCCATCTGTCTATCTCTGTATCCATCCATCTGTCTATCTCTGTATCCATCCATCTGTCTATCTCTGTATCCATCCATCTGTCTATCTCTGTATCCATCCATCTGTCTATCTCTGTATCCATCCATCTGTCTATCTCTGTATCCATCCATCTGTCTATCTCTGTATCCATCCATCTGTCTATCTATCCATCCATCCATCCATCCATCCATCCATCTATCTCTGTATCCATCCATCCATCCATCCATCCATCCATCCATCCATCCATCCATCCATCCATCCATCCATCCATCCATCCATCCATCCATCCATCCATCCATCTATCTATCTATCTATCTATCTATCTATCTATCTATCTATCTATCTATCTATCTATCTCTGTATCCATCTATCTATCTCTGTATCCATCCATCTGTCTATCTATCCATCCATCCATCCATCCATCCATCCATCCATCCATCCATCCATCCATCCATCCATCCATCCATCCATCCATCTATCCATCTATCCATCTATCTATCTATCTATCTATCTATCTATCTATCTATCTATCTATGTATCCATCTATCTATCTATCTATCTATCTATCTATCTATCTATCTATCTATCTATCTATCTATCTATCTATCTATCTATCTATCTATCTATCTATCTATCTATCTATCTATCTCTGTATCCATCTATCTATCTATCTATCTATCTATCTATCTATCTATCTATCTATCTATCTATCTATCTATCTATCTATCTATCTATCTATCTATCTATCTATCTATCTATCTATCTATCTATCTATCTATCTATCTATCTATCTATCCATCCATCCATCCATCCATCCATCGTAGCGAATTAGCTCAGAGGGGAAACATTAATAATTATTCATAACTCATTATGGTTAATTATGAATATTTGAATCAGTTAAAGAGATTAACTTGATGTAGCTGCATTAACATTACAATCAATGAATCAGTTCATCCTGTGAACACTCAGTATTGATTATTAACTCATTTTAAGAGAAGGATATTTTCCATGGCTTTGAGCGTATAAGATCGATCATTTAAGTGCAATTTGTTTGCAGGCAGGGAGTCAGAACCAAACATATATTGTGCACATTATTATATAATTATATATTATTATTATATATTATTATTATATAAATCATGGACATGACTAAACTAACATGAAAGCATACATACACATACACGGAAAGTGAAAGAATGAAAAACCGGGTCGGAACAAAGAAATGAAACTATGGAAACACCTGGGAGAAACCGTCATTGACTACAAGCGCCTTTGTCTGATCAAAGGGGTTTACAGTTTTACTAACTACACAGCGATTTGTATATCGTACGTTATTTGCATTTAGCCTGAGCTGTTGAAGATCGCCGGATGTGAAATCACGGGAGAAAGATGTGATAGTTCGGTCCGATGGTGTTGAAGTTGCAATCGTTTCTTCTGCATTGACTGAAGAAGATACAATGCACTTGCAGATATTTCGACTCTAAGTTGCACATGGCTTGAGATCTTGGGCCTGCGACGTGTGCTCCAATCGGGTTTCCTGTCTCACACACACACAGCAACCAGGAGAGGCAGGAAGAGGCTGATGGTTAGAGTTTCCATCCGAGTTGGAGAGAGCAAATCTCAGTCTGACTCTTTTGTAAGAGTCCTCTCTCCTGGGTGGAGAGTGAAGACATAACAGGCTGTGTTTGAGGCCTGATGGCACCCAAGGGCCCTGGTGGGGTCACCCTACACCCATCAGCCATAGAAGGAAGAGGAGAAGAGAGCGAGGGCGGATCTCCACAGGATCGACTCGACCAATGGGATTGTTCTGATTTCCCAGCGGGAAATTCTTGTGTTGGAGAGTTTATGTTTCAAGTATGATTCAGCTGGGTCTGTGCCCACTTATACTCCATTTAATACGACAAACACACACTGCCTCTTCTGAGGAAGGGACATACACGAAAGTGTAAATCGTGAAATGAACATTAATTTGATAGGAGACATGACATATATGAGGTTACTTCTTGCTCAGAAGATATGCATAAAACGAAATACCATACAAGAGACACTTTACAAAACAGTTATGATCGTACACATGTCCTGGGGTGCATGTTCATTTATTAAGAGTTTTTTCTATAAATTAATGCAGGAAAGTCTGTTTTAAGGCATTGGGTCTCTCTTTTCACTTTCTTTCAAGCCATAAACAAAGTCTTATCTGATGGTAGCCCTGATAACGGAGACTGTTCCTGCTCTGGGGAACGTTTGTTAATAAGCATAAAGCATTTACAGCATAGGGTTAGGGTTAGGGTTAGGGTTGGATATTGTTCCATCCATCCATTTTCTTCTTTTTCCTCAGCTTCAGATCACCAAGCAAAGTGTTATAAAGAGAGTAAAGACTGATGTGTTTGTTTACAGTATTAGTATAGAATTGATTCGTGTAGATCCAGAACTTTCTCTACTGTCATGAAGTTTGAGCTTCGCGATATGAGCGACTTCATATGAAATAACAGACAATAATATCTGAGACTAGCAGAACGTCCAGTGAGCAGGGCAAGAGCAGATCAGAGACTAGGGATGCACCGGTATGAACATTTTGGCCGATACCGATAACCAATAATTCTTTATATTTGAAAGCCGATAACTGATATATTGGCCGATAAATCTAAATACAAATTTTAATAAACTTTGAGAGCCTGATTACAAAAACAAAAGGCTCAACATTAAAAGCCATGTCCCAAACACTTCAACATAAATCAAACCTATACAGTACAGTAGCCTATTTGAAGCAGTGTAAGATTCCTTACCTTTTCAAATCAATTTTACACTCCTATGGCCAAAAATGGTAAAACTTTACAATAAGGTTTAATTTTTGTAAGCACTAATTAACCAACAATGAATGAACAATACTTCAACCGGATTTAATCATCTTAGTTCATGTTAATCTCAACATTTTCAGATCCAGAGTTGTGTGTGTTAGCATGAGGTAATGCACTGTGAATGGACTGTTAATAAACACAAACATTTTATTATTAACATTAACAAAGGTTATTGTTCTCGGTTCGTTCGTGTTAGTTAATGCATTAACAAATGAGACCTTATTTGTAAAATGTTACCAAAAATTCTATTGCCTAAAAAAATTAAAATAATATACCTAAATAATGCAAACAAGTTATTGGACAGCATTGCTTAGGCTGCATAGTAAAGAATCAGAATGCAAGTGCATGAAATAGCCTCCGCACGGACAATAAGGAAATGGTTTTAATCAAACCTGTTGATGGAAATGATAAGAGAATAATAAACGTGCTAGTTATTAAAAATATGTTTAATATTACAGTAATAGTAAACATCTTTAATATTAGTCCATTAGTCTATCAAATAACGATGCTGTTTGAGAGCACGCGCTGAAGCTGGAGAGAATGAACGAATAAACTGTAATTCTGCGTCATATTCTCGCGCATGCGTCGTGGAGACACACACGGAAGACAAGAACAAGTTGGATAAAGGCATTATTTTGATTTTTTTTTGCACAAAAACTATTGTCGCCGCATCGTAAAATTATTATCGAGTCACTGTGATGAGATTTTGTAACGACGTTTTTAGTGCCTTTTATGGGTCTTGTGAGTGTAAATGTACTGAATGCCAATGGAGGCCTATCTGAAGCCTTTCTCAGCATCAGCTTTACACTAAAATATCTTCATTTGTGTCTGAAGATGAACGGAGGTCTGACGGGTGTCCAACCACATGAGGGTGAGGAATTAATGACAGAATTTACATTTTTTGGGTGAACTAACCCTTTAAGTAAATTGGACCACATGTGTTTTCCTGTTTTTTCAGTGCATCAAAAATAATCATTTATCGGCCGATACCGTTATGTTGCCGATATATCGTGCATCCCTATGAGACACTTGAGATGTTCATGAGCACATGGCCTTACCCGCCCTGAGCTCCTCGCAGCTCTCCTGGATCTTCCTCCGGCAGACGGCGGCCAGAGCGATGAGCAGAGCCAGCAGACACACGGCCAGACCCACAGTCACCCACAGAGCCAGCGGAGGGAACACGGCATTCTGGGCTGAGGACGAGAACACACACACACACACACACACACACACACACACACACACACACACACACACACACACACACACACACACACACACACACACACACCATCATCAGCTTCGGCAACAACAAACACACACAAGCAGTGTTCATTTTCGTCAACAACCTTTTTTCACTGATGAAAACGAGACGATAACTAAATAAAAACTAGTGTTGGATGACAAAAACTATGACGAAAACTATGACGAAAACTTACTGTCATTTTCGTCAACAAATAAAAACGAGAGGAGAATGTTAGTGAGGGTGGATTAGAGATGGGGTCAGAACTGATGTCCTGTGTTACAGATCCCCAATCCAGCTCCAGAGCGGCTCAATCAATCAATAACACACATTTATGCCAGGATATTATTTATGAACTAATGCTGATGAATAATGACAATGTTTACTTTACGATGTTTATATAGTAATATGTTTTAGACGGCTGTAACAATGCATATTTTATCTCCTGAACTTAAATGAGCTCCTGCAACTGCAATAGTAAGGCGCATACATTTCAAAATAAGAGTCAATGTGTATTTTGAGCTTGTTTGTAATTAAGTCACGCAATATATATTGGTTTTTGCTTACACAATAAACTCTATTTAATTGAATTCCCATTTAATTCATAGTCAGGAGGAAAGACCAGTATTTGACACATATTCAATAAAGTATCAGGGTTATAATAGTTAACTAAAACCATAAAAAAAATCTTCATTACTTGAAATTAAATAAATGTTAACTGAAATAAAATAAAAAACACTTATTTGAAGCTTTAGCTTAACCTGATATGGCCTACTGACTAAAACAGAAATACAGAGTTATAAAAACTATATAGATGTTTTTAAAAAACAAACAAAAAAGTGAGTCGAGCTCTTTCGTGTATTTTTAATGTAAAAAACAAAATGATGTCAAAATGTCAGTTCAAGTGACAGTCGGTTATGTGATGCTTAAATGCTTAATGTATTACAATTTAACTAAACTCATTCGATTTTAGTCGACTAAAACTAGACTATAACTAAAAACAATTCAGGTGACTAAAATATGACTAAAAATAAATGGCATTTTAGTCAAAAGACTATGACTAAAACTAAATCAAAATTTACTGTCAAAATGAATCTGATGAACTCTCAGTATTCACGCTCTAGTGCAATTATGTATATTGTGTCACATAATTCAATAAAATCAATCAAAATGAACCTAATTTAAAATATATTATTTTAAAACAACTCAATTTATCTTGATTTAATTATGTTTTTACTATTATTCACAGATTATTCTTATTATTTGTTGATAATAATATTGATTGACATGATTTATTGCTGTGTTTGAATCAGAACTGAAGCCTGTTAGAGTCCAGTAAGTCTGACTGCGGTCTCCCGTCTCCTCTTCAGCGGCTCCAGATGATGATATTTAAAGACGTGTTGTGCGTCAGGACGGTGGTTTATGTGTTTGATTGTTCATCAAGTTCACTGAAAGGCTCCTCTGATGCGCAGGACGAGCCGATTCAGCCTAAGGTGATCCGGACACAGATATTACAGCCTCAGAAAGTCCCCGGGGAGGAAAACACACACTGAGCAAACACAACCTGGCGTCACACACTCCACCAGATAATGGAAAAACACAGTCAAACGAAGAGCTCGCGGACGGTGGGAAAATGACAAATCACCGGGAGCATCAGAGCTGCGGCTCGACGGACAGAACACAGGTCAGGATGGACCTAGTGGACTAGAAGAGGAAGCAAGAGTGTGTGAGCACTGATTTACGGGATCACAGATTCATTCAGTCTCTGTAACCAGCAGACGCTTCCAGAACCAGTACCAGTACCAGTACCAGCCTGTGTTCCCAACTCAACCCGCTCCACGGGATTCAATTACATTTAAATAAAATAAAACAATAAAACAATAAAACAATAAAATAAATAAATAAATAAATAAATAAATAAATAAATAAATAAATAAATAAATAAATAAATAAATAAATAAATAAATAAATAAATAAATAAATAAATAAATAAATAAATAAATAAATAAATAAATAAATAAATAAATAAATAAATAAATTTAATTTAATTTAATTAAAATAAAAACATTTAAAAATAGTGTAAAGAAAAATAAAATAAAATAAAATAAACAAATACTTGAAGGTAGACGACTATGAAAATAAATGAGAAATAAAATGAAATAATAAAATAGAAAATAAATAAAACAAAATAAAATATATTAAAATAAAATTATAATATAGAAAATAAATTAAACAAAATAAATAAATAAATAAATAAATAAATAAATTTAATTTAATTAAATTAAAATAAAAACATTTAAAAATAGTGTAAAGAAAAAAAATAAAAAATAAAATAAACAAATACTTGAAGGTAGACGACTATGAAAATAAATGAGAAATAAAATGAAATAATAAAATAGAAAATAAATAAAACAAAATAAAATATATTAAAATAAAATTATAATATAGAAAATAAATTAAACAAAATAAAATAATATAATATAGTAAAAAAATTAATTAAAAACATGTCACAATCTTTCTTGTTATTTTGCTCTTGAACTTGAATGGTCGGTGACTATGAAAAGCAGATAAAATAAAATAGAAATAAAATAATGAAATAAAGTTAAATAATACAATAGAAAATAAATCAAACAAAGCAAAATAAATAAATTAAATAAAATACAAAATTAAATAAAGTTAAATAATACAATAGAAAATAAATGAAAAATAGAATAATAAAATAAAATAAATAAAACAAAACAAAAAATAAAATAATAAATAAAATAAAATAAAATAAATAAAACAAAATAAAATAAAAAAATAAAAAATAAAATAAAATAAAACAAAACAAATGATTAAATAAAGTTAAATAAAGTTAGGTCGGCGACTAATGAAAATAAATGAGGAGAAATAAAATAAAATAAATTAAAATAAAGTTAAATAATAAAATAGAGAAAATAAATAAAACAAAATAAATTTAATTAAAATAATAAAAGAATGAAATGAAATAAACAGAATTCTGAGAATAGAGGTGGTCTTTCTCATGACTTTGCTCTTGACCTGAAGGTGAGCGACTGTGAAAATAATGAGTGTTTAAAAAATCCTCCTTGGAGCCAAAAGATAAAAATATCCTCCACACAAATGTGACGGGCAGTGATTGTGTATGTTTAAAAATCAATACTACAGCTGGTACTGTATGAATGAGTGCGATCCGTGTGAGAATCAGTTCAAACATGCCACGATCCAGGAGAAGTCAATAACACAGCAGAGCACTGGAACCTGGGCTTATTTCCCCCGTGTGTGTGTGTGTGTGTGTGTGTGTGTGTGGCCCCTGAGACACAGGACACAGAGAGAAGTGTGCACATGTGCAGGATGTTCACTCCATGTGTTTCAAACGTCTCTTAAAGGTTAATAAGACCTCTGATTAAATACACACAGGTTATTTCTTTATTTCTGTGCCACTCGAGCTGCAGATGGTGAAAGTGTGTGAGGTCTTCACACACACACACACACACACACACCTCGCTCTGAGCTCATTAACACGGGTCAGAGAAGTCTAAATCACACTAAACTAACACACCAGCAGATGCTTATTTCCTGACTGTGAGGAGCCAGTTGATCTTGAGCTCGTATAAAACATCATGTTTCCACTACCTATAATCTGACCAACACACACACACACACACACATCAACACACACATTGACACGCCTGTAATATGATCAAGAAGCGCTCAGAGCCAAACACTGGTCACGCCATCCAGTTCTGTCCCAACATGATGTAACGTTTAATAATCATACAGAGGATTATCTACAGTAATCAACAACAGCCACTGGATCAACAGCTGATACAATAAAACACAGAAATACAGAAAATATAAATAAATAATACTTTTTTTTAAATAAATAGAACATGAATAAAACAACTAAAATACATTAAAATACAATTAAAAAAAATAAATAGAATAAAAAAATAAATAAATAGAACATGAATACAATGACCTAAAATACATTTTAAAAAGATTAACAAAACGAATTAAAATTAAATAGAACATGAATAAAAAAACCTAAAATAAATAAAAATAAAGTCTAAAAATAACAAATAAATAGAACATGAATAAAACGCATAACCTATGTTCTCTTTCATAGGTTCACTCGATGCTGCGTCACTTTATGACGTAATGGGAACGATATACCAAACAGGCCAAGCTAAAGCGCTGCCGTATCTGGCTCAAAGAACACCAGATAACCTGCATGACCAGGTTAAGCAGACAGGACATGCGAACCCAGAGCCATGTCGAGATCCAAACTATAGAATCTCACAAAAGTGTGCGGAGAGGACCAACCTGCCGCCACACAAATATCCTCCAAAAGAGCCCCTCTAAAAAGTGCTTGAATGAGCGGCGGATGGTGAGCCAATCAGACGTGAGGGGAGAAAGCAAAAGGCGTCTCCTTCCTTCAGTGCCGGAAAAAGGCGAGGGTCGGGCCAGTTCTGTACTTCGAAGCGCGCTGGCGGCGAAAGTAACAGAGCCGGATAAGGAGAGCTGGTGAGAGGCCTGCAGAGACGCTTGCGCGGTCTGACCCAGCTTCGGACGTGTGCTGAAGCTCTCCTTTTTCTGACCGGAGGTCAGCGGAGGGTTGACCGAGCCTCGAGCGGAGGGTTTTGAGAAGGAGATTAACACAAAATGTGCATTTTGAAAACCCCTGAGCCGCCTCGCGCGCGTGTGAAAACCCCAAACGTTTAACACACTTACTGTGGGGGGTCGCCGTTCGCGATGAAGCGAGTGCACGGCAGCGGGCAACGACGAAAATCCATGGCACTTCACCGCAAGGAGAACAATGTTCCACTATCCGCAGTCGCTGAAGTGCTGGTGATAAAGTCGAATGAAATCCAAGATATTTGGGCCAGAAAAACCAAAACCGAAGGGCATGAAATGGCCGCTTCGTGAAGGTAAAGAAATCTGAGGAGCAGATGGCGCGCAGTATAAGAGTGACAACGTCAAAGGGGGCGGCACGCGCGCCATCAGCCAATCAATTGGCGTGATTCTATAAGGGCTTCAGACAAACGGCACACACAGAGGGCGTCCCCATTACGTCATAAAGTGACGCAGCGTCGAGTGAACCTATGGAAGAGAACAACCTAAAATACATTACAATAAAAAATAAAATGGAACATAAAATAAATAAAACAAAAAAGCACATTAAAATAAAAAATCTAAATAAGTTCAAATAAAATATTTTACTTGAGAAGGCCGAAAACAGCAAGAAAAAAAAATATCTTTACCATGACAGGCATGAATTACTAATTGCAGACTTGTTGAGCATAAGAGACTTATCAAAAACATTAAAACATTTGAGTTATTCCAAACTTTTGTCTGGTGGTGTATTCACTAAAATGAGGTTACATCCCTCTCTCTTCATCTCTCTCTCTCTCTCTCTCTCCCTCTCTCTCCCTCTCTCTCTCTCTCTCTCTCTCTCTCCGAGTGAAGGAGGCCTGATGAAGATAAATGTTGTAAAAGTCTCCCATTCCAGCGCTGTTGTCCCTTAAGGCCTGTAGGCTCATATTTCTCTCTTACTGTTGTTTGATGATGTGATTTTGTTTCCCTGTGTTATGGATATATCCCAAACGTCTCTCATCACCCATCATCTTCCTCTGGAAGCCCTTATTCATCTCTTTCTCTCTGGCTCTGTTTCTCAGTTGCCAAAGACACACAAGGACGTGCGTTCCTCTTGGCTCTCACCTCTAACACTTTCTGTGAGTGTTTTATATCGCTCGCATTGGGAACAATCTGTTCCAGCGCTGGGGTTTGGACACACTGAAGACAGGCCGGAAGTGTGTGTAGCTTCAGGTTGTGTGTTTACAGCTCCAGGCTCCGCCCCTCCTCTCAGGGGTCAGCTCCACTTCTACTGTTGCTCTCCTTTCATCTGCTGGAATAAAGAGCTCAAACTCCTCTCCTCTCCTGATCAAAGCCATCGCTCTCTCCTTTTACCCGTCGCCAGGCGGTGAACAGAAGGAACCCGAGCCGAAAGTGAGACAGGTTAGACTGAGACACACAGACAGGGCCGAGGGGTCAGCCCAAATGTTGTCATCATTTATTCACCTCCTCGTCGATCCCATATTACGGTCGAGAAGCATCTCAGACACGTTCAATGATAATCTTCTAAAACTGCATGATTGGTCATGTGACACACAAGAACCATTAATGACACAATGCGTCCTTTAACAAAATATACATATAAATCAGTGTATATTCTAAATTATGTATCATTATTGTGTTAATAATCTTGAGTCAGAATATCATCATCTGATGACGAGGGCGGGGCCACCTGTCACTCACATGAGATCCACCAATAGCAAACCACAACCATCCAATCAACTCCCCACAGACACACTCAAGCCCCGCCCACATTTGTTCTTGTTTGCGAGGCGTTTCACTCGATATACGGCACAATAGAGAAGAAAAGACGAGTGTAACTTCTGTTTCATGACGACTTTAAAGGGAAAAGCATTCATATTTTGTTACTTAAAGAGATAGTTCAGCCAAAATAGTAAATTCTGTCACCATTTATCATCATCGTTCACGCTCATGTCACTCCAAAGCTGTGTATCGCAAAATATATATCAGGGCTCGACATTAAGCCGGTTCACACGCTTGTCCGGAATCTTTTCTTTTTTTTGTGTTGTAGTAATTCTCACCAGTGTTCAATCAGCTTTGACATATTTGTGATATTTTTACTAGGGCTCTCAAAATTAACTCGTTAATAACGTGAAATAACGCGAAACAAAAGAAAAGGCGTTTTCCAAGTCCGAGCGCGATAGTTCACGGTTTCCCACGCAACGCTGGTCGACTTGATTCTATTGAACCCTTGTGCATTTGCGTGCATCATACATAATCACAAACATGCACAGGGTATGATAGAAAACAGAACGCGGGTCAATAAATGGGATGAAGGGTTCCTTTCTGTTGCATGCTTGCAAAGGGACTCTGAGGAGATCGTATTCGCGATGCAAGAATACACTGCAAACTCGCTCTCGCTTATATCCAGCGTTGGGGAAAGTTACTTTGAAAAGTAATCCATTACAATATTGCGTTACTCCCTTAAAAAGTAACTAATTGAGATTTAACAAAAGTAATGCGTTACGTAACTTTTGCGCTAATTTTTCTCACCTGGGCTGGGCTTGTTTTTGTTTTTGTTTATAACAAAAAAGTTATATTTTGTGCAACGGTAAAAATCTCTTCATACCAAATGTAAATAATAAGCCCCAGGCTGAGGTAAAAATGCAGATTCCGGCATGAACACTAGAGGGCGCAGCTCTGGATAATGGAGAATAGGACGCAGGAGAAAAAAGTTTTACCAATAAAAACAACAAATTTAGTAATTTTCATCATCAAAGGTCAGCAGCAAGACATTGGTCAATTAAATATAAAGGTAGATTATGCATTAAAAATAGTTGTTTTATTTAACATTTAATTATTGGAGGTTTGCATAGTACTCTGATTTAGCATTTGACTGATTTTATTCATTTTGAGGAGAACAGAATCTTTATTGTGCAAGTGAGATAAATAAATGCTCACATTTAGTCTAGAACTACAATAACCATCATGTTCACACACACTTATTTTTCTCAACATGGGGGCAGGAGAGCTGTCAGTCAAATTAAAAAAGTAAGTCAGATATTTTGTTGTAAATTTGAAAAATAATGCGTTACTTTACTAGTTACTTGGAAAAAGTAATATTATTACGTAACTCAAGTTACTTGTAATGCGTTTCCCCCAACACTGCTCATATCCGAGGTAAATCATTAACACCATCACCACTTATGTGTTTTATTGAACTATACATTAGCCACAATCGGCTAAAACGAATGCGCAGGTTACTTTTCTGAACAAGCGCGCTCCCGAGTCCGTGTTTCTCAGACCGTTCACGTGAATCGCGGCAAAGTTCAAATGCAACTCCTCCAGTTCTCGGGTGTGGTGCCCTGGTGCCAGGTCAGTGTGACAGCATCACATTACCAATTTCTCATACAAACTGTGCCCCGTTCTCAACTAAACTGCCAGTGTAAAAACGCCCTTTTTTTCTATTCTTAAAAGGAGAGAAATCACTGCTTATTCTGAATTTTTAAGCTTAGGCTTAAGAGACATGAACAAGTTCTTTGAAAAACCCCTATGAGCTTTGATACATGTCTAGTCTTCATGCTCTGTCGAGTATAGTTTCACTAATAATAAACACACATTTGCATAAAACATGCATATTTGTCCATAGCCATGTTGATTAGAGTATAACAAATTTGAAAAATATGAAGGTATATTTAGAACGGATAAAAATGTGCAATTAATCGCAAGTTAACTCATGACAGTCATGCGATTAATCACGATTAAATATTTTAATCGATTGACGGCCCTAATTTTTACCTTTTATAAAGGTCATTTTTTCCATAATCTTAGGCTATGCTTCAGCTCTCATCTTAGGTTTATAATTTGATCTAGAAATTCAATTAGATTAAGACACTATATGGCTGTTACCAATCAAATTAAATAATTTACACAAAAAAATTACAAATTAAACAAAAATCACCAGTAGGTGGCGCTGTGACCATCTTAATGTGTGCGTCATTGAATCATTCATTCAAACGATTCATTCAAGAATGAGGCAGTCGTTTATGAACAGGTCATTGAATCTTTAATTCAAACGCTGAATCATTCAGTAACACACACTGTTCAGGGCTGTACAGTGAGAATTGTCGCACGAGCTACAAAAAAAAAAATCGGTCTGTGCTAGGGATGTGACGGTGAGGAAATTTTCCCACCGGTTAATTGATGTGTGACATCACCGGTAATACCGGTATCACCGGCGGAGGCTTTTAAATCACTAATTCTATCTAACCGAAAGTAACATGCACACGACCGCTCTGAACTGAAAACGTGCCAGTGCGCACACACCGTGAATGAAGCTCGTCTGTAAATGCGCGCTCTGAGGCCATGGGTGCGTCTCAATCAGTTCCCTAGTTCAGTAGTCAGGGCACTGATCAAGCATTGATCAGTCTATGATTGAGATGCACGCCATGAATGAATAACAGTTCGTCCGTAAAGCTTTGTTTATACTCGACGCGCCCGCACGAGCGCGAGGGTGCGCGCGGCAAAAATAAATGCGCGCAGTCAGCGTAGCGGAGCCAGGCGAAAGTAAACAACGCGCGCTCTGTGCGGCCGTGCACATTTTACTTTCGGTTTTTAATTAGCGCCAATTCGGCTGTGGGTTGCTTGAATTGTGGGTTCATTAGCCTATTATTTTTAATGAAAAACACAACAACAAAACAAATGACAAACTCCCTTAAGTAGGCGCTTTTACGTTTCGCTTTGAAACCAAATCTTCCGCGATCATCTCCGTCAGCTCCTCACTCTTAAATCTGATGAATGACTCCTGCCGCTGCCGAGACTCACGGTCGGATCCTGCTTTATTAAGCAGATACGTTCAGTTTTTATTTGTATTGTCTGTTCTCTAACTGAACTAAATTATTTTATTACTATAAAAAAATCAAAAAGACGGTGGGCGGTGCCACGGTGGGCAAGTGATGTAACCGGTGTTGAGTCTGGACACCGGCAACACCGGCAACACCGACTATCGTAGCAAGCCTAGTCTGTGCGATGAATATATTTACCACATGAGACCAGAGAGAAATGTAGTCGCATGTTAACCTACCAAACTCATGCAGAGACTTTCCTCATGTTTTCGCATAATCATGCATTTTAAAGTTAATGACCAAACATATCTTTATACAAGCTCACAATGCCGCAGATTAAACGTGCATAATATAGTCAACATTGAATACATCTTTTATTTGATGAATGATTATTAATCACTCAAACCCAATTGTCAGCCTCCATGTTTGTAGTTTTTAACACATTTTATTTGTGTTTGTAGTTCTAACGTGCAATGGGTTGTAATAGTAGACCATCTTTGAATCCTATGATTTGGGACGATCTACTGAATAGGACGGATAGTGTGAATTGGGATGCAACATAAGTCTTTAATAATTGATAATCTGCCCTGGTCATCATAATTTGTGTAAAAAGGTTGCCTCTGGTGTTGATTTAAGCTGGTAACTGTATGTATATGTGTGTTTTAGGAGCACAAATGTAGGTAGAGGTACATTTTTCCAACGAGTGTGTGTTGAGAGAAGTCCAGCCGTCTGTTATCGCCCTACACAACACACACACACACGCGCGTGTGTGTGTGTGTCCTCCCAAAACACTGCCATCCCAGAGCTCCCTGACATTTCAAAGATTATTCATTTTTATTTATCCATCTATTTATTGTCCTTCCCTCCAACAAGCCCGCTAAGGGATCTCCATGAATTCTGATTAGCAATAATAACAATAAATGTAATCGCAAAGACGGCAAGCCAGAAATGTCAGAGGACAGGGATTAGCTAAACAGGACGACACGAGACGGCCGGAGATTTGATTTCTTCCCTTTAGAGAGATCCGGATTGAATGCAAGACTCTGGGATTGTGTCTGACGTCAATCATGCATCACAATGAGGGGAAGAGGAGCGCTTTTACACTTCCACGCTGGCTTTTCTTGATCGAAGTGTGACCAAGAGTGTGTGAGAGATGAAGATCTTCGGATACTTCAGTCCATGTTAATTGCTATTAAAGGGATAGTTCACCCAAAAAATGAAAATTAGCCCATATCAATCCAAGCATTAGAATTGGATTCATAGTTGCTCTGTTTTTGAAGTCCATAAAAAGTGCATCTGTCCGTCATATAACTGCTCCAGCGGCTCTGGGGTGTTAATAAAGGCCTTCTGAAGCGAATCGATGCGTTTGTGTAAGAAAAATATCCTTATTTAAAACTTTATGAAGTAAACTTTCGGCCTCCGCCTTCCCTGTTCAATCGAGCAGTTATATGACGGACAGATGCACTTTTTATAGACTTCCAAAACACAGCAACTATGAATCCAATTCTAATGCTTGGATTAGCCTGGACTTTTGTAATATAACTCAGATTTTATTCGTCTGAAAGAAGAATGTCACACACACCTCGGATGACCTGAGGGAGAGTAAATCATGGGCTAATTTTTATTTTTGGGTGAACTATCCCTTTAAATACAAATGTATTATTGTTTAAATGTATATGAAATGCATTTGAATGTTTTTGAATCACTTCAGTGCATCTTTATTTGTAATTTCATCAGTACTGCCATCGTTGAAATATGGTTAATTCACTAAGTTTCTGTTTGAGAAACTCTGATGTGCTGCACATTTCAAGCACAAACTCAGAAATAATGCTAGCAAAGAAGATCAAATCTCTAACCTACTTAGAAATACATTTAAAGCGCAGCAAAGTAAAGTATTGGGTCAGAGAGTTTTCCAGCTTAAAGGGCAGGACAGAATGACTTCCAGCTGCATGTAAACACACTTACACACTCACCGTCCTTCCCACTCCCATCAATAAAACCTCCATGCATCCGGACAAATGTCTGACATATTTAGGAGAGCATCCCTGCACTGGTTAAGAGAATACAGACGCTTACACACACATCAGAGAGAGAATGGGCCGCTCTCAGGAGTGTGTGTGTGTGTGTGTGTGTGTGTGTGTATGTTCGCATCTACACACATTAGTGAGAGAATGGGCCGCTCTCAGGAGCTCAGAGAACTCAAGCCGTGATTGGTGGACACACTTGAGGGTCACAGAGCGGGGTCAGCGCATGCTGAGGGTCACAGAGCAGGGTCAGCACATGCTGAGGGTCACAGAGCAGGGTCAGCGCATGCTGAGGGTCACAGAGCGGGGTCAGCACATGCTGAGGGTCACAGAGCAGGGTCAGCACATGCTGAGGGTCACAGAGCAGGGTCAGCGCATGCTGAGGGTCACAGAGCGGGGTCAGCGCATGCTGAGGGTCACAGAGCGGGGTCAGCGCATGCTGAGGGTCACAGAGCGGGGTCAGCGCATGCTGAGGGTCACAGAGCGGGGTCAGCGCATGCTGAGGGTCACAGAGCGGGGTCAGCGCATGCTGAGGGTCACAGAGCAGGGTCAGCGCATGCTGAGGGTCACAGAGCGGGGTCAGCGCATGCTGAGGGTCACAGAGCAGGGTCAGCACATGCTGAGGGTCACAGAGCAGGGTCAGCGCATGCTGAGGGTCACAGAGCGGGGTCAGCGCATGCTGAGGGTCACAGAGCGGGGTCAGCGCATGCTGAGGGTCACAGAGCGGGGTCAGCGCATGCTGAGGGTCACAGAGTGGGGTCAGCACATGCTGAGGGTCACAGAGCGGGGTCAGCGCATGCTGAGGGTCACAGAGCGGGGTCAGCGCATGCTGAGGGTCACAGAGCGGGGTCAGCACATGCTGAGGGTCACAGAGCGGGGTCAGCACATGCTGAGGGTCACAGAGCGGGGTCAGCACATGCTGAGGGTCACAGAGCAGGGTCAGCACATGCTGAGGGTCACAGAGCGGGGTCAGCTCATGCTGAGGGTCACAGAGCGGGGTCAGCACATGCTGAGGGTCACAGAGCGGGGTCAGCGCATGCTGAGGGTCACAGAGCGGGGTCAGCTCATGCTGAGGGTCACAGAGCGGGGTCAGCACATGCTGAGGGTCACAGAGCGGGGTCAGCGCATGCTGAGGGTCACAGAGCGGGGTCAGCGCATGCTGAGGGTCACAGAGCGGGGTCAGCGCATGCTGAGGGTCACAGAGCGGGGTCAGCGCATGCTGAGGGTCACAGAGCGGGGTCAGCACATGCTGAGGGTCACAGAGCGGGGTCAGCGCATGCTGAGGGTCACAGAGCGGGGTCAGCACATGCTGAGGGTCACAGAGTGGGGTCAGCGCATGCTGAGGGTCACATAGCGGGGTTAGCGCATGCTGAGGGTCACAAAGCGGGGTCAGCGCATGCTGAGGGTCACAGAGCGGGGTCAGCGCATGCTGAGGGTCACAGAGCGGGGTCAGCTCATGCTGAGGGTCACAGAGCGGGGTCAGCACATGCTGAGGGTCACAGAGCGGGGTCAGCACATGCTGAGGGTCACAGAGCGGGGTCAGCGCATGCTGAGGGTCACAGAGCGGGGTCAGCGCATGCTGAGGGTCACAGAGCAGGGTCAGCACATGCTGAGGGTCACAGAGCGGGGTCAGCGCATGCTGAGGGTCACAGAGTGGGGTCAGCACATGCTGAGGGTCACAGAGTGGGGTCAGCACATGCTGAGGGTCACAGAGCGGGGTCAGCGCATGCTGAGGGTCACAGAGCGGGGTCAGCACATGCTGAGGGTCACAGAGTGGGGTCAGCACATGCTGAGGGTCACAGAGTGGGGTCAGCTCATGCTGAGGGTCACATAGCGGGGTCAGCGCATGCTGAGGGTCACAGAAGTGGCCAACTTTCTGCAGAGTCAAGAGCTCCAGACCTCCAAACTTCTGTGGCCTTCAGATGAGCTCAAGAACAGTGTGTAGAGCTTCATGGAATGGGTTTCCATGGCCGAGCAGCTCATCCAAGCCTTACATCACCAAGTGCAATGCAAAGCGTGGGATGCAGTGGGGTAAAGCGTGCCGCCACTGGACTCTAGAGCAGTGGAGACGTGTTCTCTGAGTGACCAATCACGCTTCTCTGTCTGACAATCCCATGGACGAGTCTGGGTTTGGCGGTTGCCAGGAGAACGAGACTTGCCTGACTGCATTGTGCCAAGTGTAAAGTTTGGTGGAGGGGGGATTATGGGGTGGGGTTGTTTTTTCAGGGGTTAGTTCCAGTGAAAGGAACTCTTAATATATGACATTTTGGACAATTTCATGCTCCCAACTTTGTGGGCTCAGTTTGGGGACGGCCCCTTCCTGTCCCAGCATGACTGACCAGTGCACAAAGCGTTGCTCCATAAAGACATGGATGAAGCTGTTAGAGCTCCATATTAAACCCTACGGATGAAGAATGGGAAGCTCATGTGTGTGTGAAGGGGCGGCACAACACTGACCTGATCGGGTCTGGTTATACAATAGCTAAACAAGACTTTTTTAAGGCTGACTAGTAGAGGTCTTCACGGGTCCAAAAATTCATACCCGAACCCGAAGAGACCCGTAATGTGCTTAACGGAACCGACCCGGACCCGTCTATTATTTCAAAAGCTGGACCCGGACCCGTGAAGATCCGAGAAATGCCAAAAACGTAGTACCCGGAACCGACCTGGACCCGTCTATTATTTAAAAGCTGGAACCGAACCCGGCGTGAAGACACAGACCCGACTGGACCCGTTTGTCACATATTCCACAATAACTGATATTAACAAGTCAATAAACAAGTTATGAAAAATATAACTTTTTGTCTTACCTAGCCGTCTCCCTTCCTTGTAACGTTACTTGTGATGCATTACATCCTTGCCAAAAAGTTAAATCCATGTTATTCCTCTCTTGTTATTCCAAGCATGCTTAATTCACTCATAATTTCAGCTTTAAAAGTCCACTTTATGTCACGGTGACGGATGACAAATGCGTCTTTGCAGATTTGCATTTCGACTCGAGTTAACTCGCATAATAACTTTGACTGTTTGCCTTTTTGAACTATAATAGCGATTGCTCGTTCGGTGGCCGTTGACGTCCGCATTATTTATTTGCTATAATCTCTGTGAGCGAGCCTGACCACCAAAACTTTAAGAAATAAGACGGTTCATTCATATTATTATTAAAGTCAATCACAGCGGAAGCTCGGGTTGCCATAGAAATGACACGCGCTTGATACTGCACATGCGCGGTGGCTGGAGCAACCTGAAATATGAGCTTTTTTACGCAATTTGAGCATCATAGAAAACATTTGTGACAGTTCAACTGAGATTTTGTTGCTGATTTTAAATATATTATTTAAATATAATTTCAAATCAAACTTCAACAGTGCGTCACACGTAGACAGCACTTACTTTTTTCTCATGTTTGTCCACAATATGCATGAAGGATGCCCGGACAGAAGAGGTGCCGTGGGTTTAACTTCTTTATATTCGTTGTTTTTTAGCTTTTTTCACACATCACTCATGAAGGTAACCATTATTATTACCGTGCGCTTGCAGAGAGAGCGAGCGAGCGAGAGAGAGAGAGAGAGAGAGCACGTGAGGCGAGCGAGCAAGAGAGAGAGAGATCGCTCGTGTTTTTCTTCTTTCTTTTTTTTAAACCTTATTTCCCGGCTCACACTTTTCTTATCCTAATTTTACAGTTGCAAGTTACAAAAAACACACAAGCAGTGCTGACTGACTCTG
Source organism: Gobio gobio (assembly GCF_949357685.1). NCBI lineage: Eukaryota > Metazoa > Chordata > Actinopteri > Cypriniformes > Gobionidae > Gobio > Gobio gobio. The sequence goes on along the minus strand of NC_137115.1, from coordinate 2,110,861 downwards.
ATCACGGGCAGGTGTTCTCCGAGTCCGGATCGACTCGGGTATTGCACACAATGTTAAACAGACCCGGGACCCGTAGTAATAGATTGGGACCCGACCCGGACCCGGCTGATCATTTAAAATATAGACCCGAACCCGTACGGGTCCCGGGTCGGGTCCCGGGTCCACGGGTCTCGGGGGCTCCGTGAAGACCTCTACTGACTAGTTCAAAACTAGATGATTGTAAAATGATATAGTGTGAAACATGCCTAAACCATAGCTCTCATTTTGAAGTAAAAAAAAAAAATGGAAAGGATGAAGGGAGAGTAAGAGAGGGAGGGACGGGAAAGAAATAAGTGTGAAGTCGAGTAGGACAGCTAATTAAGTGTGTGTGTACAGTTCAAAGCAAACACACTGCAGCGCTCATTAAGAGGAGAAGGAGCTGAGTGAATGTAGGGCAGCTGCAGAGCTGATGGAGAAGCCCAGGCGATGGTCATCTGTCCAGAGGAAGGACTGGAGGACTGAAGCGGAGGACTGGAGGACTGGAGGACTGGAGGACCGGAGGACTGGAGGACTGCAGGACTGAAGCGGAGGACTGGAGGACTGGAGGACTGGAGGACTGGAGGACTGGAGGACCGGAGGACTGGAGGACTGGAGGACTGGAGGACTGGAGGACTGAAGGACTGGAGGACTGGAGGACCGGAGGACCGGAGGACTGGAGGACCGGAGGACCGGAGGACCGGAGGACCGGAGGACTGGAGGACTGGAGGACTGGAGGACTGGAGGACTGGAGGACCGGAGGACTGGAGGACCGGAGGACTGGAGGACTGGAGGACTGGAGGACTGGAGGACTGAAGGACTGGAGGACTGAAGGACTGGAGGACTGAAGGACCGGAGGACTGAAGGACCGGAGGACTGGAGGACTGGAGGACTGAAGGACTGGAGGACTGGAGCACTGGAGGACTGGAGGACTGAAGGACTGGAGGACTGGAGCACTGGAGGACTGGAGGACTGAAGGACTGGAGGACTGGAGGACTGGAGGACCGGAGGACTGGAGGACTGAAGGACTGGAGGACTGGAGGACTGGAGGACCGGAGGACTGGAGGACTGGAGGACCGGAGGACTGGAGGACCGGAGGACCGGAGGACTGGAGGACCGGAGGACTGGAGGACCGGAGGACCGGAGGACTGGAGGACTGGAGGACTGGAGGACTGAAGCGGAGGACTGGAGGACCGGAGGACTGAAGGACCGGAGGACCGGAGGACCGGAGGACTGGAGGACTGAAGCGGAGGACTGGAGGACCGGAGGACTGAAGGACCGGAGGACCGGAGGACTGGAGGACTGAAGGACTGGAGGACCGGAGGACCGGAGGACTGAAGGACTGGAGGACTGGAGGACCGGAGGACTGGAGGACTGGAGGACCGGAGGACCGGAGGACTGGAGGACCGGAGGACTGGAGGTGGAGGACCGGAGGACTGGAGGACCGAAGGACCGGAGGACCGGAGGACCGGAGGACCGGAGGACCGGAGGACCGGAGGACCGGAGGACCGGAGGACCGGAGGACCGGAGGACCGGAGGACCGGAGGACCGGAGGACTGGAGGACTGGAGGACTGGAGGACCGGAGGACCGGAGGACCGGAGGACCGGAGGACCGGAGGACCGGAGGACTGGAGGACTGGAGGACTGGAGGACTGGAGGACTGGAGGACTGGAGGACTGGAGGACTGGTCACATGACCCCTGACTGACAGGAGCCCATCACATCTCTCCCACGCCGCTGACATTAAGATGTTGGAGGCAGAACCGGCTATTGATTTTTCCGCTCCTCCATTTGCTCGCTCTTCTCTCTCCCGCGCGCTCTTTCTCCCCGGCTGTCTTGCTCTCTTTCTGTTTTGGACACAAGCGAGGCAAACTTTGGGGGCAATAATCAGCTGAAAAAGTTGGACTCTAAATTTTTAATTAGCTTTGAAACGAGCAGCTGCTGTGCGAGCGAGGAGGTGTAGGAAGAGATCACTAGTGACAGATCTCAACACCACTGCAGATACGATCAGCTCGCCGGACAGCAGCCTGATTGGACACAGACGAGCCGAGTGTGTGTGTGTGTGTGTGTGAGAGACGGTGTCTGAATACACTCCTGTGTTAAGAGCGCTCGTGTTTGATGGTGTAATGGCACACTCGGGGGCATTTAAATGAGAGAGCTTGCACATTATAATATAATAAATTATAATTAATACAACATAACATAATAATATAATAAATGAAATATAATATAATATAATAAATATAATATAATTAATATAATATAATATAATATAATATAATATAATATAATATAATATAATATAATATAATATAATATAATATAATATAATATAATATAATAAATTAAATATAATTAATATCATATAATATCATGTAATAAATGAAATATAATTATAACATAACATAACATAACATAACATAACATAACATAACATATAATAAACAAAATATATTTCTTAGTAATATATAATATAATACAACTTTCATAAATAACAATTACATCTAATATAATAACTGTTACAATTCATAAAAATAAATAAAATATAAAATATAAAAAATAATAAAATAAAATGTATATAAAAAATAAATAAACAAGTTACGGGCAGTACAGCAAATACTATCATTAATAATTTGCTATTTAAATATAATATATAATATAATATAATAATAAATGAAATATAATTAATATAATATAATAAAATATAATATAATTAATATAATATAATAAATTAAATATATTTCTTATTAATATATAATATAATACAACTTTTATAAATAACAATTACATCTAATATAATAACTGTTACAATTCATAATAAAAAAAATTAAATATAAAAAATAATAAAATAAAATATATATATTAAAAATAAATAAATGCATTCATAAAATATAAAAAATAAAATAAAATATAAAATAAAAACCATACTGTATATTTTGCATAAAGAAACCAAAGCAGATTTTTATGAAAATCATTTTCATGTAGCTCTAATTCTCATTTCTGTAATGCATCCAGATGTTTTACGTCTGAGTTAGTTTGTAATTATTCTAAAGGATGATTTTTCTTGATGATTCTCATTAGCTTCTCATTACTGTAATACAGTAATAAAAACTCTGCATAAACACGACTGGGTTTTTTTCATTAAAATCAGCAAATTACGGGCAGTACAGCAAATACTATCATTAATAATTTGCTATTTAAATATCATCACTGTTTTTTGCATTATAGTAATGAGAGATGCTGAGGAAAATTAACTGCTTAATTGACACTAAACTAATTTCACAGTGCAAGAAAATCTTCAGGCTTCATGTTCAATACAAAATATCATTTTTTAATTCTAGAAATATGGCCCACATGAGATTCACAGGGTAATATATTAGTATTCATATTACCAATATTTTTTTTTTGATTCGGCATCTGCTTTGTACAAAATGAGTCTAATCCATCACATAAACACAGGACATTAATCTGAAGAGAGATTAGCAACTCCAAACACACAGTCATTGATTACCTGTGAAATTAAGCCATGACATCATTCAGCCAATAAAAACACACGCTCCTCCGCAACAGTGTTGAAGCTGCAATGAAACTAGAGCCTCTCACAACTTAAACTGTTTTATTCTCTGTTTTATTTATTTTTAAAGATTACATTCACACTGTAAAAATGTTATTTTTACCATGTAATTTTTTACAAGCCCCAAACTCTCAGTCTGCTACAGTAGCCACGCCCCAAACTCTCAGTCTGCTACAGTAGCCACGCCCCAAACTCTCAGTCTGCTACAGTAGCCACGCCCCAAACTCTCAGTCTGCTACAGTAGCCACGCCCCAAACTCTCAGTCTGCTACAGTAGCCACGCCCCAAACTCTCAGCCTGCTACAGTAGCCACGCCCCAAACTCTCAGTCTGCTACAGTAGCCACGCCCCAAACTCTCAGTCTGCTACAGTAGCCACGCCCCAAACTCTCAGCCTGCTACAGTAGCCACGCCCCAAACTCTCAGTCTGCTACAGTAGCCACGCCCCAAACTCTCAGTCTGCTACAGTAGCCACACCCCAAACTCTCAGTCTGATACAGTAGCCACGCCCCAAACTCTCAGTCTGCTACAGTAGCCACGCCCCAAACTCTCAGTCTGCTACAGTAGCCACACCCCAAACTCTCAGTCTAGGCTTGTTCGACTTCACCCAGCGATGCGCAGACCGATCGGCGGCTGACTTGAAGCAGTGCATGCCGGTTAGAAATTTTGTCCGACTTGAGGCAGCGCCGACGCCACGTGACAGTGACGTATGTCAACAAAGTGCCGCGAGAGCGATTCGAGAGCAGCCGGCGATTACAGCCGGTGCAGTTTCTCGAGAGCGACTGCTTGAGGCTGCACGGGCTCTGATGACGACACAGCCGTTCCACGATTGGCCAGATTCACCGCATGACAGTGATGACGTGTGTTTCGTGTTTATTCTAAAACCTTCAGCTCCACTAATGCGCACAAATCTGTTTTTTATAACAGTAAAACCTCATTTCATGTAGTCGCGATGTTATATTGTCATATTTATCAAAATATAACTAATTAAAAACATAGACCCCACTTCATTGATAGTGTAGGCTTATATGTTGAACTTTATTCTTGTACAAACACACGCTGTATTAAGCAGTGCATAAAGTATTACATGACAATAATGTCTCTGAAACATCTGTGTATTGCC
>NC_137115.1:2064287-2096787 GCF_949357685.1 Gobio gobio | reverse complement strand
CACATGATCAACTCCACACACACCAGATCACATGATCAACTCCACACACACACCAGATCACATGATCAACTCCACACACACACCAGATCACATGATCAACTCCACACACACCAGATCACATGATCAACTCCACACACACCAGATCACATGTTCAACTCCACACACACACCAGATCACATGATCAACTCCACACACACCAGATCACATGATCAACTCCACACACACACCAGATCACATGTTCAACTCCACACACACCAGATCACATGTTCAACTCCACACACACCAGATCACATGATCAACTCCACACACACCAGATCACATGTTCAGCTCCACACACACCAGATCACATGTTCAACTCCACACACACCAGATCACATGATCAACTCCACACACACCAGATCACATGTTCAACTCCACACACACCAGATCACATGTTCAACTCCACACACACCAGATCACATGATCAACTCCACACACACACCAGATCACATGTTCAGCTCCACACACACCAGATCACATGATCAACTCCACACACACACCAGATCACATGTTCAACTCCACACACACCAGATCACATGATCAACTCCACACACACCAGATCACATGATCAACTCCACACACACCAGGGCTGCGTTCAGCCCCGACAAAACGTTGCAAAACGTTTTTTAAACGGAAACGGTGCTGCGTTGAACACCCTGTTCTGTTGACGCAAGAGTTGTAACTATGGCAGCCGAGAAGGCCATTCTTTGTGTTCTTTTTAAGGAATTTTCGGAGCCTGATAAAATCGATATAAATACGTGTTTAATACTGCAAAATACATGCTATCACTTCCCTTGCCATCCAGAATAAATGACAACACCCCAATCACATTTATTTAACTTTTTAATCTCCTGGTAATCAATTCTAATTTAAATCATTTTATTTCTAGTTCTTACTTTTTTAATAGCTTGTATTTTCTTTCTCACTTTATATCAAGCAATTACCATATATGAAATTTGGTATATAAATAAACTTGCCTTGCAATGAAGCTAAATATATAAATAAATACATCATCATGTTGATTATATATATATATATATATATATATATATATATATATATATATTCTCTTACGACATTCTAATATCTTCAACTGTTGTGTATACTGAGCTGCAGCGGACACATTTGTAAACATCTTCACTTGGACCCATTGTGTGAGCTGTCTGTTTAATACCGCGTGGTTTATATACATGTTGCTGCTGATTGGACTGACATATTTGACACACCCACCAAACGAGAAAAAACGCATCTCAAACCCGTTGCACACCGGTGAGCACCGTTTCCAGGAAACATGACGTTCAACCGGAAACCGTAGCAAAACGTTGCGCACCGGTTTGAGCGTTGAACGTGCCCCAGATCACATGATCAACTCCACACACACCAGATCACATGTTCAACTCCACACACACACCAGATCACATGTTCAACTCCACACACACACCAGATCACATGATCAACTCCACACACACACCAGATCACATGATCAACTCCACACACACACCAGATCACATGATCAACTCCACACACACACCAGATCACATGATCAACTCCACACACACACCAGATCACATGATCAACTCCACACACACACCAGATCACATGTTCAACTCCACACACACCAGATCACATGATCAACTCCACACACACCAGATCACATGTTCAACTCCACACACACCAGGGCTGCGTTCAGCCCCGACAAAACGTTGCAAAACGGTTTTTAAACGGTAACGGTGCTGCGTTGAACACCCTGTTCTGTTGACGCAAGAGTTGTAACTATGGCAGCCGAGAAGGCCATTCTTTGTGTTCTTTTTGTGGAATTTTCGGAGCCTGATGAAATCGATATAAATACGTGTTTAATACTGCAAAATACATGCAATCACTGCCCTTGCCGTCCAGAATAAAAGACAACATCCCAATCCCATTTAATGAACCATTTTCATCTCCTGGTAATCAATTCTAACTTAAATCATTTTATTTCTAGTTCTTACTTTTTTAATAGCTTGTATTTTCTTTCTCACTTTATGTCAAGCAATTGCCATATATGAAATTTGGTATATAAATAAACTTGCCTTGCAATTAAGCTAAAGATATAAATAAATACATCATCATGATATATATATATATATATATATATATATATATATATTAAACTCTTACGACAATCATGTCTTCTAATACCAGCGGACACATTAAACAACTTTACTTCCATTGTGTGAGCTGTCTCTTTAAAACTGCATGGTTTATATACATGTTGCTGCTGATTGGGCTGACATTTTTGACACACCCACCAAACGAGATCAAACGCATCTCAAACCCGTTGCACACCGTTGCACACCGTTTCCAGGAAACATGACGTTCAACCGGAAACCGTAGCAAAACGTTGCGCACCGGTTTGAGCTTTGAACGTGCCCCAGATCACATATTCAACTCCACACACACACCAGATCACATGATCAACTCCACACACACCAGATCACATGTTCAACTCCACACACACCAGATCACATGATCAACTCCACACACACACCAGATCACATGATCAACTCCACACACACACCAGATCACATGTTCAACTCCACACACACACCAGATCACATGTTCAACTCCACACACACCAGATCACATGATCAACTCCACACACACCAGATCACATGATCAACTCCACACACACCAGATCACATGATCAACTCCACACACACCAGATCACATGATCAACTCCACACACACCAGATCACATGATCAACTCCACACACACCAGATCACATGATCAACTCCACACACACCAGATCACATGTTCAACTCCACACACACACCAGATCACATGATCAACTCCACACACACACCAGATCACATGTTCAACTCCACACACACACCAGATCACATGATCAACTCCACACACACACCAGATCACATGTTCAACTCCACACACACCAGATCACATGATCAACTCCACACACACCAGATCACATGATCAACTCCACACACACCAGATCACATGATCAACTCCACACACACCAGATCACATGATCAACTCCACACACACCAGATCACATGTTCAACTCCACACACACACCAGATCACATGATCAACTCCACACACACACCAGATCACATGATCAACTCCACACACACACCAGATCACATGATCAACTCCACACACACACCAGATCACATGATCAACTCCACACACACACCAGATCACATGTTCAACTCCACACACACACCAGATCACATGTTCAACTCCACACACACACCAGATCACATGTTCAACTCCACACACACACCAGATCACATGATCAACTCCACACACACACCAGATCACATGTTCAACTCCACACACACCAGATCACATGATCAACTCCACACACACCAGATCACATGATCAACTCCACACACACCAGATCACATGATCAACTCCACACACACCAGATCACATGATCAACTCCACACACACCAGATCACATGTTCAACTCCACACACACACCAGATCACATGATCAACTCCACACACACACCAGATCACATGATCAACTCCACACACACACCAGATCACATGATCAAATCCACACACACACCAGATCACATGTTCAACTCCACACACACACCAGATCACATGATCAACTCCACACACACACCAGATCACATGATCAACTCCACACACACACCAGATCACATGTTCAACTCCACACACACACCAGATCACATGATCAACTCCACACACACCAGATCACATGATCAACTCCACACACACCAGATCACATGTTCAACTCCACACACACCAGATCACATGTTCAGCTCCACACACACCAGATCACATGATCAACTCCACACACACACCAGATCACATGTTCAACTCCACACACACCAGATCACATGATCAACTCCACACACACCAGATCACATATTCAACTCCACACACACCAGATCACATGTTCAACTCCACACACACACCAGATCACATGATCAACTCCACACACACACCAGATCACATGATCAACTCCACACACACACCAGATCACATGATCAACTCCACACACACACCAGATCACATGATCAACTCCACACACACACCAGATCACATGTTCAACTCCACACACACCAGATCACATGATCAACTCCACACACACCAGATCACATGTTCAACTCCACACACACACCAGATCACATGATCAACTCCACACACACACCAGATCACATATTCAACTCCACACACACACCAGATCACATGATCAACTCCACACACACACCAGATCACATGTTCAACTCCACACACACCAGATCACATGATCAACTCCACACACACCAGATCACATGATCAACTCCACACACACCAGATCACATGATCAACTCCACAAACACCAGATCACATGATCAACTCCACACACACCAGATCACATGATCAACTCCACACACACACCAGATCACATGATCAACTCCACACACACACCAGATCACATGTTCAACTCCACACACACACCAGATCACATGTTCAACTCCACACACACACCAGATCACATGATCAACTCCACACACACACCAGATCACATGATCAACTCCACACACACACCAGATCACATGATCAACTCCACACACACACCAGATCACATGATCAACTCCACACACACACCAGATCACATGTTCAACTCCACACACACCAGATCACATGATCAACTCCACACACACCAGATCACATGTTCAACTCCACACACACACCAGATCACATGATCAACTCCACACACACACCAGATCACATATTCAACTCCACACACACACCAGATCACATGATCAACTCCACACACACACCAGATCACATGTTCAACTCCACACACACCAGATCACATGATCAACTCCACACACACCAGATCACATGATCAACTCCACACACACCAGATCACATGATCAACTCCACACACACCAGATCACATGATCAACTCCACACACACCAGATCACATGATCAACTCCACACACACCAGATCACATGATCAACTCCACACACACCAGATCACATGTTCAACTCCACACACACACCAGATCACATGATCAACTCCACACACACACCAGATCACATGATCAACTCCACACACACACCAGATCACATGTTCAACTCCACACACACACCAGATCACATGATCAACTCCACACACACACCAGATCACATGTTCAACTCCACACACACCAGATCACATGATCAACTCCACACACACCAGATCACATGATCAACTCCACACACACCTGGGCTGCGTTCAGCCCCGACAAAACGTTGCAAAACGGTTTTTAAACGGTAACGGTGCTGCGTTGAACACCCTGTTCTGTTGACGCAAGAGTTGTAACTATGGCAGCCGAGAAGGCCATTCTTTGTGTTCTTTTTGTGGAATTTTCGGAGCCTGATGAAATCGATATAAATACGTGTTTAATACTGCAAAATACATGCAATCACTGCCCTTGCCGTCCAGAATAAATGACAACACCCCAATCACATTTATTTAACTTTTTAATCTCCAGCAATCAATTCTAATTTAAATCATTTTATTTAGTTCTTACTTTTTTAATAGCTTGTATTTTCTTTCTCACTTTATATCAAGCAATTACCATATATGAAATTTGGTATATAAATAAACTTGCCTTGCAATGAAGCTAAATATATAAATAAATACATCATCATGTTGATTATATATATATATATATATATATATATATATATATATATATATAATATATATATATATATATAAACTCTTACGACAATCATGTCTTCTAATATCTTCAACTGTTGTGTATACTGAGCTGCAGCGGACACATCTGTAAACATCTTCACTTGGACCCATTGTGTGAGCTGTCTGTTTAATACCGCATGGTTTATATACATGTTGCTGCTGATTGGACTGACATATTTGACACACCCACCAAACGAGAAAAAACGCATCTCAAACCCGTTGCACACCGGTGAGCACCGTTTCCAGGAAACATGACGTTCAACCGGAAACCGTAGCAAAACGTTGCGCACCGGTTTGAGCGTTGAACGTGCCCCAGATCACATGATCAACTCCACACACACCAGATCACATGTTCAACTCCACACACACACCAGATCACATGTTCAACTCCACACACACACCAGATCACATGATCAACTCCACACACACACCAGATCACATGATCAACTCCACACACACACCAGATCACATGTTCAACTCCACACACACACCAGATCACATGATCAACTCCACACACACACCAGATCACATGATCAACTCCACACACACCAGATCACATGTTCAACTCCACACACACCAGATCACATGATCAACTCCACACACACACCAGATCACATGTTCAACTCCACACACACACCAGATCACATGTTCAACTCCACACACACACCAGATCACATGTTCAACTCCACACACACCAGATCACATGATCAACTCCACACACACCAGATCACATGATCAACTCCACACACACCAGATCACATGATCAACTCCACACACACCAGATCACATGATCAACTCCACACACACCAGATCACATGATCAACTCCACACACACCAGATCACATGTTCAACTCCACACACACACCAGATCACATGATCAACTCCACACACACCAGATCACATGTTCAACTCCACACACACACCAGATCACATGATCAACTCCACACACACACCAGATCACATGTTCAACTCCACACACACACCAGATCCATTGTGTGAGCTGTCTGTTTAATACCGCATGGTTTATATACATGTTGCTGCTGATTGGACTGACATATTTGACACACCCACCAAACGAGAAAAAACGCATCTCAAACCCGTTGCACACCGGTGAGCACCGTTTCCAGGAAACATGACGTTCAACCGGAAACCGTAGCAAAACGTTGCGCACCGGTTTGAGCGTTGAACGTGCCCCAGATCACATGATCAACTCCACACACACCAGATCACATGTTCAACTCCACACACACACCAGATCACATGTTCAACTCCACACACACACCAGATCACATGATCAACTCCACACACACCAGATCACATGTTCAACTCCACACACACACCAGATCACATGATCAACTCCACACACACACCAGATCACATGATCAACTCCACACACACACCAGATCACATGATCAAATCCACACACACACCAGATCACATGTTCAACTCCACACACACACCAGATCACATGATCAACTCCACACACACACCAGATCACATGATCAACTCCACACACACACCAGATCACATGTTCAACTCCACACACACACCAGATCACATGATCAACTCCACACACACCAGATCACATGATCAACTCCACACACACCAGATCACATGTTCAACTCCACACACACCAGATCACATGTTCAGCTCCACACACACCAGATCACATGATCAACTCCACACACACACCAGATCACATGTTCAACTCCACACACACCAGATCACATGATCAACTCCACACACACCAGATCACATATTCAACTCCACACACACCAGATCACATGTTCAACTCCACACACACACCAGATCACATGATCAACTCCACACACACACCAGATCACATGATCAACTCCACACACACACCAGATCACATGATCAACTCCACACACACACCAGATCACATGATCAACTCCACACACACACCAGATCACATGTTCAACTCCACACACACCAGATCACATGATCAACTCCACACACACCAGATCACATGTTCAACTCCACACACACACCAGATCACATGATCAACTCCACACACACACCAGATCACATATTCAACTCCACACACACACCAGATCACATGATCAACTCCACACACACACCAGATCACATGTTCAACTCCACACACACCAGATCACATGATCAACTCCACACACACCAGATCACATGATCAACTCCACACACACCAGATCACATGATCAACTCCACAAACACCAGATCACATGATCAACTCCACACACACCAGATCACATGATCAACTCCACACACACACCAGATCACATGATCAACTCCACACACACACCAGATCACATGTTCAACTCCACACACACACCAGATCACATGTTCAACTCCACACACACACCAGATCACATGATCAACTCCACACACACACCAGATCACATGATCAACTCCACACACACACCAGATCACATGATCAACTCCACACACACACCAGATCACATGATCAACTCCACACACACACCAGATCACATGTTCAACTCCACACACACCAGATCACATGATCAACTCCACACACACCAGATCACATGTTCAACTCCACACACACACCAGATCACATGATCAACTCCACACACACACCAGATCACATATTCAACTCCACACACACACCAGATCACATGATCAACTCCACACACACACCAGATCACATGTTCAACTCCACACACACCAGATCACATGATCAACTCCACACACACCAGATCACATGATCAACTCCACACACACCAGATCACATGATCAACTCCACACACACCAGATCACATGATCAACTCCACACACACCAGATCACATGATCAACTCCACACACACCAGATCACATGATCAACTCCACACACACCAGATCACATGTTCAACTCCACACACACACCAGATCACATGATCAACTCCACACACACACCAGATCACATGATCAACTCCACACACACACCAGATCACATGTTCAACTCCACACACACACCAGATCACATGATCAACTCCACACACACACCAGATCACATGTTCAACTCCACACACACCAGATCACATGATCAACTCCACACACACCAGATCACATGATCAACTCCACACACACCTGGGCTGCGTTCAGCCCCGACAAAACGTTGCAAAACGGTTTTTAAACGGTAACGGTGCTGCGTTGAACACCCTGTTCTGTTGACGCAAGAGTTGTAACTATGGCAGCCGAGAAGGCCATTCTTTGTGTTCTTTTTGTGGAATTTTCGGAGCCTGATGAAATCGATATAAATACGTGTTTAATACTGCAAAATACATGCTATCACTGCCCTTGCCGTCCAGAATAAATGACAACACCCCAATCACATTTATTTAACTTTTTAATCTCCAGCAATCAATTCTAATTTAAATCATTTTATTTAGTTCTTACTTTTTTAATAGCTTGTATTTTCTTTCTCACTTTATATCAAGCAATTACCATATATGAAATTTGGTATATAAATAAACTTGCCTTGCAATGAAGCTAAATATATAAATAAATACATCATCATGTTGATTATATATATATATATATATATATATATATATATATATATATATATAATATATATATATATATATATATATAAACTCTTACGACAATCATGTCTTCTAATATCTTCAACTGTTGTGTATACTGAGCTGCAGCGGACACATCTGTAAACATCTTCACTTGGACCCATTGTGTGAGCTGTCTGTTTAATACCGCATGGTTTATATACATGTTGCTGCTGATTGGACTGACATATTTGACACACCCACCAAACGAGAAAAAACGCATCTCAAACCCGTTGCACACCGGTGAGCACCGTTTCCAGGAAACATGACGTTCAACCGGAAACCGTAGCAAAACGTTGCGCACCGGTTTGAGCGTTGAACGTGCCCCAGATCACATGATCAACTCCACACACACCAGATCACATGTTCAACTCCACACACACACCAGATCACATGTTCAACTCCACACACACACCAGATCACATGATCAACTCCACACACACACCAGATCACATGATCAACTCCACACACACACCAGATCACATGTTCAACTCCACACACACACCAGATCACATGATCAACTCCACACACACACCAGATCACATGATCAACTCCACACACACCAGATCACATGTTCAACTCCACACACACCAGATCACATGATCAACTCCACACACACACCAGATCACATGTTCAACTCCACACACACACCAGATCCATTGTGTGAGCTGTCTGTTTAATACCGCATGGTTTATATACATGTTGCTGCTGATTGGACTGACATATTTGACACACCCACCAAACGAGAAAAAACGCATCTCAAACCCGTTGCACACCGGTGAGCACCGTTTCCAGGAAACATGACGTTCAACCGGAAACCGTAGCAAAACGTTGCGCACCGGTTTGAGCGTTGAACGTGCCCCAGATCACATGATCAACTCCACACACACCAGATCACATGTTCAACTCCACACACACACCAGATCACATGTTCAACTCCACACACACACCAGATCACATGATCAACTCCACACACACCAGATCACATGTTCAACTCCACACACACACCAGATCACATGATCAACTCCACACACACACCAGATCACATGATCAACTCCACACACACACCAGATCACATGATCAAATCCACACACACACCAGATCACATGTTCAACTCCACACACACACCAGATCACATGATCAACTCCACACACACACCAGATCACATGATCAACTCCACACACACACCAGATCACATGTTCAACTCCACACACACACCAGATCACATGATCAACTCCACACACACCAGATCACATGATCAACTCCACACACACCAGATCACATGTTCAACTCCACACACACCAGATCACATGTTCAGCTCCACACACACCAGATCACATGATCAACTCCACACACACACCAGATCACATGTTCAACTCCACACACACCAGATCACATGATCAACTCCACACACACCAGATCACATATTCAACTCCACACACACCAGATCACATGTTCAACTCCACACACACACCAGATCACATGATCAACTCCACACACACACCAGATCACATGATCAACTCCACACACACACCAGATCACATGATCAACTCCACACACACACCAGATCACATGATCAACTCCACACACACACCAGATCACATGTTCAACTCCACACACACCAGATCACATGATCAACTCCACACACACCAGATCACATGTTCAACTCCACACACACACCAGATCACATGATCAACTCCACACACACACCAGATCACATATTCAACTCCACACACACACCAGATCACATGATCAACTCCACACACACACCAGATCACATGTTCAACTCCACACACACCAGATCACATGATCAACTCCACACACACCAGATCACATGATCAACTCCACACACACCAGATCACATGATCAACTCCACAAACACCAGATCACATGATCAACTCCACACACACCAGATCACATGATCAACTCCACACACACACCAGATCACATGATCAACTCCACACACACACCAGATCACATGTTCAACTCCACACACACACCAGATCACATGTTCAACTCCACACACACACCAGATCACATGATCAACTCCACACACACACCAGATCACATGATCAACTCCACACACACACCAGATCACATGATCAACTCCACACACACACCAGATCACATGATCAACTCCACACACACACCAGATCACATGTTCAACTCCACACACACCAGATCACATGATCAACTCCACACACACCAGATCACATGTTCAACTCCACACACACACCAGATCACATGATCAACTCCACACACACACCAGATCACATATTCAACTCCACACACACACCAGATCACATGATCAACTCCACACACACACCAGATCACATGTTCAACTCCACACACACCAGATCACATGATCAACTCCACACACACCAGATCACATGATCAACTCCACACACACCAGATCACATGATCAACTCCACACACACCAGATCACATGATCAACTCCACACACACCAGATCACATGATCAACTCCACACACACCAGATCACATGATCAACTCCACACACACCAGATCACATGTTCAACTCCACACACACACCAGATCACATGATCAACTCCACACACACACCAGATCACATGATCAACTCCACACACACACCAGATCACATGTTCAACTCCACACACACACCAGATCACATGATCAACTCCACACACACACCAGATCACATGTTCAACTCCACACACACCAGATCACATGATCAACTCCACACACACCAGATCACATGATCAACTCCACACACACCTGGGCTGCGTTCAGCCCCGACAAAACGTTGCAAAACGGTTTTTAAACGGTAACGGTGCTGCGTTGAACACCCTGTTCTGTTGACGCAAGAGTTGTAACTATGGCAGCCGAGAAGGCCATTCTTTGTGTTCTTTTTGTGGAATTTTCGGAGCCTGATGAAATCGATATAAATACGTGTTTAATACTGCAAAATACATGCTATCACTGCCCTTGCCGTCCAGAATAAATGACAACACCCCAATCACATTTATTTAACTTTTTAATCTCCAGCAATCAATTCTAATTTAAATCATTTTATTTAGTTCTTACTTTTTTAATAGCTTGTATTTTCTTTCTCACTTTATATCAAGCAATTACCATATATGAAATTTGGTATATAAATAAACTTGCCTTGCAATGAAGCTAAATATATAAATAAATACATCATCATGTTGATTATATATATATATATATATATATATATATATATATATATATATAATATATATATATATATATATATATAAACTCTTACGACAATCATGTCTTCTAATATCTTCAACTGTTGTGTATACTGAGCTGCAGCGGACACATCTGTAAACATCTTCACTTGGACCCATTGTGTGAGCTGTCTGTTTAATACCGCATGGTTTATATACATGTTGCTGCTGATTGGACTGACATATTTGACACACCCACCAAACGAGAAAAAACGCATCTCAAACCCGTTGCACACCGGTGAGCACCGTTTCCAGGAAACATGACGTTCAACCGGAAACCGTAGCAAAACGTTGCGCACCGGTTTGAGCGTTGAACGTGCCCCAGATCACATGATCAACTCCACACACACCAGATCACATGTTCAACTCCACACACACACCAGATCACATGTTCAACTCCACACACACACCAGATCACATGATCAACTCCACACACACACCAGATCACATGATCAACTCCACACACACACCAGATCACATGTTCAACTCCACACACACACCAGATCACATGATCAACTCCACACACACACCAGATCACATGATCAACTCCACACACACCAGATCACATGTTCAACTCCACACACACCAGATCACATGATCAACTCCACACACACACCAGATCACATGTTCAACTCCACACACACACCAGATCACATGTTCAACTCCACACACACACCAGATCACATGTTCAACTCCACACACACCAGATCACATGATCAACTCCACACACACCAGATCACATGATCAACTCCACACACACCAGATCACATGATCAACTCCACACACACCAGATCACATGATCAACTCCACACACACCAGATCACATGATCAACTCCACACACACCAGATCACATGTTCAACTCCACACACACACCAGATCACATGATCAACTCCACACACACCAGATCACATGTTCAACTCCACACACACACCAGATCACATGATCAACTCCACACACACACCAGATCACATGTTCAACTCCACACACACACCAGATCCATTGTGTGAGCTGTCTGTTTAATACCGCATGGTTTATATACATGTTGCTGCTGATTGGACTGACATATTTGACACACCCACCAAACGAGAAAAAACGCATCTCAAACCCGTTGCACACCGGTGAGCACCGTTTCCAGGAAACATGACGTTCAACCGGAAACCGTAGCAAAACGTTGCGCACCGGTTTGAGCGTTGAACGTGCCCCAGATCACATGATCAACTCCACACACACCAGATCACATGTTCAACTCCACACACACACCAGATCACATGTTCAACTCCACACACACACCAGATCACATGATCAACTCCACACACACCAGATCACATGTTCAACTCCACACACACACCAGATCACATGTTCAACTCCACACACACACCAGATCACATGATCAACTCCACACACACACCAGATCACATGATCAACTCCACACACACACCAGATCACATGTTCAACTCCACACACACACCAGATCACATGATCAACTCCACACACACACCAGATCACATGATCAACTCCACACACACACCAGATCACATGTTCAACTCCACACACACACCAGATCACATGATCAACTCCACACACACACCAGATCACATGTTCAACTCAACACACACCAGATCACATGATCAACTCCACACACACCAGATCACATGATCAACTCCACACACACCAGATCACATGATCAACTCCACACACACCAGATCACATGATCAACTCCACACACACCAGATCACATGTTCAACTCCACACACACACCAGATCACATGATCAACTCCACACACACACCAGATCACATGATCAACTCCACAAACACACCAGGGCTGCGTTCAGCCCCGACAAAACGTTGCAAAACGGTTTTTAAACGGAAACGGTGCTGCGTTGAACACCCTGTTCTGTTGACGCAAGAGTTGTAACAATGGCAGCCGAGAAGGCCATTCTTTGTGTTCTTTTTGAGGAATTTTCGGAGCCTGATGAAATCGATATAAATACGTGTTTAATACTGCAAAATACATGCAATCACTTCCCTTGCCATCCAGAATAAATGACAACACCCCAATCACATTTATTTAACTTTTTAATCTCCTGGTAATCAATTCTAATTTAAATCATTTTATTTCTAGTTCTTACTTTTTAATAGCTTGTATTTTCTTTCTCACTTTATATCAAGCAATTACCATATATGAAATTTGGTATATAAATAAACTTGCCTTGCAATGAAGCTAAATATATAAATAAATACATCATCATGTTGATTTTATATATATATAAACTCTTACGACAATCATGTCTTCTAATATCTTCAACTGTTGTGTATACTGAGCTGCAGCGGACACATTTGTAAACATCTTCACTTGGACCCATTGTGTGAGCTATCTCTTTAATACCGCGTGGTTTATATACATGTTGCTGCTGATTGGACTGACATATTTGACACACCCACCAAACGAGATCAAACGCATCTCAAACCCGTTGCACACCGGTGCGCACCGTTTCCAGGAAACATGACGTTCAACCGGAAACCGTAGCAAAACGTTGCGCACCGGTTTGAGCGTTGAACGTGCCCCAGATCACATGATCAAATCCACACACACACCAGATCACATGTTCAACTCCACACACACACCAGATCACATGATCAACTCCACACACACACCAGATCACATGATCAACTCCACACACACACCAGATCACATGTTCAACTCCACACACACACCAGATCACATGATCAACTCCACACACACACCAGATCACATGTTCAACTCCACACACACCAGATCACATGATCAACTCCACACACACCAGATCACATGATCAACTCCACACACACCAGATCACATGATCAACTCCACACACACACCAGATCACATGATCAACTCCACACACACACCAGATCACATGATCAACTCCACACACACGCCAGATCACATGATCAACTCCACACACACGCCAGATCACATGTTCAACTCCACACACACACCAGATCACATGATCAACTCCACACACACACCAGATCACATGTTCAACTCCACACACACCAGATCACATGATCAACTCCACACACACCAGATCACATGTTCAACTCCACACACACACCAGATCACATGATCAACTCCACACACACACCAGATCACATGTTCAACTCCACACACACCAGATCACATGATCAACTCCACACACACCAGATCACATGTTCAACTCCACACACACACCAGATCACATGATCAACTCCACACACACACCAGATCACATGATCAACTCCACACACACCAGATCACATGATCAACTCCACACACACGCCAGATCACATGTTCAACTCCACACACACACCAGATCACATGATCAACTCCACACACACACCAGATCACATGTTCAACTCCACACACACCAGATCACATGATCAACTCCACACACACCAGATCACATGTTCAACTCCACACACACACCAGATCACATGATCAACTCCACACACACACCAGATCACATGATCAACTCCACACACACACCAGATCACATGATCAACTCCACACACACACCAGATCACATGATCAACTCCACACACACACCAGATCACATGATCAACTCCACACACACACCAGATCACATGATCAACTCCACACACACACCAGATCACATGATCAACTCCACACACACCAGATCACATGATCAACTGCGAGTGCAGTGCGTTTGCAGAGAGACTCCGCCCACACGCTCTTCTGATTGGCTGTGATTGATTTGGTTGCGAGTGCAGTGCGTTTGCAGAGAGACTCCGCCCACACGCTCTTCTGATTGGCTGTGATTGATTTGGTTGCGAGTGCAGTGCATTTGCAGAGACTCCGCCCACACGCTCTTCTGATTGGCTGTGATTGGGTTGCGAGTGCAATGCGTTTGCAGAGACTCCACCCACACGCTCTTCTGATTGGCTGTGATTGGGTTGCGAGTGCAGTGCGTTTGCAGAGACTCCGCCCACACGCTCTTCTGATTGGCTGTGATTGGGTTGCGAGTGCAGTGCGTTTGCAGAGACTCCGCCCACACGCTCTTCTGATTGGCTGTGATTGGGTTGCGAGTGCAGTGCATTTGCAGAGACTCCGCCCACACGCTCTTCTGATTGGCTGTGATTGGGTTGCGAGTGCAGTGCGTTTGCAGAGACTCCGCCCACACGCTCTTCTGATTGGCTGTGATTGGGTTGCGAGTGCAGTGCATTTGCAGAAAGACTCCGCCCACACGCTCTTCTGATTGGCTGTGATTTGATTGCGAGTGCAGTGCGTTTGCAGAGACTCCACCCACACGCTCTTCTGATTGGCTGTGATTTGGTTGCGAGTGCAGTGCGTTTGCAGAGAGACTCCGCCCACACGCTCTTCTGATTGGCTGTGATTTGGTTGCGAGTGCAGTGCGTTTGCAGAGAGACTCCGCCCACACGCTCTTCTGATTGGCTGTGATTTGATTGCGAGTGCAGTGCGTTTGCAGAGACTCCGCCCACACGCTCTTCTGATTGGCTGTGATTTGATTGTGAGTGCAGTTCGTTTGCAGAGACTCCGCCCACACGCTCTTCTGATTGGCTGTGATTTGGTTGCGAGTGCAGTGCATTTGCAGAGACTCCGCCCACACGCTCTTCTGATTGGCTGTGATTTGGTTGCGAGTGCAGTGCGTTTGCAGAGAGACTCCGCCCACACGCTCTTCTGATTGGCTGTGATTTGATTGCGAGTGCAGTGCATTTGCAGAGAGACTCCGCCCACACGCTCTTCTGATTGGCTGTGATTTGATTGTGAGTGCAGTGCGTTTGCAGAGACTCCGCCCACACGCTCTTCTGATTGGCTATGATTGGGTTGCGAGTGCAGTGCATTTGCAGAGACTCCGCCCACACGCTCTTCTGATTGGCTGTGATTGGGTTGCGAGTGCAGTGCATTTGCAGAGACTCCACCCACACTCTCTTCTGATTGGCTGTGATTTGATTGCGAGTGCAGTGCGTTTGCAGAGACTCCGCCCACACGCTCTTCTGATTGGCTGTGATTGGATTACGAGTGCAGTTCGTTTGCAGAGAGACTCCGCCCACACGCTCTTCTGATTGGCTGTGACTGGATTACGAGTGCAGTTCGTTTGCAGAGAGACTCCGCCCACACGCTCTTCTGATTGGCTGTGATTTGATTGCGAGTGCAGTGCGTTTGCAGAGACTCCACCCACACGCTCTTCTGATTGGCTGTGATTTGGTTGCGAGTGCAGTTCGTTTGCAGAGACTCCGCCCACACGCTCTTCTGATTGGCTGTGATTTGATTGCGAGTGCAGTGCGTTTGCAGAGAGACTCCGTCCACACGCTCTTCTGATTGGCTGTGATTGGGTTGCGAGTGCAGTGCATTTGCAGAGACTCCGCCCACACGCTCTTCTGATTGGCTGTGATTGGGTTGCGAGTGCAGTGTTGATGATGTGCTGCTAAGATCTAGATATTTGTCTCAGACTTAAAACATCAAGTGCGATGAGCTTGGCTTTAATTACCGGTTCTATCTACTCACATTTTGGCCAATCCGCCCAAATTGAGAAACATAAAAAGGGGTTTATTAAGACCAGAACAGACTGCAGGGGCTTAGCTATGATTCCTCACATCATTTGGTCCGACACGTGGCCTAGTGTGTGTGCGGTGAAGATGAATCCACCTCGGGTCTTTGCGTCTCCTTTGCTCTGTCCCGTCGTTAAAGGTAAAAAAAAGGTCATAAAAACATCTGATAATTCATATCAGAGCTACACACACACCTGTCAAACTGACTCATTATGCAACACTTGAGCTACATTTGACATCTCTTGTATTAAATGCTTTGGATAGTTTCATAATACTTCACTCTAAAAAATGCTGGGTTAAAAACAACCCAAGTTGGGTTGAAAATGGACTAACCCAGCGATTGGGTTGTTTTAACCCTCTGGTGCTCTTCCTTTAGGGGTTGCATTGGTCATAAGTGAACGGACCCCTACAAATTAAACTTCCTCCACCCCAGTAAAACCAATGCAATTTATTTTTCTTCAATAATATTTTTTCTTTCTAATTTTTTTTTCTTTTTCTATTTTGATATGATTTTATGGTATTTTTTTATATTTATGCAATAATTATAGTCTATTTTTGCCATTGAAAATTATAAAAAAAATATATATATTATTTTCTTTTTATTATTGCAGTATTTCAGGTTAAAATAGAGACTAGGCCTTCAAAATATATATTTTTGAAGGCAGATTAGCGCCTCTTGTGGAATTATTTAAGAAATCCTGCAACCATGTGTGTAACCACTAGAGGTCTCTATGGAGAGGCTTGAGAATTCACTAGTTCTCTTTTGAACACATTTAATGATTTTTTTTTGATGGATTTGAATTTATATTTAAAAAAATCTCAAAGACTATTTATTATAAAGCTTTAGATTTTTTTTTTTGTTAGAAATATAGATTTTTTTCTGTGAATTAGTGTTTTTGCAGATTTCCCATTCATTTCTTATGGTGGTCATTTTTGACTGAAGAGCACAAGTGGGAGTTTTTTTTACGACCCCTTAGCATGCTCGAATCATGACCCCAATTTTTTTGTGTGTTTACATCCCTAATGCTAGAAAAGTCACCGAGTTTCTGATGAAGATGTGATTTTAAACATTTCAAAACAGAACATTTTCTAGAAATGACAGAAGAGCACCAGAGGGTTAAGCAAACATTTAACCCAACCGCTGGGTTAAAACAACCCATTCACTGGGTTAAAACAACCCAATTGTTTTTAACCCAGCATTTTTTAGAGTGTTCCATACTGTACTTGCATTAAACACATTTTCCTGGAAAATCAAATTTCGAATAAAAGTCTTATTTTTATCTTATATATTAAAGTTTTTCCCTGGCGTTCGCGGCCCAGTTTGCACCGCCCTGCTTCAGGCGAGCGCGTCCGGTTGCGGTGACGAGTGTGTGTGGAGGAAACTCAGACAAATGGAGAAACTGTGGGAATGATAATAGGAAAGCATATGAGCTCATACATCCTCGGACACAATTCATGTCTCGTCTATTGAGTTACGCTCTTCTGATGAGAGGTAGAAGTTGAGAAACTTCTTGGATTGTATTTTAGATACTCCATATGTACTTTGCGGATCCTCTGAGGAATAAAGCTCATCGTTCCCGCACGGAGAGGATGCGGAGGGTTAATGGGAGGGTTAATGGGAGAGCTGGGAAACAGAGCCATCACTGCGGCTGGAGCTCCAGACACCACACCCATCAACATCTGAGTCAGAGGGAAACACTTTCTGTCTTCCTCGCTCTTTTCCTTCCAGGTTTGCAGGTCTATAGGGAAGCATTTGATTATGATTGTTTAACTGTAGTGAGTGTGTAGATGTTTATTATGTTTATCTATTACTTGAGTAAAAGTAAAACTACTGCAGGGCCCGTATTCATAAAGAATCTTAGAGCAGCTCCTAGTGACAAAATTCTAAGAAAATTCTTAGAAATGTGGGCGTTTACTCTTAAAATTAACTAAAAAATCCTCGTAAAGAAAACAGTAATTCAGAAAGCATCTTAACCCTTAAAAGAGGTCTGAAGGTCAAATTTGTCAGGAGCACAGACGAGGACTTTTAAGAGGATTAAGAGTTTCTTTAGCAGCGGAGAAAATTCAGAAAGAAGAAGAGGAGAAGAAATGTGTTTCAGACGATGGAGGACAGTGACTTAAGACACTATAGATTAGATCATGTTTTCTGCATTAAACCCAACTTTCAAACCACCAGTTAAATAGACAAGCCAGCAATCAGTGTGACTGGAAAGAGTGGAACAATGTTTATAGTTCTAAGCCAATCAAATACCTTATAGGAAATTAACAACATGGTAAATAATAAAAGGATTTATATACACCGAAAAAAATTATTTGTTGAATTTACTAAAAAATGTTATCGTAAGTGGTCGCAATCAATTTATTTGATCTCAATTTAAACAAAAACACATGCAATTCCCATAAAACCAATTCATTTTTTAAAATTAAAATCAAGAAACTAAATTTAAATTATTTAAACGAGCACAAATTAATTATGCTTAATTTAATTTTTCAGTGTACATATATATAATGTGTGTGTGTGTGTGTGTGTGTGTGTGTGTGTGTGTGTGTGTGTGTGTGTGTGTGTGTGTGTGTGTGTGTGTGTGTGTGTGTGTGTGTGTGTGTGTGTGTGTGAGTGAGAGAGAGAGAACGGTAAAATAGGACAATTTGCGCTTGTAATAAAGATTCTAAGAGTCCTCTCAGAAAACTCCTAATTTAGCTGAAACACTTTTATGTAGGAGTCTTAGCTTAAGAGCTATTCGGGACTGATCTGAGAGCGACTCTGAGCAAGCAAAATACAAAAACTCTTATCTCAGTGAAGAGGCGGGGCTGACCCTGTTGATACGCATGACACAGGCTTTTGAAGACCGTGATTGGTTGGTTGTCCAAAAAGGGGAAAAAGTAGCGCTTTTAAGTATAGGGTCTATTCTAAGCCTTCACTTTGAATTTACAAGCGCAAATTGTCCTATTTTACCGTTCTCTCTCACTCACTCACACACACACACACACATTATATATATGTATATAAATCCTTTTATTATTTAACATGCTGTTAATTTTCTACACTGTAAAAAAAAATCATGTCTCCAATTGAAAATTTTCTAGTGAGCGATCACATCTAAAATTTTCAGTTGGCCAAATTGAATTTCTGTGAATTTATGCAATTTAATTCAATTAAAATTCAAGAAATTCAATTTGGCCAACTGAAAATTTTAGATGTGATCGCTCACTAGAAAATTTTCAATTGGAGACATGATTTCTTTTTTTACAGTGTATAAGGTATTTGATTGGCTTAGAATTATAAACATTGCTCCACTCTTTCCAGTTCCACTGATTGCTGGCTTGTCTATTTAACTGGTGGTTTGAAAGTTGGGTTTAATGTAACAAACATGATCTAATCTATAGTGTCTTAAGTCACTGTCCTCCATCATCTGAAACACATTTCTTCTCCTCTTCGTCTTTCTGAATTTTCTCCGCTGCTAAAGAAACTCTTAATCCTCTTAAAAGTCCTCGTCTGTGCTCCTGACAAATTTGACCTTCAGACCTCTTTTAAGGGTTAAGATGCTTTCTGAATTACTGTTTTCTTTACTAGGATTTTTTAGTTAATTTTAAGAGTAAATGCCCACATTTCTAAGAATTTTCTTAGAATTTTGTCACTAGGAGCTACTCTAAGATTCTTTATGAATACGGGCCCTGAAGTATTTATATTTAAAAGTACTTAAGTATCAAAAGTAAATTTCATTTTTTATGTTTTTATGTTCATAATTTCAGGGATGCTCCTTCCGACATGCTAGCATACCTTAAACTAATTTAAATACTTGTATAAAAGTTACAAAGCTCTTTACAAAGCTGCTGTCACTTTAAAGCCAAATGCACAGATCCAATACACTGATACACATCCGATATTCTCCCACCTGTTTACTCTTCTCTTTCTCCAAGACTTTACATTTTTGACAGTTTTATGAGACATGCGTCAAGAGTACGCCAACTAAACTAATCTTTAATCTTTTCAGAAAACTGGAACACACTTTTTAAGTATGGCCATGGGTGCACACACTTCAAATAATTTTTGGGAAACTTCACATGAAGCTATACAAGAGTGATTACTGGTAGACTGTCTGCAAAAACAACAACAAAAACTTTTAAAGAAGAAAAAAAATCATCCACTGACTTTCAAAGCTGCTACAGAAATGACTTTCGACTTTGAGGACCTTGATGGAAATGTAGTGGAGTAAAAAGTAAAATTTTGTTTAAGTCAAAGTTTCCCGAAAATTTTTTTACTCAAGTAAAGTCCAGATACAAGTAAAGTGTACTTAAGTACAGTACTCAAGCAAGTGTACTTAGTTACTGTCCACCTCTGGTCGCTGTTTGAGCATGAACAACATCTGCAAAGTTACCACACTCAAAGCTCAAAGAACTTCACAGAAATCTCTCCTTAAGGACTACAACAAACGGCTGGTGGGGACTACAACGAGTCAGTGACATCACTACCCCTAACATTAGCATAACCCCGCCCCCGGGAACATGTGGAGAAGAGGAAGAGTTGCTGTCGTTCGTCTCTCACACAAAGGCGAGATGACATCATCAGTATTAACCGTCATCACACTAAACTATCCCTGCTCTCTCTCCATCAGCAGATATTCTCTGGCTCATCTTACCCCACACCAGCGCTTTAGAGATCATCATGACAGAATATGCTAATCAACGACTGAAGATGGTTAACTCATAAACTCCTCCTCTATCCCTTCAGAAGCGTCCTGTCTCGTTCTACATGTGTGTGTGTGTGTCCTGTCTCGTTCTACATGTGTGTGTGTGTGTGTGTCCTGTCTCGTTCTACATGTGTGTGTGTGTGTGTGTCCTGTCTCGTTCTACATGTGTGTGTGTGTGTGTGTGTCCTGTCTCGTTCTACATGTGTGTGTGTGTGTCCTGTCTCGTTCTACATGTGTGTGTGTGTGTGTGTGTGTGTGTCCTGTCTCGTTCTACATGTGTGTGTGTGTGTGTGTGTCCTGTCTCGTTCTACATGTGTGTGTGTGTGTGTCCTGTCTCGTTCTACATGTGTGTGTGTGTGTGTGTGTGTCCTGTCTCGTTCTACGTGTGTGTGTGTGTGTGTGTGTCCTGTCTCGTTCTACATGTGTGTGTGTGTGTGTGTCCTGTCTCGTTCTACATGTGTGTGTGTGTGTGTGTCCTGTCTCGTTCTACATGTGTGTGTGTGTGTGTGTGTCCTGTCTCGTTCTACATGTGTGTGTGTGTGTGTGTGTGTGTGTGTCCTGTCTCGTTCTACATGTGTGTGTGTGTGTGTGTCCTGTCTCGTTCTACATGTGTGTGTGTCCTGTCTCGTTCTACGTGTGTGTGTGTGTGTGTGTGTGTGTGTGTGGGTGTCCTGTCTCGTTCTACATGTGTGTGTGTGTGTGTGTGTGTGTGTGTGTGTGTGTGTGTCTGTCTGTCCTGTCTCGTTCTACATGTGTGTGTGTGTGTCCTGTCTCGTTCTACATGTGTGTGTGTGTGTGTGTGTGTGTCCTGTCTCGTTCTACATGTGTGTGTGTGTGTGTGTGTGTGTGTCTGTCCTGTCTCGTTCTACATGTGTGTGTGTGTGTCCTGTCTCGTTCTACATGTGTGTGTGTGTGTCCTGTCTCGTTCTACATGTGTGTGTGTGTGTGTGTGTGTGTGTGTGTGTGTGTGTGTGTGTGTGTGTCCTGTCTCGTTCTACATGTGTGTGTGTGTGTGTGTGTGTGTGTCCTGTCTCGTTCTACATGTTGTCTCTTCTTCTGAAATCTCCTCATCCTTGTCCGACTCCGGTTTGATCAGAAAAGGCTGAACAGTTTGACATGTTCCGTGTGTGTGTGTGTGTGTGTGTGTGTGTGTGTGTGAGAGGTAATCAGAGCTGCTAACACTAGCTCTTGAAGCTCCGCCCTCTTCCTGAAAGTGAGCAGCTCATTTGCATTTAAAGGGACACACACATAAACTGTGTTTTTGCTCACCCTCAAAAAGTGACTGATGCTTTAAGAAATGATCTGTGGGGAATTTTGAGCTGAAACTTCACACACACACTCATTACACATCAGAGACTTATTATCTTTTAAAAAGGGGCATTATAAGACCTCACAGATTTGATTTCCTAAATACATTTCTGACATTTACCACCCATTTACCACAGCAGTCTGCGTTTGTATAGAGGGGCCGTTTTACATTTTACCAGTAAAGAGGCAGATATTAACCAATTAGAGCTAATTTTGAATCCGATCTTACACAGGAATCCTTTATGCCATATGCAAATTTAACTAAGGATATGCTACTTAAGCCTCTGATGGATGTTTAATAGGGAAAGATCACATCTCATCACGGCACGCTGAGCGAATATGAAAACAGATTTCACAGATACATTCATCCTGTTCAAGAGTGCAAACGTTGACATTTCCGAATATGTCAATGTCACGCATGATTTGAGATACATGTGACCTGATGAAACCGGATCTGTGTCGTCACGCTCCTGGGTCTGTGTCGTTTCGGACTGTTATGATTAGTCTGAGTTTCCTGTGTGTGATTTGTAGTCCTTTTGAAGTTATTAATTTATTTATGATTTAATGCCATATCAGCAACAATGGCTATATTCATGGCAATCAGCAGTATAATAACACCAATTACATAGAATCTTTCAATTTAATATTTGACAGATATTCTAAAATTACTCCAGGAGAAACCTTTTTAAAAATGTCCATGAATGTGTTTTCTGAATAAAACCGTTCTCTAATATTATTTAAAATGGACATTCTATTAAAATATGTTTTATAATCGTGAAATTCTTACACAGATCACAAACCGGTTTCTCTTCCCCGTTCAATAATTATGAATAAATGAGTCTTGAAAGTCCAATTCGGCATCTCGTATATACAACCTGGTCATATCTATTTTCAAAATGAGTCCTTTTGTAGTTTATTGCGCTCCCTTCATTGCCGTTTCCAGGTGTGTGTGTGTGTGTGTGTGTGTGTGTGTGTGTGTGTGTTTCCTGCTCTTGTCCATGAATGTTTATTTATTCATTATTTGTCAAATCTTACTGACTCCAATTTTTTGAATGTTAGTGTAATGTCCCATGATTGTTTGTTTGTTTGTTTGTAGTGGCGGCTCTCAGTGTAACCGTGTGTGTGTGTGTGTGTGTGTGTGTCTCCAGGTTGTGCTCTTTGGCTAATCAGTGTGTAGTGTAGAGAAGTGTGACCCACCGTGAGAGCGCACAGCCAGCAGAGCGAACAGCAGGAGGGCCAACATGGCGGCGGCGAGTCGAGTGTGTGTGATCCGACGAGAGTGTGTGAGTCTGTGTGTGTAGCAGCGGGACAGATCCTTCAATCACGGCTCTGCGGGAAAAACAGAGAGACACTGATTAACCTGGAGCGGAGTGACTGACGGAGAGGAAGAGTGAACATGTGTGTGTGTGTGTGTGTGTGTGTGTGTGTGAGATCAGGAAGAAGTTTCTGAAATCTCTAGTGAGCATCACCAGCTGTTAAACCACAGATATAAAAACACCGATGTCACATCTGACTGCTCCTTCTTGAAAAGGGTCAACATTTCATGAGTTATGGACAAACTGAGAACACACTCACAAACTGATTTAGACACAAACCTCATTAAAGTACATGATGCAAACACTTCTATCTTCACAAACTTGATTTCACGACAGACAGACAGACAGACAGACAGACAGACAGACAGACAGACGGATAAGATAGATAGATAGATAGATAGATAGATAGATAGATAGATAGATAGATAGATAGATAGATAGATAGATAGATAGATAGATAGATAGATAGATAGATAGATAGATAGATAGATAGATAGATAGATAGATTGATTTCCAGCAGAATCGTCAGAAGCAAACAACGAAGCGCCAAAGAAAACTCATTTGGCATATTTTAAATAAATGTTGCTACAATTATTATTACACTGTGTTGCTTCTTTTGCCATTTGCATGTAGTGTAAATCACCTAAATTCAGTGGTCGTTAGGGATGGGTCGCGATTTTCGAATATTCGATTAGTTATTTAATTATAGAATAATATCGAATAGTATGTGCGATTATCGTCCAAAAAAAATCCCCATGTTGTCGGTGCTGATGTGCTGCTGACGCGTTCATGTAACCAGAGGCGCTGCCAGTAACGCTCCTAAAGCTGCCAGTAACGCTCCTAAAGCTGCCAGTAACGCTCCTAAAGCTGCCAGTAACGCTCCTAAAGCTGCCAGTAACGCTCCTAAAGCTGCCAGTAACGCTCCTAAAGCTGCCAGTAACGCTCCTAAAGCTGCCAGTAACGCTCCTAAAGCTACCAGTAACGCACCTAAAGCTGCCAGTAACGCACCTAAAGCTGCCAGTAATGCTCCTAAAGCTGCCAGTAATGCTCCTAAAGCTGCCAGTAATGCTCCTAAAGCTACCAGTAACGCACCTAAAGCTGCCAGTAACGCTCCTAAAACTGCCAGTAACGCTCCTAAAGCTGCCAGTAACGCACCTAAAGCTGCCAGTAACGCACCTAAAGCTGCCAGTAATGCTCCTAAAGCTGCCAGTAATGCTCCTAAAGCTGCCAGTAATGCTCCTAAAGCTGCCAGTAATGCTCCTAAAGCTGCCAGTAACGCTCCTAAAGCTGCCAGTAACGCTCCTAAAGCTGCCAGTAACGCACCTAAAGCTGCCAGTAATGCTCCTAAAGCTGCCAGTAATGCTCCTAAAGCTGCCAGTAATGCTCCTAAAGCTGCCAGTAATGCTCCTAAAGCTGCCAGTAACGCTCCTAAAGCTGCCAGTAACGCTCCTAAAGCTGCCAGTAACGCACCTAAAGCTGCCAGTAACGCTCCTAAAGCTGCCAGTAACGCTCCTAAAGCTGCCAGTAAAGCTCCTAAAGCTGCCAGTAACGCTCCTAAAGCTGCCAGTAACGCTCCTAAAGCTGCCAGTAACGCACCTAAAGCTGCCAGTAACGCTCCTAAAGCTGCCAGTAACGCTCCTAAAGCTGCCAGTAAAGCTCCTAAAGCTGCCAGTAACGCACCTAAAGCTGCCAGTAACGCACCTAAAGCTGCCAGTAACGCTCCTAAAACTGCCAGTAACGCTCCTAAAGCTGCCAGTAACGCACCTAAAGCTGCCAGTAACGCTCCTAAAGCTGCCAGTAACGCACCTAAAGCTGCCAGTAACGCTCCGAAAGCTGCCAGTAACGCACCTAAAGCTGCCAGTAACGCTCCTAAAGCTGCCAGTAATGCTCCTAAAGCTGCCAGTAACGCACCTAAAGCTGCCAGTAACGCACCTAAAGCTGCCAGTAACGCTCCTAAAACTGCCAGTAACGCTCCTAAAGCTGCCAGTAACGCACCTAAAGCTGCCAGTAACGCTCCTAAAGCTGCCAGTAACGCTCCTAAAGCTGCCAGTAAAGCTCCTAAAGCTGCCAGTAACGCTCCTAAAGCTGCCAGTAACGCTCCTAAAGCTGCCAGTAACGCACCTAAAGCTGCCAGTAACGCTCCTAAAGCTGCCAGTAACGCTCCTAAAGCTGCCAGTAAAGCTCCTAAAGCTGCCAGTAACGCACCTAAAGCTGCCAGTAACGCACCTAAAGCTGCCAGTAACGCTCCTAAAACTGCCAGTAACGCTCCTAAAGCTGCCAGTAACGCACCTAAAGCTGCCAGTAACGCTCCTAAAGCTGCCAGTAACGCACCTAAAGCTGCCAGTAACGCTCCGAAAGCTGCCAGTAACGCACCTAAAGCTGCCAGTAACGCTCCTAAAACTGCCAGTAACGCTCCTAAAGCTGCCAGTAACGCACCTAAAGCTGCCAGTAACGCTCCTAAAGCTGCCAGTAATGCTCCTAAAGCTGCCAGTAACGCACCTAAAGCTGCCAGTAACGCACCTAAAGCTGCCAGTAACGCATCTAAAGCTGCCAGTAACGCACCTAAAGCTGCCAGTAACGCACCTAAAGCTGCCAGTAACGCACCTAAAGCTGCCAGTAACGCTCCTAAAACTGCCAGTAACGCTCCTAAAGCTGCCAGTAACGCACTTAAAGCTGCCAGTAACGCACCTAAAGCTGCCAGTAACGCACCTAAAGCTGCCAGTAACGCTCCTAAAGCTGCCAGTAACGCACCTAAAGCTGCCAGTAACGCTCCTAAAGCTGCCAGTAACGCTCCTAAAGCTGCCAGTAACGCACCTAAAGCTGCCAGTAACGCACCTAAAGCTGCCAGTAACGCTCCTAAAACTGCCAGTAACGCTCCTAAAGCTGCCGGTAACGCTCCTAAAGCTGCCGGTAACGCACCTAAAGCTGCCGGTAACGCTCCTAAAGCTGCCGGTAACGCTCCTAAAGCTGCCAGTAACGCTCCTAAAGCTGCCAGTAAAGCTCCTAAAGCTGCCAGTAACGCACCTAAAGCTGCCAGTAACGCTCCTAAAGCTGCCAGTAACGCTCCTAAAGCTGCCAGTAACGCTCCTAAAGCTGCCAGTAACGCTCCTAAAGCTGCCAGTAACGCACCTAAAGCTGCCAGTAACGCTCCTAAAGCTGCCAGTAACGCTCCTAAAGCTGCCAGTAAAGCTCCTAAAGCTGCCAGTAACACACCTAAAGCTGCCAGTAACGCTCCTAAAGCTGCCAGTAACGCTCCTAAAGCTGCCAGTAACGCTCCTAAAGCTGCCAGTAACGCTCCTAAAGCTGCCAGTAACGCTCCTAAAGCTGCCAGTAATGGTTTCATGGTTTCTGGTTTCACACTCAACTTGAACCCTGGTGCGTTTGCGTTCATCTTACGTCATCACAAACGTGCACGGGCGTGATAGAAAACAGAACGCGGGTCAATATATTGGGCTTTTTTCAATTAATTTGGTGCTATTATGTGCAGCTGAGTAAACGATACCTGGGTTTGCCGTATGTGTGTCGCTTTGCTGCTTGCAAACAGACTCTTTTGAGGAGACGTGAATTGCCATTAATTTGCTGCCCTGATTGCACTCTATGGCGAATACACTGCAGGCTCGCTCTGGCGATCATATCTCAGCTAAATCATCAACACTATCATCTCTTACGTGTATGTTATTGAACTAATGACATTGTAATCGGCTAAAACGCATGCGCTGGTTACTTTCTTCCAGAACAAGTGTGCACCCGAGTGTTGTTTGCACATTCACGTGAATCGTGCAGAGGTGGACAAAGTACACACCTCTATTACTTGAGTAAAAGTAAAAGTACTACTGGTCAAATATTACTCCGTTACAAGTGAATGTTCTAAAAACAGATTTTTACTTAAGTACTTTTAAAAACAAATACTTCTGTACTTTTACTTAAGTATCCAAAGTAAATTTCCTTTTTTTATGTCAATGCATTATTTTAGTATTGTTGCATTGCTGTATAAATGCACATTATGCCACCAAGGTGGTTTAAGCCAGTCAGTGATGCTCCATCCGACATGCTAGCATAAGACCACCTTAAACTCACTTCTTTACATTTGTATAGAGTGTTGTAACTTTTATACAAGTATTGAAATGTTCAATTTCTTGTATAAAAGTTAAAAAGCTCTTTATAAAGCTGCTGTCACTTTAAGGCTGAATGCATGGACCCTATACACTGATACGCATCCAATATTCTCCCAACTGTTTACTCTTCTCTTTCTCCCAGACATTTACATTTTATGAGACATGCATCAAAGTGTACGCCAACTAAACTAATCTTTAATCTTTTGAGAAAACTGAAACATACTTTTTAAGTATAGCCATGGGTGCACACACTGTGTCAAGGAACCGTCTTCTTCCATTTTGCTGTAAACTGATCAGTGTTAAAAACATTTTTTGGGAAACTTCACAGGACCCTATACAAGAGTGATTACTGATAGGCTGTCTGCAAAAAAAAAAAAGACTTTTAAAGAAGGAAAAAATAATCCACTGACTTTCAGAACTGCTACAGAAACGACTTTCAACTTTGAGGATCTTGATAGAAATGTAGTGGAGTAAAAAGTATGATATTTGTCTTTCAAATGTAGTGAAGTTAAAGTAAAAGTATCCCTAAAAAATAATACATATGTTTCAGCATGTTACAATAAATATATGGCTTGAGTTGATATAGCCTATCCCCTAATGAATTAAACAGTTTGTTATCATACAGATTGAGAGTGTGAATGGTCTCCCTCTCTCTCTCTGTTTATGTGTGTAGCCTTTACACGCGTGCATGCGGGGGAGGAGTTGCGATTTTCGAATAAAAATCGAATAATTCCCAGCGATCTTCGAATATCATTTTTGCTTGAAATGCCCATCCCTAGTGGGCGTTTACACTGAAGTCTCACAGCAGGAACGCCCCTTCAAACAGAGCATTCAAATCAGAGGCTAAACTCAGGGTAGGAAAAATGCGTTTTATTTCTAAATTATGACAATTTTTTTATGTTAAAATCGTACTAACATAAATTATAAGTGCCTCAAAACTCGGCCTAGCCCGGCCCGTGTCCGACAGCTCATCAAAATGATCAGCCCGAGTCCGACTGGAGCCCGTGTTTTTTTTTTTATCCTCCCTATTACACATAAGTTGCAGCCATAAAAATAGTTCAGTTTTGTTTTTAATATCAAAGTAGTTATATTTTGTTTTGTTTCTTTATTAAGTTCATTTAGAAAAATGTTTGAAGCATTTTTTTGTTTGTTAAACTAAAGTTATTGCTTTTTAAAGTGACGACCAAGCGGCCGACAGTGAGTTAACCCAACGCTTTAGCCTCTCAAATCAACACTTGACTTGTCTTGCTTATAAAATCCATATAAACACTTAAAGCATCGTTTAAACGTTTAGCCTCAATCACCACCATCACAGTAAAAAGGCATTTTTGACAAGATGAGGCAGGCAGATCGCAACAGCGCGCGCAAACCAAACAGACCAATTTTTTTTTAAAAAGCAGGTTGTCTTGCCTTACACCTTCCCGCAATATTAATATAAATCCGGTCTTCAATTCCCTCGCTATATGCACATTTAACAGAGTTCATGTCAACGAAAGCAACAGATATGAGCATTTTATTCATCAGCTCATGTCAACATCAAAGAAGACGGCATTATGAGAACGAGCGACCTAAACACTGGAAGAGCCTTTAGTCTCATTAGCTTTAATGAAGATGGCTGTGTTTTTGAGCATCTATTCGCACGGGATTAGTTTTATCTGGACCTCGTGTGATTTAGAAATTACTCCCCACATCTGAGTTTTGCGCGGCGCATTTGCGCGGGATAAGCAAGCCTGTGATTTTACTCGAATTTTCTGTCTTATCTCTCCCGGATATGATGTCAAGACTTGTAAATGTTTTTTCGTTATAGATATAGCTGTATGAAATGATAAACAGTCGTATCGATATCATTTAGATTGTTTTATAGTAATAAAAATTATTTAGTTCAGTTAGAGAACAGACGCTACAGTTAAAAAGTGAACTGAGCAATAATAACAATATACAGCGGAAGATTCAAAGCTAAACGTAAAAGCGCCCATTAAAGCGAGTTTTTCATTGTCCTTTTGTGTTTTTGATTAAGAATAATATTAAACACACCATTCAAGCAATTTACTCCCAAATTGCTCATTCTAAAGTGAAAGTATAATCCGCGCGGCCGCTCGTGAATTCATAACGGTGCGCATTATATGCAGCCTAGCGCCATTCTTCGTGAAAGTTAAAGATAAAAATGCGCACAGGAAACAAAAACCTTGCAAAAATTATATACAGTCCGCCTAATCCCGGCCAAATCACAGATGGCGATTCGCACAGGACTAATATTATCACAGGACCTCGGTGTTTGGCGAAATATGGTCATTTGCGGGGGAATTTTTACTTTACATATTACAGACATGGCCGATTCGCACAGGATTAAGATCACAGACATTCTCTGCGATTATTACAAATCACCAGAGTTGCTCAGATAATACTAATCCTGTGCGAATAGGGCTATAGTTTATTTTCAGCTTCACTTGTGGCCGTTTGCGTGTTGGTTTGCTTTCCTCATTTGCGGATGCGTGTTGCACAGTCCTCTAAACATGCTGAAAAAAATGGTGTGTTGGATTTACATGATTTAATCATGTACATGGGTTCCACATGAATCAATTAAGTTAAACAAACATAATTTGTTCACATAATTTCAACATAATGGAATTAAGTAATTTTTAAGTAACCGAATTGAGTAGTCTCACATTGATTTTAATATGGCTCCCTAACAGCAGTGGTGCACACAGAGGCTTGAGACCCTGCCTCTTTAATCAGAACACATGTTTATTTTTGTACATTTTTGTTGTCACTTGACATCTGTAATGCTGTACTCAGTAGCTTTCATTATATTTGCCAACAATAGGACATCATACATGCTCAGTGCTAAGTGTGAAATGATCTTTAATGTCGTGCTGAGTCACACATAAGCAATCGCTCCGCTCTTCTCCACTATGGTAACCCAGTGTAATTTAAATTGTTAGAATAATTCCAACACAATTAAACATTAAA
>NC_137115.1:2006787-2054287 GCF_949357685.1 Gobio gobio | reverse complement strand
CACACACACATACACACACAGCCCCTGCCCCTAAACCTACCCATTACACACACACACACACACACACACACACACACACACACTGCCCCTACCCCTAAACCTACCCATCACACACATACACACACACACACACACACACACACACACACACACACACACACACACACACACACACACACACACAGCCCCTGCCCCTAAACCTACCCATTACACACACACACACACACTGCCCCTAAACCTACCCATCACACACACACACACACACTGCCCCTAAACCTAACCCTCACAGGAGACATTCTGCATTTTTACATTTTTAATAAAACATCACTTAGTCTGATTTATAAGATGTTTTCCTCATGGGGACCAAAAAATGTCCCCACAAGGACGAGGATTTCAGATATTGCTATCTTTGTGGGGACATTTTGTCCCCATAACGTAGGGATTACCAGTCCACACACCCTCACACACACTCCTCAACGAGCTTTGTTCGAGTTACAGGAGCCGTCGGCGGCGCTGACATTGTGTTTTTAGACACGAGATCAACAATGTCACTAAATAAGTGTGTGTGTGTGTGTGTGAGACGGAAAGATCACATTCACAATAACCCAGCGTTAAGGGAACAGTGGATGCAGTTTGTGTTTCTGGAGTTCTGCAAGTGTGTGTGTGTGTGTGTGTGTGTGTGTGTGTGTGTGTGTGTGTGTGTGTGTGTGTGTGTGTGTGTGTGTGTGTGTGTGTGTGTGTGTGTGTGTGTTATCCAGGTGAAGTGCCCATATAAGGAGTTCCGCTCTTTATGATGTCACACAGGGCCATACTCTCTGAAACGTCTGTGAATCCTGAAGGAGTGTGTGTGTGTGTGTGTGTGTGTGTGTGTGTGTGTGTGTGTGTGTGTGTGTGTGTGTGTGTGTGTGTGTGTGTGTGTGTGTGTGTGTGTGTGTGTGTGTGTGTGTGTGTGTGTGTGTGTGTGTGTGTGTGTGTGTATCCTGAAGGAGTGTGTGTGGCACAGAAATACTCCGTCACACTCGTGTTTTGAAACTTTGTCCATGTTTATCATGAGAATCAACTCTAACAGTGGAAATAAGGCAGAATGCAGGAACAGCTTCAGAATCCTCTGAGGGAACATTTGATCTGTTTACAGATTCAGTCCATCATAACTGAGCTCAATCTGACAAATCTACTGTACGAGTCAAACAAGAATATGCATCAAACGCCCGTCAGATCTACTGTACCTCTCTCTCCCGCGCCATCGAGTCTTTAATGCTGAATATTAACTCCAGTTCAGATGTTTGGCTTCACGATTACACAGAGCATTGATCTTCCCTGATCCCAACACACTCACGCTTCACTGATCCCTGTAAAGCTCAAACACAATCACCAAACCTGAGGGGGTTAAAGCCATAGTTCACCCAACAATTAAAATTAGCCCATGATTTAAAAGTGCATCCATCCATCATAAAAGAGCATCTGTCAATCATAAAAGTGCATCTGTCCATCATAAAAGTGCATCTGTCCATCATAAAAGTGCATCTGTCCATCATGAAAGTGCATCCATCCATCATAAAAGTGCATCTGTCCATCATAAAAGTGCATCTGTCCATCATAAAAGTGCATCTATCCATCATAAAAGTGCATTTGTCCATCATAAAAGTGCATCTGTCCATCATAAAAGTGCATCTATCCATCATAAAAGTGCATCTGTCCATCATAAAAGTGCATCTGTCCATCATAAAAGTGCATCTGTCCATCATAAAAGTGCATCTGTCCATCATAAAAGTGCATCTATCCATCATAAAAGTACATCTATCCATCATAAAAGTGCATTTGTCCATCATGAAAGTGCATCTGTCCATCATAAAAGTGCATCTGTCCATCATAAAAGTGCATCTGTCCATCATAAAAGTGCATTTGTCCATCATGAAAGTGCATCTGTCCATCATAAAAGTGCATCTGTCCATCATAAAAGTGCATCTGTCCATCATAAAAGTGCATCCGTCCATCATAAAAGTGCATCCATCCATCATAAAAGTGCATCTATCATCATAAAAGTGCATCTGTCCATCATAAAAGTGCATCCATCCATCATAAAAGTGCATCTATCATCATAAAAGTGCATCCGTCCATCATAAAAGTGCATCTGTCCATCATAAAAGTGCATCTATCATCATAAAAGTGCATCTGTCCATCATAAAAGTGCATCCATCCATCATAAAAGTGCATCTATCCATCATAAAAGTGCATCCGTCCATCATAAAAGTGCATCTATCATCATAAAAGTGCATCCGTCCATCATAAAAGTGCATCCATCCATCATAAAAGTGCATCTATCATCATAAAAGTGCATCCGTCCATCATAAAAGTGCATCCATCCATCATAAAAGTGCATCTATCATCATAAAAGTGCATCCGTCCATCATAAAAGTGCATCCATCCATCATAAAAGTGCATCTATCATCATAAAAGTGCATCCGTCCATCATAAAAGTGCATCCATCCATCATAAAAGTGCATCTATCATCATAAAAGTGCATCTGTCCATCATAAAAGTGCATCCATCCATCATAAAAGTGCATCCATCCATCATAAAAGTGCATCTGTCCATCATAAAAGTGCATCTGTCCATCATAAAAGTGCATCCATCCATCATAAAAGTGCATCCATCCATCATAAAAGTGCATCCATCCATCATAAAAGTGCATCTGTCCATCATAAAAGTGCATCTGTCAATCATAAAAGTGCATCTATCATCATAAAAGTGCATCTATACATCATAAAAGTGCATCTATACATCATAAAAGTGCATCTGTCCATCATAAAAGTGCATCTGTCCATCATAAAAGTGCATCTGTCAATCATAAAAGTGCATCTATCATCATAAAAGTGCATCTATACATCATAAAAGTGCTTCTATCCATCATAAAAGTGCATCTGTCCATCATAAAAGTGCATCTATCCATCATAAAAGTGCATCTGTCCATCATAAAAGTGCATCTATACATTATAAAAGTGCATCTGTCCATCATAAAAGTGCATCTATACATCATAAAAGTGCATCTATCATCATAAAAGTGCATCTATACATCATAAAAGTGCATCTATCCATCATAAAAGTGCATCTATCCATCATAAAAGTGCATCTGTCCATCATAAAAGTGCATCTATACATTATAAAAGTGCATCTGTCCATCATAAAAGTGCATCTATACATCATAAAAGTGCATCTATCATCATAAAAGTGCATCTATACATCATAAAAGTGCATCTATCCATCATAAAAGTGCATCTATCCATCATAAAAGTGCATCTATACATCATAAAAGTGCATCTATCCATCATAAAAGTGCATCTGTCCATCATAAAAGTGCATCTGTCTATCATAAAAGTGCATCTATCCATCATAAAAGTGCATCCATCCATCATAAAAGTGCATCCATCCATCATAAAAGTGCATCTATCATCATAAAAGTGCATCTGTCCATCATAAAAGTGCATCCATCCATCATAAAAGTGCATCTGTCCATCATAAAAGTGCATCTATACATCATAAAAGTGCATCCGTCCATCATAAAAGTGCATCTGTCCATCATAAAAGTGCATCTATCCATCATAAAAGTGCATCTATCCATCATAAAAGTGCATCTATCCATCATAAAAGTGCATCTATACATCATAAAAGTGCATCTATCCATCATAAGTGCATCTATCCATCATAAAAGTGCATCTATCCATCATAAAAGTGCATCTGTCCATCATAAAAGTGCATCTATCCATCATAAAAGTGCATCTATCCATCATAAAAGTGCATCTATCCATCATAAAAGTGCATCTATCCATCATAAAAGTGCATCTATCCATCATAAAAGTGCATCTGTCCATCATAAAAGTGCATCTATCCATCATAAAAGTGCATCTCTCCATCATAAAAGTGCATCTATCCATCATAAAAGTGCATCTATCCATCAATCCATCATAAAAGTACATCTATCCATCATAAAAGTGCATCTATCCATCATAAAAGTGCATCCATCCATCATAAAAGTGCATCTATCCATCATAAAAGTGCATCTATCCATCATATAACTGCTCCACGCGGCTCTGGAGGGTTAATCAAGGCCGTCTGAAGAGAATCGGTGGGTTTGTATGAGAAAAATATCCATATTTAACACGTTATAAGGTAAGACACCAGGACTAATAAAATAAAAATGATATGAAATTACATATATAGGCAATTTTTTTTTTTTCATTCACCAATCAATTTTTCGGTATCAGGACCTAACTTTGTTTGTAAGATGATTCTCAACTAAGTTATGAAAGATGTTTTAATATACCATTTTACTTTATGCAGTATGTGTTCTTGGAGCACTGTGTAATGAAAAAAGAAGTGTAACTTTCATAATAATATCTAATATTTTTCAGGAACATTGATGTGTAATTCCTTTCCCTATTCAGGTGTTGTGTCTCCCAGAATGCCTGATAAACAAGATTTAAAGGGACAGTTCACCCAAAAATGAAAATTCTGTCATCATTTACTCGCCCTCAAGTTGTTCCAAACCTGTATGAGTTTCTTTATTCTGTCATCATAAAAGATATTTAGAAGAATGTTTGTAACAAAGCATAGAGAGCAACCATTGACTAGTAGGAAAAAATACTATGGTAGTCAATGGTTGCTCTATCATTCTTCTAAATATCTTATTTTGTGTAATGACAGAATTTTCATTTTTGGGTGAACTATCCCTTTAAGTCCCAGCATCCCCAATAGTAGTTATTCAAATTAAAATGATAATTACAAAATATTCCATAAGAGTGCTAAATGCGAGGTAAATGAAAATCCATAAGGATTTAAAGCCCCCCTAAAAAAATGTGTGATTAACCTTTCAAACATATGAAACTTGCGGAAGGGTTTGGCTTCGTCCCGTCTTTATCAGTGTGTTCAGAAGCAGAGGTGTGTGTGCTGATCTGAGCTCTCATTGGTCTGTCACCGCTCGTCAATCTCAACATATTTGAGAAAACCAATCAAATAGAGTAGGCAGGCTTTATGTTCACAGAAGCTGCTGAGGCTGAGCGCAAACTTTAGCAGCGCGACTCGACATCAAGTGAGAGATGAAGCTAAACTAAACATTTCATATCTGACAGCGGCTTCTGTAAATCAGAAATGTTAAACAAATTACAAAAACAGTCAGGCAAATTAATAAACTTGTGTCTAATGTTGCCGTTTTTATTTGAAATAGGCCTATGTAGCTAATTTCATTTATTTAATTAACATAATTAACAAATATTAACAAAGTAATATTAGTAATAAATGTGTGCATATTGTAAATTTAATAATTCCATGTGTAGCTCTCAGCAAATAATAAAGCTCAGCTTTTTTCAGCCTGTATTGGGCATAAGATTAATAATCAATGTGCGCATATTGTGAATTAATTTAATACATTTAGTTACCCAGCTTTCCTGTTAGCCTTCAGTAAATCAACATGTCTATGAAAATTATTCATAAAACATATAAATATCAGTTAAACATATGTTTACGGTCTTCACTGACGAATCTTATTAGTCATATCTGCCACTGACATGGTTTTCAAGTTATTGTTATCTAATTTTTGGCGTTCAGAACATCTTAAAATGCACATATAGATCATATAGATGTAAATGCACATATAGATCATATAGATGTAAATGCACATATAGATCATATAGATGTAAATGCACATATAGATCATATAGATGTAAATGCACATATAGATCATATAGATGTAAATGCACATATAGATCATGTAGATGTAAATGTTCTCGAGGGGTGATGCCCCAGAACCCCCTAATCTCACATGTGGGATCTCAGTGATTATAAACCTGCCTACATTGTATGATTATGGGATGTACAGTATGATCATGCAGAATGAGGCATTAATATTTGCTTTATAATAATAATAAACAGCCAATATCCTGATATGCATACTAATAAGCTACTAGTTAATAGTGAGAATTGAACCCTAAACTAAAGTCTTACCATTTTTTTCATTACAACATCACTTTAACACACTCAAATGTGTGTGAGAGGATCAAACAGCACTGCGTTACACACACACACACACACACACACACACACACACATAAACACGAGCGGAAGAAGCAGAAGCGCTCGCGGCAGAATTAAAGCTCCACAAAAGTTGTACAACAAAAAAAAA
The DNA here is from genome assembly GCF_949357685.1 of Gobio gobio. Classification (NCBI taxonomy): domain Eukaryota; kingdom Metazoa; phylum Chordata; class Actinopteri; order Cypriniformes; family Gobionidae; genus Gobio; species Gobio gobio. Next base: position 2,048,112 of record NC_137115.1, on the reverse strand, counting down.
TCTTAGTACTAATTTCCCCTCGCTTTTTTTTGTTGACTCAACTTTTGTAAATAACAGTTGTCCAAACTGAAAATAAGTCGTCTGTGACATAAAAAATGTTTAGTTGAGTCAACTTGACATTATTTGTTTTCTGGAGAGATGCAACTATTCTGTCACAAATCTTTTGTAGTTGAGCCAGTTCAAGAAATGTTGTCCACTGGAAACAGAAGTTGAATTTTTTCGCCATTATAAATAATTTGGTCACCATTATGGAGATCAGTGTTTCCTTTGGTTGGGCACTCAGCCTCTTTGTGTGAGTTTGTGGCCTTTGCAACAGTGTTCAGCAAAAACACATCATTTGTTGCTAAGAAAGAAACCAAGATGATTAAGTTTTCAGCCTCATAAACTCTAATAAATCAATAATCTTATTTCTGACTAATATTTTACATTATTTTACCAGCAAAACTTTGTTGCAGCAGATCAGACATTCTGAATTCAAAATACATTACGGGGAAAAAAAAAAAAAAAAAAGTATTTTGCCACACACAGAGATCAAGAATCAGCATATGAATCTCAACAATGGTGACATGCTTCATGCTGCAATGCATGCTGGGAGCCAACAAACTATTAATATTAAGGCTCCCAGCATGCATTGTGGCATGAAACATGTCACCATTGTAGAGATTCATATGCTGATTCTTGATGTCTGTGCGTTTGTGTGTCTAAAAAAAACTCCCACAATGTATTTAAAAATCTAAATTCATAATGGCTAATCTGCTGCATAAAACTTTTGTTGGTAAATAAAATATATTATTCACTTTCAATCAGGAATAAAGTAGTAAACTACTGCACTTTATAATGATGTTATCTAGATCACCTGATCATTGGTTATGCTTTATTTGCAACAAATTAAGTGTTTTGTTAAACACTGTTACAAAAACCACAGGAGTCAAACTGCCCAACTAAAGAAACACTGATCCCCATAATGGTGACCACATATTTTCAATAAAAACAATCTACATCTGAACCTCTTAATTCTTAATAAGAACTTCTGTTTCCAATAGACACACAATGTTGAATTGGCTCAACTACAAAATATTTGTTACAGAATAGTTGCACCTCTCCAGAAAACAAAGTTGACTCAACTAAAAAAAAATTTTTGTGTGTCACAAAACGACTTATTTTCAGTTCGTATAACTGTAATTAACAAAAGTTGAGTCAACAAGAAAAAGCGAGAGGGAAATTAGAACTAAGATTTTTACAGTGTGGATTTTTGCTGAACCAACAAAACAAAGTCAGTCATTTCAACTTTTTTCAAGTTGTGTTTTTGGCAGTGTAAGATGAGCCACATAAGGGTCACCGAATGACAGAATTCCCCTTTTTGCAGAATAAAAGCTCCGCCCACTCAAGAGTCAAGACTTTCAGTCGAGTAAGAGACGGAAAATTACACACTGCGCCTTTAAGAATTAGGTTGGGGTAAGATGACCAACCTCTTTTTGATGAATGCCCGTGCTATTGTTTTTGTCATCTAAATATGAATATTTTTAGATTTGTGGAGTAAAACTTACAGTTTTTATTTTGAAAAGATAAAATTAGACCCTTGGGGTAAGATGAGCCACATAAGGATGACAGAATTGTTTTTTTTTTTTCCTGTCCCTTTAACTGAAGATGGTTATGAATGGAGCTCATGTCAGTGCTGGTGGAGCTCATAATGTTTCATCTGTACAGATTGATCTCAGAAGTTTGAGTTAGTCCAGCATGAGGTGGTGTTTTACTGAAGGTCCAGTTCAGGGTGTGGTGGAGGAGCTCAGAGACAAAGACCTGAGCGCTTTAACTACACCACCTCTAAACTACACCACCTCGGGCTTTGAGAGGCTCACACCTTAAAGGACAAACAACTGAAGGTCTGGACCCAATAGCGCAAGCGGTGAGTTATGAAATATGAAATATGGCATTAATAAAAGTATCACGATTGTTCTGTAACTCCTCCAGACATGTTTAATGAACTTACCATCCCAGCGGTGAGAAGTTACACCCGGACAGACAAAGCGCCGCTCCAGCTGTGTGTGTGTGTGTGTGTGTGTACCACGGGACGACGCGACACACTCTGCGCGCGTGCGTGCGTGCGTATGTGTGTGTGTGTGTGTGTGTGCGCGCGAGTCACACCTGAGAGCGCGTGGCGTGTTTGCGAAGGTGAATCTGTGGAGTAGCGGTTCTCTGGTTCTTTGAGATGGTGGGGAAGTTGAGCCACTCCTACATCATTCTTGCGCTCGCTCCAGTCTGCTGACGTCATCGCCAGGGGTTTTAACCCTTTCCTGCTGGGAAACCCCCAGTGATTATTTTGGGATACACTGACCACACTAAACATTTTTTAACTTAATCCTCGGTAAATAAAAAAGCAACCTCCATTTGTTCACTCTTTCTGATATACACCAAATCAGGCATAACATTATGACCACTAATATATTGTGTTGGTTTTTCTCTCCCCATAGTGGTTCATCAACTCTGAGGACGAAATGTTCACTTGCTGCCTAATATACCCCACCCACTAACAGATCATCAGTGTTCTGTATCAATATTAAAATCTTTTTACACTTTATTTTAAGGTGTCTTTGTTATATTTAAAGTGGCATGTACTCATAGGATTATGATTTGGTTTATGGTTGGTTGCATGTAATGCATAATTTCCTGTTATTACTATAGACACTGTAAAATAAAGTGTTGCCTAAAATGATTATTAAATATATGTGTAAGTAATATAAAAAGTGGCATATTTTCCTTATTGCTTATTTGTTTTTTTATTTGTTTTATTATAGCCTATCTTGCATCTTTTTATTTATCTTTACATAATTGAACAGGATTAAACTTACTTTACTGTTTCCTTGTTGTGTCACATCTGATCCTGACCAAAGTTTAAAAGTTTCCACTGCCATTGCATTAATTTACATGGTTTAAGTGGTTTAATTTTTTTATACAACTTTTAGCATATATTATTAATAAAATGTCTCTACTACACCGCTTGTTTTACAGAGTACTTACATAAAAAAAAAAAAAATAATAATAATAATACAACAAAAATGACTGACATTCATGCATTACCTCAGTTCCACACGGGGGCGCGCTCGCCTCCACACGTCATTACAGAGAATCAAACACCATACGAAGATTGAGATACATAAATAAACAGCTTTATATGTACTTTTTAAATTATTTACAAATTTTATTATAATATTGAGTTTATTACAATTAAACGAAAGTATTTTTATAATCTTTTTTCAATAAAAAATAATAAAAAGTATGCTTATCTAGCCCATTTAACCGAATTATTGGATTACATATACGTTACAAATTACGATAGCGCGTTTATATGTATACACATAATTCAAGACAATATAATATATGCTCCTATATTTATAAGACGAGTTTGTAGGACTTTTATTTTGTGGGGAAACTGTGACATCACATCCGGCCAGCAGCTGTTGTTGACAAAGCGCTGCCTCACTGACTGACTGACTGAAGCTTTCGCGATTAAACCGGTGAGATATTAGTCCTGTCGTGGCGTATTAAATATCACCGAGATGGTGTCGTGTCTGAGATCAATAAATTATCGATATTTATCTGCTGTCATCATCATATCTGAGCTTTATACAGCAATATATCACTACATTCTTGACAGTTAGCATACTTACCCTGGTGATTAGCCACTTGTTTTGTTTACATATGTTATGTTTAAGTTATGTTTATGTTTAAGTTATGTTAAATTATGTTTACATATGTAGGTTGTTATTATTATCTAATTAAATATGAACTAGTTCTGCATACATTTCTAGAATAGAAATCTGAAGCTTGGATAAAGTCCTGTTTGTTATATTTTAGATTTCTCTTCATATAACTCCATATTTTTAGGAATAAAATGCTGTATAAATCAGGTGAATGATACAGAATATCTCCAGAATATATAGATATTAATACCACTAATGTTTGGTGTGTGTGTGTAGAGCAGCTGAAGTGGAGATATTATTACTAAAATAACTCGTATATACACCGATCAGGCATAACATTATGACCGGTGAGTAACACTGATGATCTCCTGTTAGTGGGTGGGATATATTAGGCAGCAAGTGAACATTTTGTCCTCAGATTTGATGTGTTAGAAGCAGGAAAAATGGGCAATGTGATGTGTTTGTGTCTCTGTTGAAGGATATGGAGGGACCAGCGTGGCATCTCTCGCTGAAGCTCAGTGACAAACCCAAGGCCATGTTCCAGTTTCCGGACATCGAGCCTGGAGACGTCCATCCGGGAGGATATCAGGTGTCCAGCCTCAAGCAGCTGATCTCAGCTCAGTTCTCAGACACGCTGCCGGACCCTGAGCTCATCGGTCAGTGTTGGTTCGGTCCTCAGTGATATTATTGACTACGTTAAATGTTGACGTACTCTCACCTAAAGGATTATTAGGAACACCTGTTCAATTTCTCATTAATGCAATTATCTAATCAATGCATTTAGGGGTGTGGTCCTGGTCAATCTCCTGAACTCCACACTGAATGTCGGAATGGGAAAGAAAGGAGATTTAAGCAATTTTGAGCGTGGCATGGTTGTTGGTGCCAGACGGGCCGGTCTGAGTATTTCACAATCTGCTCAGTTACTGGGATTTTCACGCACAACCATTTCTAGGTTTTACAAAGAATGGTGTGAAAAGGGAAAAGCATCCAGTGTGCGGCAGTCCTGTGGGAGAAAATGCCTTGTTGATGCTCGAGGTCAGAGGAGAATGGGCCGACTGATTCAAGCTGATAGAAGAGCAACTTTGACTGAAATAACCACTCGTTACAACCGAGGTCTGCAGCAAAGCATTTGTGAAGCCAAACACACACAACCTTGAGGCGGATGGGCTACAACAGCAGAAGACCCCACCGGGTACCACTCATCTCCACTACAAAGAGGAAAAAGAGGCGACAATTTGCACGAGCTCACCAAAATTGGACAGTTGAAGACTGGAAAAATGTTGCCTGGTCTGATGAGTCTGGATTTCTGTTGAGACATTCAGATGGTAGAGTCAGAATTTGGCGTAAACAGAATGAGAACATGAATCCATCATGCCTTGTTCCCACTGTGCAGGCTGGTAGTGGTGGTGTAATGGTGTGGGGGATGTTTTCTTGGCACACTTTAGGCCCCTTAGTGCCAATTGGGCATGGTTTAAATGCCACGGCCTACCTGAGCATTGTTTCTGACCATGTCCATCCCTTTATGAGCACCATGTCCCCATCCTCTGATGGCTACTTCCAGCAGGATAATGCACCGTCACAAAGCTCCAATCATTTCAAACTGGTTTCTTGAACATGACAATGAGTTCACTGAACTAAAATGGCCGCCACAGTCACCAGATCTCAACCCAATAGAGCATCTTTGGGATGTGGTGGAACTGGAGCTTCGTGCCCTGGATGTGCATCCCACAAATCTCCATCAACTGCAAGATGCTCTCCTATCAATATGGGCCAACATTTCTAAAGAATGCTTTCAGCAGCTTGTTGAGTCAATGCCACGTAGAATTAATGCAGTTCTGAAGGCGAAAGGGCTCAAACACAGTATTAGTGTGTGTTCCTAATAATCCTTTAGGTGAGTGTGTATATAGTAAACCTGTCTGCTGTGCTTTCTCTTGCAGACTTTGTGCACTGTGGCTGTGTGCTGAAGGACGAGCTCACGCTAGACTCCTATGGCATCAAGTGTGGATCAACCCTGCACATCATTAAGAAGACGTGGCCGGAGCCGGAGCTCAAGCCTGGTAGGTCTGGAGCTGGAATGAGAGATTCCTCTGTGAAGGCCATGTTGATCAGTGAAGGTTTGTCGTCCTCACACAGAGCCGGTGAACAGATCAGCGGCCGCCAGAGAGTTCCGGATGCTTCAGGCCGGCCTGCTCTCCAACGGGTCCTATAGAGAAGCGGTACTCACTCCACACAGAATCAAACTTAAAGGCACACTTCATGAAAAAAGGGGAAAATCTGAATGAAGTCACACCTGTTTGGGACCCATTGTTATTATTTAGTGTCTATTCACTAGGGATGCTCCGATCGATCGGCCGATAATCATAATTCAGGGTTTCCGCGGGGTCTTAAATAAAAATTTTAAGCCTTAAAAAGTCTTAAATTCTCAGAAGTATCATTTTAGACAGGTCTTAATTTTCCTCCGTCATGTAACGCTACCTCTAATGCTCATTGAAATGCTCCCGCAGCGCTTTTTGTTTTTTAATTCTGGGTGTTGTAGTTCTTTCTTTCGCTAGTCCAAATATAATTTGCTGTATTACGACTACAAATGAGACCAGCATGCATCTTATATTGCAGCCGATCAGCTTTCGTGTTATTGGCGGGAGTCTCTTTCGGATTGGACCACAGACACATAAAACTGATTTTATTCTTCGGATAATAGTCCTCCAGTTTTCGCATTTTCGCGATTACTAAATACAACGAAAAATCAACCATGCATTTTTTGAGATCCTGCATAATTCGTAATTTCACTGCAAAATAATGGCAAGATACCAAAATAAACAAGATTTATGCATTTTGTTTATTCTATTGTCATGTGTGACTATTGTGAATCTAACATAATACAGTAAATGCGGTACCCTAATTATGAAAAAAACCTTGCAAATTTCTGGAAATTACCACCACAAATTCAGTCATTTTGATCTAAAAAATCACCCCAAAAATATCCTGGTGGGATCGAGCTATGGGGAAGTGCAAGTTTATCGATAAAAGTTTATCGAATTGTTCAATTTGAATAAATAAATTTACTTTGCAAGTAATTTTGTGACTGCATTTCCTTTATAGGTCTTAAATTTCATTCATAATGGTCTTAAAAATGTCTTAAAAAGTCTTAATTTGACTTGATGAAACCTGCAGAAACCCTGTAAATTAAGCATGTGCCGGTATCAGATTTTCATGTTGCGATTAATTGCTGAAGCTTTTATCACGGTATACGGTATTATCACGATATTGAAATTCGTTGCAAAAAAAGTATTGACATACTATAACCAGTTTAATAACTTTCTTATAACAAAAAGAACCAAACATTTAAATACAATAAAGCAATACACAAACAAAATTGAATAAAGTAAACAAAAATAGCATTTTTCATGTTGTCTAGTCATTTCCTAAGGCGGTCATTCAGCCTTTTCTAATCATGTCTACATTGTGTTTGTTCATATAAGTGTGTGTTTAAAGTGTTCCAGTGAAGCAAAGCATTATAACCACGCTCCCCTGTGTTTGCAGGTGTATAAGATGCTGGCTAATAAAGAGTCTCTGGACCAGATTATCGCCGCCTCCCCTGGACTCAGTTCTGACCCTGTGGCTTTAGGTTGGTTGGCTTTGAAACTCATTGCGTCTCATGTGAGGAGAATCAGACTCTCATCAGCTGGTTCTTTTGGCAGGTGTGCTCCAGGATAAAGATCTGTTCGTCCAGTTCACAGACCCAGCCCTGCTGGACACGTGAGTCTCCTCACACACACACACACTCACACACACACACACACACACACACACACACACACACACACACACACACACACACACACACACACACACACACACACACACACACACACACACACACACTCACACACACACACACACACACTCACACACACACACACACACACCTCACCCCTGTGTTTGCTCTCAGGTTGATCCGATCTCACCCAGCTTTGGTCAGTGCGATCCTCCTGGTCCTTCACTCGGTGACCAGCAGCATCACACACACACACACACACACACACACACACACACACACACACACACACACACACACACACACACACACACACACCTCACCCCTGTGTTTGCTCTCAGGTTGATCCGATCTCACCCAGCTTTGGTCAGTGCGATCCTCCTGGTCCTTCACTCGGTGACCAGCAGCATCACACACACACACACACACACACACACACACACACACACACACACACACACACACACACACACACTCACCCCTGTGTTTGCTCTCAGGTTGATCCGATCTCACCCAGCTTTGGTCAGTGCGATCCTCCTGGTCCTTCACTCGGTGACCAGCATCACACACACACACACACACACACACACACACACACACACACACACACACACCTCACCCCTGTGTTTGCTCTCAGGTTGATCCGATCTCACCCAGCTTTGGTCAGTGCGATCCTCCTGGTCCTTCACTCGGTGACCAGCAGCATCACACACACACACACACACACACACACACACACACACACACACACACACACACACACACTCACACTCACACACACACACACACACACACACACACACTCTCACACACACACACACACTCACCTCACCCCTGTGTTTGCTCTCAGGTTGATCCGATCTCACCCAGCTTTGGTCAGTGCGATCCTCCTGGTCCTTCACTCGGTGACCAGCAGCATCACACACACACACACACACACACACACACACACACACACACACACACACACACACACACACACACACACACACACACACACACACACACACTCTCACACACACACACACACACACCTCACCCCTGTGTTTGCTCTCAGGTTGATCCGATCTCACCCAGCTTTGGTCAGTGCGATCCTCCTGGTCCTTCACTCGGTGACCAGCAGCATCACACACACACACACACACACACACACACACACTCACACACACACACACACACACACACACACACTCACCTCACCCCTGTGTTTGCTCTCAGGTTGATCCGATCTCACCCAGCTTTGGTCAGTGCGATCCTCCTGGTCCTTCACTCGGTGACCAGCAGCATGTCCAGCCAGCCCAGCTCCTCCAGAAACGTGTCCGCCAGTTCATACAGCGAAATGCCAGGTGAACATCAGATTATGAATAAATCACAGCATCTGATGAGATTCATCTGCTCGTGTCTCACATGGTGTGTGTGTGTGTGTGTGTGTGTGTTTGGCAGGAGGCTTTCTGTTCGAGGGCATGTCTGATGATGATGAGGATTTCCAGCCTGTACGTTTCCCCCTCCACTATTATTATTATTATTATAGTAATATTTTAGGAAGGATAATTAGTTATTATTATTTATTATTATAGTCATGAATTTTATTGTTAGTAATATTATAGTAAGGATCATTTTAAATATTATAGTAATATTACAGTAAGGAGAATTCATATTATTATTATTACCATTATTATAATTTATAGTAATATTTTAGTAAGGAGCATTTATATTATATTATTATTATTATTATTATAGTCATAATTTTTACATGAGTCGTTGTTTTTATTTTTAAATATTATAGTAAGGAGAATGTATTATTATTAGTAATAGTATAGTAATATTAGAGTAAGTATATTTTTATAAGTAGTAATTTATTGTTAGTAATGCAGTATGAATAATTTAAAATAATATAGGAATATTATAGTAAGGAGAATTTGTATTATTATTATTATAGTCATGATTATATTGTTAATTTAAACATTACAAGTAATATTATAGTAATGATAATAATAATATTTATTATTATTATAGTAATATTTTAAGGAGAATTTTATTTGTTTTATTATTATTATTATTGTAATATTTTAGTTAGGGGAATTTATATTACAGTAATATTAGAGTAAGTATATTTTTATTAGTAGTAATGAATTGTTTGTAATATTATAGTAATATTATATAGAAAGGACAATTTTATTATTTTTATTTATTACAATTTTATTAATATCATAGTAAGGAGAATTTATAATATTATTATTATTATTATAGTATAGTAAGGAGAATTTAGTCATTATATCATTAGAGAATTTGTAGTGTCATCACAGGATTATTTTAGAAAGGGGGATTTTTTCATATTATTATTATTTGTAGTAGTAGTAGTAATATTTTAGTAAGGATAAATTTTATTACTACAGTAATATTATAGTATCAATATTTTTATTATTAGCAATTAAGTAAGAAGAATCTATAGTATCATTACAGTAATATTTAAGTTAGTGGATTTTGTTATATTAATATAGTAACGGTTTTTTTTTAATAATAATACTATAGTATTTTTTTATTAGTAGTTACATTATAGTAAGGAGGATTTCTATTATTATTAGTGTTATAGTAAGGAGAATGTATTGTGTTATTACAGTAATAACTCTCTGCATGTAATGTTCTGTAAAGCATGGAAGCCGAGCGAGACACCAGAGGCCGTTTGCAGCGTCTCGCCCATCCACCCTGGGGCACAGCGGAGCCACAGGGCCACGCCCCATCACCCAGAGCGAGCTGGCATCCGCCCTGGCATTGGCCAGCACCCCAGAGGCCCCGCCCACCCTGAGCACTGCGGTCAGAAACACACACGCTCTAGGGCTGTACGATTAATCGGAAAATAACCGAAACCGACATTCAGAACCTCTAACCGACGTATTTTTCCCATGTCGGAAATGTTCACGTGACTCCGCCGCGTCAATCATATCAAGTGCAGTTTTCAGGCAGAGATGCAGGAGCAGTATAATACATTTTAAGCAATGCCACGAACATACGGCGCGCGCAAGCCCCGAATACAGATCGCTTTCGTGCTCATAAAGTTTGTCAAGTAAATGCGTTTAAAGGCTTGCCAGTTTTAACATTTAAAGCGATTGTGTACTATTCAAAAACAACAATACGGACAATGTATCCGTTCAGGGCTCAGCTGTTTTCTGTGAGACAGAGATCTGTGTCGCGTCTCTGAAAACGCGCGCCCGGAAGGCAGATTCACCTGCGTCCTCACAAAGCTTGTCATTTGTATGTGGTTTAAGCCCTGCCAGTTTTCGACCATCAGATGTGTATTATGTTGAACTAATGCCTGATATATTGTTACAAACGAACACTCAGACAGAAGCGCGCACATCACGTGAAGATCGCGCGCAGAGAGCAGTGTCAACGCTGTCCTGTGACTAAAGTCACTAAAGTAGCTCAGAAACTCAACCGTTATAGGAATAGATTTTAATACCTTTGAAGTACAAACCACAGCTTCATAATGAATAGAGACGGTTTGAGTAATTCACACACAATCACTCTCTCATTAATGCATTCAGATAAATGTAATGTAGGCCTATATGCTAATGCATCTGTATCTGATGTACAACAAACAGAAATCTGCCCCATAGACAATAACTGCTGAAAGTCAACCGTTTCCTTCAAGTATTTTAAAATCACAAAGAAATGCAATTTTTCATTAGAAAAAAAATTCCACCTTTAATAGTAGAAAATATTTACAGTACAAACCTTATCAGTGAACTTACTCAAAAACCTTATGAGGGCAAAAAAGAAAAATAATCGTTCATTAATCGTAATCGAGGTAAAATGTTCAATTAATCAAGGTTTTTATTTTTGGTCAAATCGTTACAGCCCTAACACACGGTCACACACACACACACACTTCAGAGTATCTGACCTCTGACCTCTCTGCTTCTGCTGTAGGAGATGTCCTCTGGTGGGCCTCCGGTCAGCTCTGGGCTCCTCACTCAGGCTCTGCAGCAGGCCCTACAGGCCTCTGGCGTGAGCTCGCTACAGGTGACTTACACTAGTACAATCTTACAGTATTAGGGGTGGGAGAAAAGGTCGATGCATCGCGATCCAACGATTCAGAATCGATTCTGTGTTCAATTCAAACGGCCACTTCACCACTTGGTCACCGGCCAAACAGAAAAACCAGTTGATAGGCGAACGTTCGTATTAGGGATGCAACACTACAGTTAGTCCACGGTTCAATACACACCTCGTTTTTTAACCACGGTTTTTGGTTCGGTTCTGATGGCTTGTCACATACATTTTTTGTTATTCTATTCTTAGGCGACAGGAACAGCAAGAGGTTAAAAAAAAAAGACTATTTTGCTATTGCAATACTCTTAAAATAAAAATTTACTTAAAATAATTGAAAAACCTTACTTAAACTTAAAACTTTACTTAAAAAAAACCTTGGACACATTCCTAGTGTATTGTATAATATAGAAAAATAATCTTAATTCAAACAGAAAACAAGATTATTTTGCTTACCCCATTGGCAGATTATTTTGCTTATTTTAAGCAAAAACTCACTTAATTTTGAGTTATTTCCCCGTAAACAAGACAAAAACTTTTGCTTGTCTAGTAAATGCTTCTTAATGTAAGATTTTTTAGATATTTGGACTGAAAACAAGACAAAAATACTAAGTAAGAAAAGCATTTTTTGCACTTGTATGGCTTACTATGTTTCATTAGAGCTTATTAATCTTGAATATAACTTTGTTAATAAAATAAAAGTATTGAAAGAAATCTTCATGATCATTTTTAATATGGCGATACTGTCAAACAGATATTCTAACTATAAACAAAACACATATTAGCTCCAATTTGGGTTAAAATGTAAAGTTCATGTATTTGCACAGCAGGATAATCAGTTACCAAAAATGTTTGTTAAGAATCGTTTTGGGAATCGTTTCTCCCAGAATCGGAATCGGATTGAATCGTTAAGGGCCTTAAAGCTACACTGTGTAACTTTTTTAGTTTATTCTTAGCTAAAAACACTTAGTTCTTTCAAAAATATATGTGCTCATTAATGTATATTTACTTCTTTCAAGTAATAAAGTATTCTGGTAAGTTTATAATATGCCATTGTAAACACATACGGGTGAGGGTTCGAATGCGGGTCGCCATGTTGCCCCTCCATCTTGAAAGTACATTAGCCAAAGAGGGACATTCCCGTAAATTCAAGCTTCGCCTTTGGCGTTTTAACACTCGATGGCACCGTGTCCAATGTGGACGAGGTCGAGCTGGAAGCCATATTAATCTTGGACTAAATCAGCCGCCGTAGGAGTTAAAACGAAATCGGAATTGAGAGGAACAGAAACGAAAATTCTCTGGATGGTCATATAGCTTTACACCACTAGATGGAGGAAAATATCACACAGTGGAGCTTTAAGATTCCCACCCCTAATATATATGATGGAAGAGTTTTGGTGTTTGATAAATGCTCCAGAAAGCTCTGACCCTGTGAGATGACACGAGAGAAGGGCGGAGTGTTTCTGTGGTCCTGCTGTGTGTTCATGTGTGTGTGTGTGTGTGTGGCAGGGCCGCTGGCAGACCCAGATGCAGCAGCTGAGGGACATGGGCATCCAGGACGAGGCTCTTGCCCTGCGAGCGCTCACGGCCACAAACGGAGATCTGCAGGCGGCGCTGGAGATCATCTTCGCTGGAGGACTCTAATGTGAGACGGATCAGGCTGTCAATCAAACATCGCCTTACACAAACCGCTTTTTTATTACTTTTCACCTTAATAAACAAAACAAAAAACTATAGATGTGAGTTGAGTTGTGTTTGTAAGGTAAGGTCAGTGTATGAGCACTAGGTGGCGATGTAAGACAATTTAAGGGAATCCAGAGTTAAACACAGTTTTTCTCAGTCGCTTTGGTTAATTTCTCGAATCATCCTCGACATTTGCAAAACAGTAAGTGCATTTCTCAAAACAATCGTACAAAGAGCAAAACCCCATTACCTGCAGAAGCCAGTCTCTTGCTCAAAATCCTCAGTTCATCTCTCAGAAGTAAATCTCTGTGTCGATGAACATGTCAGTCATCAGAATGAGCAGAGCTTGTGTTATTGAGTATGAATAACACAGTCATTGCTCAGTCATGTTGTCAATATAACTGAACTCTGGAGGATGTTCTGATGTAAATATGGCTGAAGTTTTGATGACAATTATTGTAAATTGTAGGTTACACCTCAGTGTATGTGTGAGTTTGAATGCAAGAGACTGGACAAGATTCACATTTATGCTTTTACTCAGGATTCCTACGGGGTTTGGGAAAGTATGGAATTTGATTTGAGTAACTTCCAGATCTGGAAAAACATTTATGTTTTCAGGCTATTGTCCCTATTTCGTTTTCTAAGTATAAAATCAAGAATTTCTAAATGTATATAATAAATATATAATAGTTAATGCAGCTCAGGTGGCATGAATTCAGTTACACTGCTGTTAGTCTTTACAAGTTTGCTGGACCTAACAGCCAATTAAGCATTGTCAATTGACTTTAGCTCTATTTTCTAATTTTCTGGTTAATTGTACATGAATTCTGTTTCTGTAGGGGTTTACAGTTATTTAAATGTACAAAATTACAAATATGAATAACATTGCACTGATTTAGCATTGCAGTTTTAATAAAATGCTGTGGTTTGAACTTGACTGGGTTGGTGTTAAATTGACTTGTACAAGCAACAGTAGCTACAATTGTCAAATGTACAACTTTAACATGATAGCCTACATAGAGGTTTTGACTCAGAGTGTAACAGACTTGTCTGCGGCGATAGAATTGTGGGTAAGTGTGTCGCCATGTTGTGCTTCGGGAGACTCGAGTTCAAGTCCTGCCTCATGGATTTTTCCCAATTTATCAAATGTAGTTAAATGTGGTCGGAAAAATCTGTAGGGAAGTCTGGAAAAGTATGGAATTTTGAAATGAAAATTGTGTAGGAACCAGGGTTTTTCCCGGGTCAAAAATGGTCTTCTGTGGTGTCTGACAGACATGGTCATCCACACACACAGTAAAGTCCTCTACCTACGTGATCTGTGAGCGCAATACTGACAATACATTTAAAATTAATGCAAAGAAACTTTTGTAATTTTTGCTCATCTTATTTTGACATCTGATATTGTGTATGATCTCTACCTTGATGTTTGTTTCTTTTGATCCTCATTTTTACACTATTTACTAATAATTGTTTTGGTATAATCATATTAATATTAACAAGTAGCATAAACAATTAACAAATAGCCTAATTTTCTACCATATACAGTTCAGTAAAATTATCAGCTAGCTAACAACTTTGTTCTGGTCTCACCTCACTCCAGTCTACACTAAATTATATTTCACTACACATTGTGAACACAAATAAGCTGAATGACTGTGGATGATTAAACTAATTCTTACTATTCACTCTTGCTGAATTGGGTAAACACACTTGTGTTCTCATTTCAGATGAGTTCTGAGTAAATTAATAAACTTATTCGTGAGTTCAGTGTTGGACGGATCAGTTGTTCTAACCAGTCGCTAAAATGATTCGGTTCAAATGAGTCATTGGTTCGCGAATCGGACATTAGCAGACGCGTTGTGTGCGAATCGCGTCTGTTAGAACATCGCAAAAGATTTGTCAATAGAGAAAACACTTCTTAACAGAATATAATGTTTTCCCGTTTATTGAAAGTATGGTTTATGTCAGCTGGGCAGAGAAGAGTCGATGTTTTTTGAGCGCAGTTCAATTCATTTCAATTCAAGACACCCAGCGGCAATTCATGGAAAAAATTGTCCGAATTCGGCACGTGCAACATGGATTCGGTCTTCCGACCTTTTGATTTTGATTAGGTATATGAAATATGAGCCAATATGAGAAGACAGACAGAGAGAGAGAAAGAGAGAGAGCGTTTGTTCTGATTGTTCTCTCTGTCACTCAGTTAACACGGCCATATCACAAGTGCAACAGTCATCTATTCTACACTCATAAATCACAATAACTCATCAAATAAGGCTTTGGCGGGACAAAAATTTGTCTTGGCGGCCGCCAAAAACTGTTCAATGCAGGAAAAACCCTGGGAACCCTGTTTACTGTTTGTGCTGTAATGTGTTGACAGATGCCATTGCGATACAGAAAGGAAAAGACAGCACTGCATAGCACAAAGAGAAAAACCCCCAGAAAAACTAAAGTAGAAATATGAACGTCTAACAGAAATGTATAGAAATTTGCTTGACATATTATGACTGTTCAACCATTTTGCATGTAAAGACTTCTGCTATGAACTAATGCTAAATGTTGTGGGGGTGAGACTATTCAACAGAGACCCATTATAATACATTCTGATCATGACATAAGCAGCTGATAATGTAGGAAACAGCAGAGAATTGTTCATAATCATTTGCATGGATGTACACAAGCATTTGCAACTTGTTCAAAGAAATGAGAATCTGCTTTTTTGATGTGCACAAGTGACAGAATGATGTGAAGATTGAACAGGTCGCTTTGAGAATTTACATTCTGATCTGAGAAATGGACCAAAGCGACTGAGAAAAACTGTAAGAGAAAAACATCTCAAAGTGCTTACATAAAAATGCCAAATTCATATCAATCTTGATTTTGGATAATGAGAATTAACATGATTTAATTTCCCCACATCTGACTCGGGAACGTGTTTAAATCAACAAAAAAATTATTATTAATATTTGTGTTATTATAGTATAGAACCGGCCACAGGGTCATGGAGGACCAGTGGAGAACCGGCCACAGGGTCATGAAGGACCAGTGGAGAACCGGCCACAGGGTCATGAAGGACCAGTGGAGAACCGGCCACAGGGTCATGAAGGACCAGTGGAGAACCGGCCACAGGGTCATGAAGGACCAGTGGAGAACCGGCCACAGGGTCATGAAGGACCAGTGGAGAACCGGCCACAGGGTCATGAAGCACCAGTGGAGAACCGGCCACAGGGTCATGAAGGACCAGTGGAGAACCGGCCACAGGGTCATGGAGGACCAGTGGAGAACCGGCCACAGGGTCATGAAGGACCAGTGGAGAACCGGCCACAGGGTCATGAAGGACCAGTGGAGAACCAGCCACAGGGTCATGAAGGACCAGTGGAGAACCGGCCACAGGGTCATGAAGGACCAGTGGAGAACCGGCCACAGGGTCATGAAGGACCAGTGGAGAACCAGCCACAGGGTCATGAAGGACCAGTGGAGAACCGGCCACAGGGTCATGAAGGACCAGTGGAGAACCAGCCACAGGGTCATGAAGGACCAGTGGAGAACCGGCCACAGGGTCATTGAGGACCAGTGGAGAACCGGCCACAGGGTCATGAAGGACCAGTGGAGAACCGGCCACAGGGTCATGAAGGACCAGTGGAGAACCGGCCACAGGGTCATGAAGGACCAGTGGAGAACCGGCCACAGGGTCATTGAGGACCAGTGGAGAACCGGCCACAGGGTCATGAAGGACCAGTGGAGAACCGGCCACAGGGTCATTAAGGACCAGTGGAGAACCGGCCACAGGGTCATGAAGGACCAGTGGAGAACCGGCCACAGGGTCATTGAGGACCAGTGGAGAACCGGCCACAGGGTCATGAAGGACCAGTGGAGAACCGGCCACAGGGTCATGAAGGACCAGTGGAGAACCGGCCACAGGGTCATGAAGGACCAGTGGAGAACCGGCCACAGGGTCATTGAGGACCAGTGGAGAACCGGCCACAGGGTCATGAAGGACCAGTGGAGAACCGGCCACAGGGTCATTGAGGACCAGTGGAGAACCGGCCACAGGGTCATGAAGGACCAGTGGAGAACCGGCCACAGGGTCATTAAGGACCAGTGGAGAACCGGCCACAGGGTCATGAAGGACCAGTGGAGAACCGGCCACAGGGTCATTGAGGACCAGTGGAGAACCGGCCACAGGGTCATGAAGGACCAGTGGAGAACCGGCCACAGGGTCATGAAGGACCAGTGGAGAACCGGCCACAGGGTCATTGAGGACCAGTGGAAAACCGGCCACAGGGTCATGAAGGACCAGTGGAGAACCGGCCACAGGGTCATTGAGGACCAGTGGAGAACCGGCCACAGGGTCATGAAGGACCAGTGGAGAACCGGCCACAGGGTCATGAAGGACCAGTGGAGAACCGGCTACAGGGTCATGGAGGACCAGTGGAGAACCGGCCACAGGGTCAAGAAGGACCAGTGGAGAACCGGCCACAGGGTCATGGAGGACCAGTGGAGAACCGGCCACAGGGTCAAGAAGGACCAGTGGAGAACCGGCCACAGGGTCATTGAGGACCAGTGGAGAACCAGCCACAGGGTCATGAAGGACCAGTGGAGAACCGGCCACAGGGTCATGAAGGACCAGTGGAGAACCGGCCACAGGGTCAAGAAGGACCAGTGGAGAACCGGCCACAGGGTCATTGAGGACCAGTGGAGAACCAGCCACAGGGTCATTGAGGACCAGTGGAGAACCGGCCACAGGGTCATGAAGGACCAGTGGAGAACCGGCCACAGGGTCAAGAAGGACCAGTGGAGAACCGGCCACAGGGTCATGAAGGACCAGTGGAGAACCAGCCACAGGGTCATGAAGGACCAGTGGAGAACCGGCCACAGGGTCATGAAGGACCAGTGGAGAACCGGCCACAGGGTCATGAAGGACCAGTGGAGAACCGGCCACAGGGTCATGAAGGACCAGTGGAGAACCGGCCACAGGGTCATGAAGGACCAGTGGAGAACCGGCCACAGGGTCATGAAGGACCAGTGGAGAACCGGCCACAGGGTCATGAAGGACCAGTGGAGAACCAGCCACAGGGTCATGAAGGACCAGTGGAGAACCGGCCACAGGGTCATGAAGGACCAGTGGAGAACCGGCCACAGGGTCATGAAGGACCAGTGGAGAACCGGCCACAGGGTCATGAAGGACCAGTGGAGAACCGGCCACAGGGTCATGAAGGACCAGTGGAGAACCGGCCACAGGGTCATGAAGGACCAGTGGAGAACCGGCCACAGGGTCATGAAGGACCAGTGGAGAACCGGCCACAGGGTCATGGAGGACCAGTGGAGAACCGGCCACAGGGTCATGGAGGACCAGTGGAGAACCGGCCACAGGGTCATTGAGGACCAGTGGAGAACCGGCCACAGGGTCATGAAGGACCAGTGGAGAACCGGCCACAGGGTCAAGAAGGACCAGTGGAGAACCGGCCACAGGGTCATGAAGGACCAGTGGAGAACCAGCCACAGGGTCATGAAGGACCAGAGGAGAACCGGCCACAGGGTCATGAAGGACCAGTGGAGAACCGGCCACAGGGTCATGAAGGACCAGGCCACAGGGTCATGAAGGACCAGTGGAGAACCAGCCACAGGGTCATGAAGGACCAGTGGAGAACCGGCCACAGGGTCATGAAGGACCAGTGGAGAACCGGCCACAGGGTCATGAAGGACCAGTGGAGAACCGGCCACAGGGTCATGAAGGACCAGTGGAGAACCGGCCACAGGG
This sequence comes from Gobio gobio, assembly GCF_949357685.1. NCBI lineage: Eukaryota > Metazoa > Chordata > Actinopteri > Cypriniformes > Gobionidae > Gobio > Gobio gobio. The sequence goes on along the minus strand of NC_137115.1, from coordinate 2,029,145 downwards.
TCATGAAGGACCAGTGGAGAACCGGCCACAGGGTCATGAAGGACCAGTGGAGAACCGGCCACAGGGTCATGAAGGACCAGTGGAGAACCAGCCACAGGGTCATGAAGGACCAGTGGAGAACCGGCCACAGGGTCATGAAGGACCAGTGGAGAACCGGCCACAGGGTCATGAAGGACCAGTGGAGAACCGGCCACAGGGTCATGAAGGACCAGTGGAGAACCGGCCACAGGGTCATGAAGGACCAGTGGAGAACCGGCCACAGGGTCATTGAGGACCAGTGGAGAACCGGCCACAGGGTCATGAAGGACCAGTGGAGAACCGGCCACAGGGTCATTGAGGACCAGTGGAGAACCGGCCACAGGGTCATTGAGGACCAGTGGAGAACCGGCCACAGGGTCATTGAGGACCAGTGGAGAACCGGCCACAGGGTCAAGAAGGACCAGTGGAGAACCGGCCACAGGGTCAAGAAGGACCAGTGGAGAACCGGCCACAGGGTCATTGAGGACCAGTGGAGAACCAGCCACAGGGTCATGAAGGACCAGTGGAGAACCGGCCACAGGGTCATGAAGGACCAGTGGAGAACCGGCCACAGGGTCAAGAAGGACCAGTGGAGAACCGGCCACAGGGTCATTGAGGACCAGTGGAGAACCAGCCACAGGGTCATTGAGGACCAGTGGAGAACCGGCCACAGGGTCATGAAGGACCAGTGGAGAACCGGCCACAGGGTCATGAAGGACCAGTGGAGAACCGGCCACAGGGTCATGAAGGACCAGTGGAGAACCGGCCACAGGGTCATGAAGGACCAGTGGAGAACCGGCCACAGGGTCATTGAGGACCAGTGGAGAACCGGCCACAGGGTCATGAAGGACCAGTGGAGAACCGGCCACAGGGTCATTGAGGACCAGTGGAGAACCGGCCACAGGGTCATGAAGGACCAGTGGAGAACCAGCCACAGGGTCATGAAGGACCAGTGGAGAACCGGCCACAGGGTCATTGAGGACCAGTGGAGAACCGGCCACAGGGTCATGAAGGACCAGTGGAGAACCGGCCACAGGGTCATTGAGGACCAGTGGAGAACCGGCCACAGGGTCATGAAGGACCAGTGGAGAACCAGCCACAGGGTCATGAAGGACCAGTGGAGAACCGGCCACAGGGTCATTGAGGACCAGTGGAGAACCGGCCACAGGGTCATGAAGGACCAGTGGAGAACCGGCCACAGGGTCATGAAGGACCAGTGGAGAACCGGCCACAGGGTCATGAAGGACCAGTGGAGAACCGGCCACAGGGTCATGAAGGACCAGTGGAGAACCGGCCACAGGGTCATGAAGGACCAGTGGAGAACCGGCCACAGGGTCATTGAGGACCATTGGAGAACCAGCCACAGGGTCATGAAGGACCAGTGGAGAACCGGCCACAGGGTCATGAAGGACCAGTGGAGAACCAGCCACAGGGTCATGAAGGACCAGTGGAGAACCGGCCACAGGGTCATTGAGGACCAGTGGAGAACCGGCCACAGGGTCATGAAGGACCAGTGGAGAACCGGCCACAGGGTCATTGAGGACCAGTGGAGAACCGGCCACAGGGTCATGAAGGACCAGTGGAGAACCAGCCACAGGGTCATGAAGGACCAGTGGAGAACCGGCCACAGGGTCATTGAGGACCAGTGGAGAACCGGCCACAGGGTCATTGAGGACCAGTGGAGAACCAGCCACAGGGTCATGGAGGACCAGTGGAGAACCGGCCACAGGGTCATTGAGGACCAGTGGAGACACACACACACACACACACACACACTGCCCCTGCCCCTAAACCTACCCATCACACACACACACACACACACACACACACACACACTGCCCCTAAACCTACCCATCACACACACACACACACACACACACACACACACACACTGCCCCTAAACCTACCCATCACACGCACACACACACACACACACACTTCCCCTGCCCCTAAACCTACCCATCACACACACACACACACACACACACACACACACACACACACACACTACCCCTGCCCCTAAACCTACCCATCACACACACACTACCCCTAAACCTACCCATCACACACACACACTCACACACACACACACACACTCACACACACACACACACACACACACACTACCCATGCCCCTAAACCTACCCATCTCACACACACACACTCACACACACACACACACACACACACACTACCCCTGCCCCTAAACCTACCCATCACACACACACACACACACACACACACACACACACACACACACACACTCACACACACACACACACACACACACACACACACACACACTGCCCCTAAAAACCTACCCATCACACGCACACACACACACACACTCACACACACACACACACACACACACTACCCCTGCCCCTAAACCTACCCATCACACACACACACACACACACACACACACACACACACACACACTCACACACACTCACACACACTGCCCCTAAACCTACCCATCACACACACACACTCACACACACACACACACACACTGCCCCTGCCCCTAAACCTACCCATCGCACACACACACACACACACACACACACTGCCCCTAAACCTACCCATCACACACACACACACACACACTCACACACACTACCCCTGCCCCTAAACCTACCCATCACACACACACACACACACACACACACACACACACACACACACACACACACACACACACACACACACACACACACACAGCCCCTAAACCTACCCATCACACACACACACACAAACACACACACACACACAGCCCCTAAACCTACCCATCACACACACACACACACACACACACTACCCCTGCCCCTAAACCTACCCATCACACACACACTACCCCTAAACCTACCCATCACACACACACACACACTCACACACACACACACACACACACACTCACGCATGTTTGTTTTTGTGAAATGTGAGGACATTCCATAGGCGTAATGGTTTTTATACTGTACAAACCGTATTTTCTATCCCCTTACACTGACCCTAAACCTACCCATCACACACACACACACACACACACACACACACACACACACACACACACTGCCCCTGCCCCTAAACCTAAACCTAGCCCTCACAGGAGACTGTGCAGTTCACTTTCTGTGAAAAAAAACTTGTTCTGTGTGATTTATAAGCATTTTGAAAAGTGAGGACATGGGGAACGTCCTCATATTTCACCCTCTTTTTGTAATACCCATGTCATTATACACATTTGTGTCCTGATATTTCACGAAAACATGCCCACACACACACACACACACACACTACCCCTGCCCCTAAACCTACCCATCACACACACACACACTCACACACACACTGCCCCTAAAAACCTACCCATCACACGCACACACACACTCACACACACACACACACACTACCCCTGCCCCTAAACCTACCCATCACACACACACACACACACACACACACACACTCACAAAACACTCACACACACACACACACACACACTGCCCCTAAACCTACCCATCACACACACACACTCACACACACACACACACTGCCCCTGCCCCTAAACCTACCCATCACACACACACACACACACACTGCCCCTAAACCTACCCATCACACACACACACACTCACACACACACACACACTGCCCCTGCCCCTAAACCTACCCATCGCACACACACACACACACACACTGCCCCTAAACCTACCCATCACACACACACACACACACACACACACACACACACACACACACACACACACACACACACACACACACACACACACACACACTCACACACACTACCCCTGCCCCTAAACCTACCCATCACACACACACACACACACACACACACACACACACACAGCCCCTAAACCTACCCATCACACACACACACACACACACACACACTGCCCCTGCCCCTAAACCTAACCCTCACAGGAGACTGTGCAGTTCACTTTCTTTCTTTTTCTTTCTTTTCAGCATTTTGAAAAGTGAGGACATGGGGAACGTCCTCATATTTCACCCTCTTTTTGTAATACCCATGTCATTATACACATTTGTGTCCTGATATTTCACAAAAACTTGCCCACTCTGTCTTAATCTCTCACACACACTCTTTCTCTCTCACACACACACACATGATTTCTGTGATGCAGAAACCGTGGATGAATTTGCAGAATCCATTCATAAAAACCAAATGTACTGTATAATGTCCATTATATCCACTGAATAAATCAGAAGTAGGTCAGTCACTCTAAAAAATGCTGGAATAAAAACATCCCAAGCTGGGTTGAAAATGGAGAAACCCTGCGATTGGGTTGTCTAAAGCAAACATTTAACCCAATCGCAGGGTTGGTCCATTTTCAACCCAACTTGGGTTGTTTTTAACCCAGCATGTGTGAAGTCCATCCTAACTACTGTGTGTGTGTGTGTGTGTGTGTGTGTGTGTGTGTGTGTGTGTGTGTGTGTGTGTGTGTGTGTGTGTGTGTGTGTGTGTGTGTGTGTGTGTGTGTGTGTGAGAGAGTGTGTGTGTGTGTGTGTGTTTGTGTGAGTGGCTGTGTGTGCGTGAGAGAGAGAGAGTGTGTGTGTGTGTGTGTGTGTAATTCGTCTTAAAAGTTTCTGCAGAAACCCTGGAAATGCTGAAATAAAGACACACATGTAACACACACACACACACACACACACACACACACACTGTATCTTCAGGAGAGTTGCTATGGAGACAGTCTTTCATGACATCACACATCTTGACACGCCAGATTCTTTGACATTGTTTTGAATAATGTTACCTTACGCTATTTTAGTGTCTGAATGAAACACACACACACACACACACACACACACACACACACACACACACACACACACACACACACACACACACACACACACACACACACACACACACACACACACACACACACACTCATCTGAAGGAGCATTCATTAGATTGTGAAGCTGTTGTAAGTGCATGTCTGGAGTCCGCTGAGGAGCTTCACACACTCGGTCCATGAACCTACAGCTGCAAACACACACAGGATCAACATCTGGATGTGTCTGCTTGTCCAGTAAATGATCTCGTCTTCTCCTCTTGTTGATGGTGTGTTTTCTCCTCTTGTTGATGGAGTGTGTTCTCCTCTTGTTGATGGTGTGTGTTCTCCTTTTGTTGATGGTGTGTGTTCTCCTCTTGTTGATGGAGTGTGTTCTCCTCTTGTTGATGGTGTGTGTTCTCCTCTTGTTGATGGTGTGTGTTCTCCTCTTGTTGATGGTGTGTGTTCTCCTCTTGTTGATGGAGTGTGTTCTCCTCTTGTTGATGGTGTGTGTTCTCCTCTTGTTGATGGAGTGTGTTCTCCTCTTGTTGATGGTGTGTGTTCTCCTCTTGTTGATGGAGTGTGTTCTCCTCTTGTTGATGGAGTGTGTTCTCCTCTTGTTGATGGAGTGTGTTCTCCTCTTGTTGATGGTGTGTGTTCTCCTTTTGTTGATGGAGTGTGTTCTCCTCTTGTTGATGGTGTGTGTTCTCCTTTTGTTGATGGAGTGTGTTCTCCTCTTGTTGATGGAGTGTGTTCTCCTCTTGTTGATGGAGTGTGTTCTCCTCTTGTTGATGGTGTGTGTTCTCCTCTTGTTGATGGAGTGTGTTCTCCTCTTGTTGATGGAGTGTGTTCTCCTCTTGTTGATGGAGTGTGTTCTCCTCTTGTTGATGGAGTGTGTTCTCCTCTTGTTGATGGAGTGTGTTCTCCTCTTGTTGATGGAGTGTGTTCTCCTCTTGTTGATGGTGTGTGTTCTCCTCTTGTTGATGGTGTGTGTTCTCCTTTTGTTGATGGAGTGTGTTCTCCTCTTGTTGATGGAGTGTGTTCTCCTCTTGTTGATGGAGTGTGTTCTCCTCTTGTTGATGGTGTGTGTTCTCCTCTTGTTGATGGAGTGTGTTCTCCTCTTGTTGATGGAGTGTGTTCTCCTCTTGTTGATGGTGTGTGTTCTCCTCTTGTTGATGGTGTGTGTTCTCCTTTTGTTGATGGAGTGTGTTCTCCTCTTGTTGATGGTGTGTGTTCTCCTCTTGTTGATGGAGTGTGTTCTCCTCTTGTTGATGGTGTGTGTTCTCCTCTTGTTGATGGAGTGTGTTCTCCTCTTGTTGATGGAGTGTGTTCTCCTCTTGTTGATGGAGTGTGTTCTCCTCTTGTTGATGGAGTGTGTTCTCCTCTTGTTGATGGTGTGTGTTCTCCTCTTGTTGATGGTGTGTGTTCTCCTTTTGTTGATGGAGTGTGTTCTCCTCTTGTTGATGGAGTGTGTTCTCCTCTTGTTGATGGAGTGTGTTCTCCTCTTGTTGATGGTGTGTGTTCTCCTCTTGTTGATGGAGTGTGTTCTCCTCTTGTTGATGGTGTGTGTTCTCCTCTTGTTGATGGAGTGTGTTCTCCTCTTGTTGATGGTGTGTGTTCTCCTCTTGTTGATGGTGTGTGTTCTCCTCTTGTTGATGGTGTGTGTTCTCCTCTTGTTGATGGAGTGTGTTCTCCTCTTGTTGATGGTGTGTGTTCTCCTCTTGTTGATGGTGTGTGTTCTCCTCTTGTTGATGGCGTGTGTTCTCCTCTTGTTGATGGAGTGTGTTCTCCTCTTGTTGATGGAGTGTGTTCTCCTCTTGTTGATGGAGTGTGTTCTCCTCTTGTTGATGGAGTGTGTTCTCTTCTTGTTGATGGTGTGTGTTCTCCTCTTGTTGATGGTGTGTGTTCTCCTCTTGTTGATGGTGTGTGTTCTCCTCTTGTTGATGGTGTGTGTTCTCCTCTTGTTGATGGAGTGTGTTCTCCTCTTGTTGATGGTGTGTGTTCTCCTCTTGTTGATGGAGTGTGTTCTCCTCTTGTTGATGGAGTGTGTTCTCCTCTTGTTGATGGTGTGTGTTCTCCTTTTGTTGATGGAGTGTGTTCTCCTCTTGTTGATGGTGTGTGTTCTCCTTTTGTTGATGGAGTGTGTTCTCCTCTTGTTGATGGCGTGTGTTCTCCTCTTGTTGATGGCGTGTGTTCTCCTCTTGTTGATGGAGTGTGTTCTCCTCTTGTTGATGGAGTGTGTTCTCCTCTTGTTGATGGTGTGTGTTCTCCTCTTGTTGATGGAGTGTGTTCTCCTCTTGTTGATGGTGTGTGTTCTCCTCTGGTTGATGGTGTGTGTTCTCCTCTTGTTGACTGGTGTGTTCTCCTCTTGTTGATGGTGTGTGTTCTCCTCTTGTTGATGGTGTGTGTTCTCCTCTTGTTGATGGTGTGTGTTCTCCTCTTGTTGATGGAGTGTGTTCTCCTCTTGTTGATGGTGTGTGTTCTCCTCTTGTTGATGGTGTGTGTTCTCCTCTTGTTGATGGTGTGTGTTTTCCTCTTGTTGATGGTGTGTGTTCTCCTCTTGTTGACTGGTGTGTTCTCCTCTTGTTGATGGTGTGTGTTCTCCTCTTGTTGATGGTGTGTGTTCTCCTCTTGTTGATGGTGTGTGTTCTCCTCTTGTTGATGGTGTGTGTTCTCCTCTTGTTGATGGTGTGTGTTCTCCTCTTGTTGATGGAGTGTGTTCTCCTCTTGTTGATGGTGTGTGTTCTCTTCTTGTTGATGGAGTGTGTTCTCTTGTTGATGGAGTGTGTTCTCCTCTTGTTGATGGAAGAAATCCAAGATGGCGCCGCTGTGTTTGGCCTGCCACTTGCTCCTCTGTTTTTTCATGTTTGTTTTCACTACTGTCTCGCCATTTATTGTCTATGACCGCTCCACGCTGCTGGAATTGCGTTTTACAACTAATCGCCTCCTAAATGCCCAGTCCTTTAAACATCCTCCGCCATTGTTGACATTAATTCCTCCTTTCCTGAGATGCCCTGTCTGTCTGCTACCAGGCAGTAAGCGCCGCAGGAGGCGCGGTCGGAGAGACGGGTTACATGTCAGGCTGAGGACTCGGCACCTGGATTCACTGTCACCGAGGTGTGAAGATCAATCAGGATGTGGCAATGTTAGAAGATCGTGGGAATGCTATCGGTGGCTTCGGCCGGTTGGCTCCAACACTGGCTTCCCATTTTCATGTCCCCGGCGTGCTGGAACATCCATCCGGGGTTGCGTCCAAGGAAACCTCCGTCCAATCCCTTGTGTGACATCGCCGCCTGTCAGCATGACTGCGTTCCGCATGGCACTTTGTAACACCAGATCCCTCAATAACAAAACATTTGTCCTCAATGATATCATCTCCTCTGACAATCTGGATTTGTTTTTCCTCACCGAAACCTGGCTTCCACCAGGTGACGTCAGTGCTTTCTCGGAGCTCCTCCCCTCTGGCTACCTTTACTTAAACACCCCGCGGCAAGCGGGCAGGGGCGGGGGGATAGCCACCATACATAGGCAGTCCCTGAAGTGTCGCCAGCTGTCCACTAGAGGGTATTCCAGCTTTGAGTTTCAAGTATTTGTGCTAACACTACCCTGTCCTATTTTATGTGCAGTAATTTACCGGCCGCCCAAATTAAACAAGGTTTTCTTAACTGAGTTCTCAGAGTTCCTGACAGAGTTTCTGGCTAAGTTTGATAACATTCTAATTTGTGGTGATTTTAATATTCATGTTTGCTGCCCCTCTGATAAACCTGCTAATGATTTTAAGGCACTTTTAGATTCATTAGGTCTAGTTCAGTCCATATCCTGTCCCACGCATAGGTTAGGTCACACTCTTGACCTTATTATCTCTCGTGGGGTGATTGTGTCAACTTGTGAGGTCATGGATTTTCCCATCTCTGACCACTCTCTCATACAGTTTGACGTTTGTGCTGTCTCATCAGGGCCTACGTCTACTGCCCCTCATCGTCGTCGCATCATTACCTCATCTACTGTTGATGATTTTGTTGCTTCCTTCTCTGTTTCTGATCTCGCTTCCACTGAATTAGCATCGCCTTTTTGCCCGGACCTTTTCCTCTCCTCCTTCCATACCATCTGTTCCCAGATTATGGACTCTGTTGCGCCCTACAAGGTAAAGTCGACCAATGGTCAATTGGACCCCTGGCTCAATGATACAACTCGGGCTCTCAGGCGCCGGTGTAGACAGGCTGAGCGAAAATGGAAGAAGGATAGGCTGCAGGTGTCACTGGAGATGTTCAGAGACAGTCTGGCCACCTATCAGAGAGCAATGAAGGACGCTAAAGGACAGTACTTCTCCTATCTCATCAACAGCAATAGCCACCGCCCTGGGATTTTATTCAGTACTATTAATTCTGTCATAAATCCGGTGTCTGTTGCCTTGAATGATGTTTCTGAAAATACATGCAATGCATTTAAACAATATTTTTTGGACAAGGTTTTGGCTGTTAGGCAAACCATTACACAAGTTTCTACTGTTGCCATGCCTTCTAGTGCGGCGCAATGTGTGCTAGAGAACTTTGATGCAGTTACTCTTGTGGACCTTAAAAAAGCTGTCCACGAGTTGAAGTCTACCACCTGCCCTCTAGACACTGTTCCCGCGAAGATTATGAAGGAGGCTGTTGACATCATAGGTCCCTGCCTTGTCCCCTTCATAAACAGCTGTCTTAGTTTGGGTACTGTTCCTGCTGCTCTTAAACACGCCATTGTTAGACCGCTGCTCAAGAAATCCAACCTTGATCCTTCCATACTGTCCAACTTCCGCCCTATTTCTCACCTGTCATTTCTGTCTAAGTTGATGGAGAAGCTTGTTTTCGCCCAGCTCCAGGCTCACCTTCAACTGCACGTCATTGGTGATACATTTCAGTCCGGTTTCAGGTCTAGACATAGCACCGAATCAGCCTTACTGAGGGTCCATAATGACATTCTTGGAGCCCTTGATTGTAAAAGCTCCGTGGTTCTGGTGTTACTGGACCTTACCGCTGCATTTGACACCGTGGATCATGCCATCCTCATCTCTCGTCTTCAACAAGTTGCTGGTCTGCAGGGTGCGGTGCTAAATTGGTTCTCCTCATACCTCACTAACAGAACTTTCTCAGTAATGCTTAATGACTTGTCCTCCTCGGTTGCCCCTATGTCATCTGGTGTGCCTCAAGGTTCCATTCTCGGTCCTGTTTTGTTCTCACTTTATATGCTGCCACTTGGTCAACTCATCTCTAATCACAGCGTTCAATTTCATTTCTATGCCGACGACCTCCAGATCTATCTCCCTGTGATTCTGAGTAACCGTTCTGCACTGGACCCTCTCCATAATTGTCTTCAGGACGTCAAACAGTGGCTTTCCCAGAATTTCCTTCATTTGAATGAAGAAAAGACTGAGTACATCCTGTTCAGCCCGGACTCATCCAGCAGTTCTTTTAATTTTAATTTTGGTCCTCTAACACCTCAGTTTGCTCCCACTATACGTAACCTGGGTGTTATTTTTGACCAAAGCTTGCAGTACGATAAACAGATTGGTGCAGTTGTGAGGGCGAGCTTTTACCAGCTAAGGCTACTCAGTAAGGTCAAATCATTCTTGTCCCAAGCTGACCTTGAAAAAGCAATTCATGCCTTCATCAGCTCGAGGATAGATTACTGCAATGCCCTCTACGCTGGACTAAATCTTTCACTCCTCAGTCGGCTTCAACTGGTACAAAACGCGGCAGCACGTCTTCTCTCCAACACCTCCAAACGTTCACACATCACCCCTGTCCTCCGCTCGCTTCACTGGCTACCGGTGCGGCTTAGGGTGGAGTATAAGGTCCTGCTGTTCGTGTTCAAGGCCATTTATGGTCTGGCCCCGGCCTACATCGCCGAATTAGTAACGGTCTACCAGCAAGCCAGAACTCTCCGCTCCTCTAAATATACCTCTCTGGTTATTCCAAAGTTCAAGTACAAAAAGTTTGGAGGCCGGTCATTTGCCGTCCTGGGACCTAAGCTGTGGAACGCACTTCCAGCACACTTACGAAGCATCACTGTGCTGAGTGGTTTTAAATCACAGTTGAAAACACATTTATTCATACAAGCTTTTAACACGTAGCCTCTGACTGGACTGCTATTTTATGTATATTAATGTTGTTACATTATGTTGTCTAATGATGTTTTTCTGGAAAGCGCCTTGTGCTCCTTTTGGTTGTTGTAAGGCGCTATATAAATAAAACTTGATTGATTGATTGATTGATGGTGTGTGTTCTCCTCTTGTTGATGGTGTGTGTTCTCCTCTGGTTGATGGAGTGTGTTCTCCTCTTGTTGATGGAGTGTGTTCTCCTCTTGTTGATGGAGTGTGTTCTCCTCTTGTTGATGGTGTGTGTTCTCCTCTTGTTGATGGTGTGTGTTCTCCTCTTGTTGATGGAGTGTGTTCTCCTCTTGTTGATGGTGTGTGTTCTCCTCTTGTTGATGGAGTGTGTTCTTCTCTTGTTGATGGTGTGTGTTCTCCTCTTGTTGATGGCGTGTGTTCTCCTCTTGTTGATGGTGTGTGTTCTCCTCTTGTTGATGGTGTGTGTTCTCCTTTTGTTGATGGTGTGTGTTCTCCTCTTGTTGATGGAGTGTGTTCTCCTCTTGTTGATGGTGTGTGTTCTCCTCTTGTTGATGGTGTGTGTTCTCCTCTTGTTGATGGTGTGTGTTCTCCTCTTGTTGATGGTGTGTGTTCTCCTCTTGTTGATGGAGTGTGTTCTCCTCTTGTTGATGGTGTGTGTTCTCCTCTGGTTGATGGTGTGTGTTCTCCTCTTGTTGACTGGTGTGTTCTCCTCTTGTTGATGGAGTGTGTTCTCCTCTTGTTGATGGTGTGTGTTCTCCTCTGGTTGATGGTGTGTGTTCTCCTCTTGTTGACTGGTGTGTTCTCCTCTTGTTGATGGAGTGTGTTCTCCTCTTGTTGATGGTGTGTGTTCTCCTCTTGTTGATGGTGTGTGTTCTCCTCTTGTTGATGGTGTGTGTTCTCCTCTTGTTGATGGTGTGTGTTCTCCTCTTGTTGATGGAGTGTGTTCTCCTCTTGTTGATGGTGTGTGTTCTCCTCTTGTTGATGGAGTGTGTTCTCCTCTTGTTGATGGTGTGTGTTCTCCTCTGGTTGATGGTGTGTGTTCTCCTCTTGTTGACTGGTGTGTTCTCCTCTTGTTGATGGTGTGTGTTCTCCTCTTGTTGATGGTGTGTGTTCTCCTCTTGTTGATGGAGTGTGTTCTCCTCTTGTTGATGGTGTGTGTTCTCCTCTTGTTGATGGTGTGTGTTCTCCTCTTGTTGATGGAGTGTGTTCTCCTCTTGTTGATGGTGTGTGTTCTCCTCTTGTTGATGGAGTGTGTTCTCCTCTTGTTGATGGTGTGTGTTCTCTTCTTGTTGATGGAGTGTGTTCTCTTGTTGATGGAGTGTGTTCTCCTCTTGTTGATGGTGTGTGTTCTCCTCTGGTTGATGGAGTGTGTTCTCCTCTTGTTGATGGTGTGTGTTCTCCTCTTGTTGATGGAGTGTGTTCTCCTCTTGTTGATGGTGTGTGTTCTCCTCTTGTTGATGGAGTGTGTTCTTCTCTTGTTGATGGTGTGTGTTCTCCTCTTGTTGATGGCGTGTGTTCTCCTCTTGTTGATGGTGTGTGTTCTCCTTTTGTTGATGGTGTGTGTTCTCCTCTTGTTGATGGAGTGTGTTCTCCTCTTGTTGATGGTGTGTGTTCTCCTCTTGTTGGTGGTGTGTGTTCTCCTCTTGTTGATGGTGTGTGTTCTCCTCTTGTTGATGGTGTGTGTTCTCCTCTTGTTGATGGAGTGTGTTCTCCTCTTGTTGATGGTGTGTGTTCTCCTCTGGTTGATGGTGTGTGTTCTCCTCTTGTTGACTGGTGTGTTCTCCTCTTGTTGATGGTGTGTGTTCTCCTCTTGTTGATGGTGTGTGTTCTCCTCTTGTTGATGGTGTGTGTTCTCCTCTTGTTGATGGAGTGTGTTCTCCTCTTGTTGATGGTGTGTGTTCTCCTCTTGTTGATGGTGTGTGTTCTCCTCTTGTTGATGGTGTGTGTTCTCCTCTTGTTGATGGAGTGTGTTCTCCTCTTGTTGATGGTGTGTGTTCTCCTCTTGTTGATGGAGTGTGTTCTCCTCTTGTTGATGGTGTGTGTTCTCTTCTTGTTGATGGAGTGTGTTCTCTTGTTGATGGAGTGTGTTCTCCTCTTGTTGATGGTGTGTGTTCTCCTCTTGTTGATGGTGTGTGTTCTCCTCTGGTTGATGGAGTGTGTTCTCCTCTTGTTGATGGTGTGTGTTCTCCTCTTGTTGATGGAGTGTGTTCTCCTCTTGTTGATGGTGTGTGTTCTCCTCTTGTTGATGGAGTGTGTTCTTCTCTTGTTGATGGTGTGTGTTCTCCTCTTGTTGATGGCGTGTGTTCTCCTCTTGTTGATGGTGTGTGTTCTCCTCTTGTTGATGGTTTGTGTTCTCCTCTTGTTGATGGCGTGTGTTCTCCTCTTGTTGATGGTGTGTGTTCTCCTCTGGTTGATGGTGTGTGTTCTCCTCTTGTTGATGGTGTGTGTTCTCCTCTTGTTGATGGTGTGTGTTCTCCTCTTGTTGATGGTGTGTGTTCTCCTCTTGTTGATGGTGTGTGTTCTCCTCTTGTTGATGGTGTGTGTTCTCTTCTTGTTGATGGTTTGTGTTCTCCTCTTGTTGATGGCGTGTGTTCTCCTCTTGTTGATGGAGTGTGTTCTCCTCTTGTTGATGGAGTGTGTTCTCCTCTTGTGATGGTTTGTGTTCTCCTCTTGTTGATGGCGTGTGTTCTCCTCTTGTTGATGGTGTGTGTTCTCCTCTTGTTGATGGTGTGTGTTCTCCTCTTGTTGATGGTGTGTGTTCTCCTCTTGTTGATGGAGTGTGTTCTCCTCTTGTTGATGGTGTGTGTTCTCCTCTTGTTGATGGAGTGTGTTCTCCTCTTGTTGATGGTGTGTGTTCTCTTCTTGTTGATGGAGTGTGTTCTCTTGTTGATGGAGTGTGTTCTCCTCTTGTTGATGGTGTGTGTTCTCCTCTGGTTGATGGAGTGTGTTCTCCTCTTGTTGATGGTGTGTGTTCTCCTCTTGTTGATGGAGTGTGTTCTCCTCTTGTTGATGGTGTGTGTTCTCCTCTTGTTGATGGAGTGTGTTCTTCTCTTGTTGATGGTGTGTGTTCTCCTCTTGTTGATGGCGTGTGTTCTCCTCTTGTTGATGGTGTGTGTTCTCCTCTTGTTGATGGTGTGTGTTCTCTTTTTGTTGATGGTGTGTGTTCTCCTCTTGTTGATGGAGTGTGTTCTCCTCTTGTTGATGGTGTGTGTTCTCCTCTTGTGATGGTGTTGATGTGTGTGTTCTCCTCTTGTTGATGGTGTGTGTTCTCCTCTTGTTGATGGTGTGTGTTCTCCTCTTGTTGATGGTGTGTGTTCTCCTCTGGTTGATGGTGTGTGTTCTCCTCTTGTTGATGGTGTGTGTTCTCCTCTTGTTGATGGTGTTCTCTTGTTGATGTGTGTTCTCCTCTTGTTGATGGTGTGTGTTCTCCTCTTGTTGATGGTGTGTGTTCTCCTCTTGTTGATGGTGTGTGTTCTCCTCTTGTTGATGGAGTGTGTTCTCCTCTTGTTGATGGTGTGTGTTCTCCTCTTGTTGATGGTGTGTGTTCTCCTCTTGTTGATGGTGTGTGTTCTCCTCTTGTTGATGGAGTGTGTTCTCCTCTTGTTGATGGTGTGTGTTCTCCTCTTGTTGATGGAGTGTGTTCTCCTCTTGTTGATGGTGTGTGTGTCTCTTCTTGTTGATGGAGTGTGTTCTCTTGTTGATGGAGTGTGTTCTCCTCTTGTTGATGGTGTGTGTTCTCCTCTTGTTGATGGTGTGTGTTCTCCTCTGGTTGATGGAGTGTGTTCTCCTCTTGTTGATGGTGTGTGTTCTCCTCTTGTTGATGGAGTGTGTTCTCCTCTTGTTGATGGTGTGTGTTCTCCTCTTGTTGATGGAGTGTGTTCTTCTCTTGTTGATGGTGTGTGTTCTCCTCTTGTTGATGGCGTGTGTTCTCCTCTTGTTGATGGTGTGTGTTCTCCTCTTGTTGATGGTTTGTGTTCTCCTCTTGTTGATGGCGTGTGTTCTCCTCTTGTTGATGGTGTGTGTTCTCCTCTGGTTGATGGTGTGTGTTCTCCTCTTGTTGATGGTGTGTGTTCTCCTCTTGTTGATGGTGTGTGTTCTCCTCTTGTTGATGGTGTGTGTTCTCCTCTTGTTGATGGTGTGTGTTCTCCTCTTGTTGATGGTGTGTGTTCTCCTCTTGTTGATGGTTGTGTTCTCCTCTTGTTGATGGCGTGTGTTCTCCTCTTGTTGATGGAGTGTGTTCTCCTCTTGTTGATGGAGTGTGTTCTCCTCTTGTTGATGGTTTGTGTTCTCCTCTTGTTGATGGCGTGTGTTCTCCTCTTGTTGATGGTGTGTGTTCTCCTCTTGTTGATGGTGTGTGTTCTCCTCTTGTTGATGGTGTGTGTTCTCCTCTTGTTGATGGTGTGTGTTCTCCTCTTGTTGATGGTGTGTGTTTTCCTCTTGTTGATGGTGTGTGTTCTCCTCTTGTTGATGGTGTGTGTTCTCCTCTTGTTGATGGTTTGTGTTCTCCTCTTGTTGATGGCGTGTGTTCTCCTCTTGTTGATGGCGTGTGTTCTCCTCTTGTTGATGGTGTGTGTTCTCCTCTTGTTGATGGTGTGTGTTCTCCTCTTGTTGATGGAGTGTGTTCTCCTCTTGTTGATGGCGTGTGTTCTCCTCTTGTTGATGGTTTGTGTTCTCCTCTTGTTGATGGTGTGTGTTCTCCTCTTGTTGATGGTGTGTGTTCTCCTCTTGTTGACTGGTGTGTGTTCTCCTCTTGTTGATGGCGTGTGTTCTCCTCTTGTTGATGGCGTGTGTTCTCCTCTTGTGATGGTGTGTGTTCTCCTCTTGTTGATGGTGTGTGTTCTCCTCTTGTTGATGGTGTGTGTTCTCCTCTTGTTGACTGGTGTGTGTTCTCCTCTTGTTGATGGCGTGTGTTCTCCTCTTGTTGATGGTGTGTGTTCTCCTCTTGTTGATGGTGTGTGTTCTCCTCTTGTTGATGGTTTGTGTTCTCCTCTTGTTGATGGCGTGTGTTCTCCTCTTGTTGATGGAGTGTGTTCTCCTCTTGTTGATGGAGTGTGTTCTCCTCTTGTTGATGGTGTGTGTTCTCCTCTTGTTGATGGTGTGTGTTCTCCTCTTGTTGATGGAGTGTGTTCTTCTCTTGTTGATGGTGTGTGTTCTCCTCTTGTTGATGGTGTGTGTTCTCCTCTTGTTGATGGTGTGTGTTCTCCTCTTGTTGATGGCGTGTGTTCTCCTCTTGTTGATGGTGTGTGTTCTCCTCTTGTTGATGGAGTGTGTTCTCCTCTTGTTGATGGAGTGTGTTCTCCTCTTGTTCATGGCGTGTGTTCTCCTCTGGTTGATGGTGTGTGTTCTCCTCTTGTTGATGGTGTGTGTTCTCCTCTTGTTGATGGCGTGTGTTCTCCTCTTGTTGATGGAGTGTTTTCTCCTCTTGTTCATGGCGTGTGTTCTCCTCTTGTTGATGGTGTGTGTTCTCCTCTTGTTGATGGAGTGTGTTCTCCTCTTGTTCATGGCGTGTGTTCTCCTCTGGTTGATGGTGTGTTCTCCTCTTGTTGATGGTGTGTGTTCTCCTCTGGTTGATGGTGTGTGTTCTCCTCTTGTTGATGGTGTGTGTTCTCCTCTTGTTGATGGAGTGTGTTCTCCTCTTGTTGATGGTGTGTGTTCTCCTCTTGTTGATGGAGTGTGTTCTCCTCTGGTTGATGGCGTGTGTTCTCCTCTTGTTGATGGCGTGTGTTCTCCTCTTGTTGATGGCGTGTGTTCTCCTCTTGTTGATGGCGTGTGTTCTCCTCTGGTTGATGGAGTGTGTTCTCCTCTGGTTGATGGAGTGTGTTCTCCTCTTGTTGATGGTGTGTGTTCTCCTCTGTTGATGGTGTGTGTTCTATTTTTGTTGATGGTGTGTGTTCTCCTCTTGGTGATGGAGTGTGTTCTCCTCTTGTTGATGGTGTGTGTTCTCCTCTTGTTGATGGAGTGTGTTCTCCTCTTGTTGATGGTGTGTGTTCTCCTCTTGTTGATGGAGTGTGTTCTCCTCTTGTTGATGGTGTGTGTTCTCTTCTTGTTGATGGAGTGTGTTTCTCTTGTTGATGGAGTGTGTTCTCCTCTTGTTGATGGTGTGTGTTCTCCTCTTGTTGATGGTGTGTGTTCTCCTCTTGTTGATGGAGTGTGTTCTCCTCTTGTTGATGGTGTGTGTTCTCCTCTTGTTGATGGTGTGTGTTCTCCTCTTGTTGATGGTGTGTGTTCTCCTCTTGTTGATGGTGTGTGTTCTCCTCTTGTTGATGGTGTGTGTTCTCCTCTGTGATGGTTGTGTTCTCCTCTTGTTGATGGTGTGTGTTCTCCTCTTGTTGATGGTGTGTGTTCTCCTCTTGTTGATGGAGTGTGTTCTCCTCTTGTTGATGGTGTGTGTTCTCCTCTTGTTGATGGTGTGTGTTCTCCTCTTGTTGATGGTGTGTGTTCTCCTCTTGTTGATGGAGTGTGTTCTCCTCTTGTTGATGGTGTGTGTTCTCCTCTTGTTGATGGTGTGTGTCTCCTCTGGTTGATGGAGTGTGTTCTCCTCTTGTTGATGGTGTGTGTTCTCCTCTTGTTGATGGTGTGTGTTCTCCTCTTGTTGATGGTGTGTGTTCTCCTCTTGTTGATGGTGTGTGTTCTCCTCTTGTTGATGGACTGTGTTCTCCTCTTGTTGATGGAGTGTGTTCTCCTCTTGTTGATGGCGTGTGTTCTCCTCTTGTTGATGGCGTGTGTTCTCCTCTTGTGATGGTGTGTGTTCTCCTCTTGTTGATGGTGTGTGTTCTCCTCTGTTGATGGTGTGTGTTCTCCTCTTGTTGATGGTGTGTGTTCTCCTCTTGTTGATGGTGTGTGTTCTCCTCTTGTTGATGGTGTGTGTTCTCCTCTTGTTGATGGTGTGTGTTCTCCTCTTGTTGATGGTGTGTGTTCTCCTCTAGTTGATGGTGTGTGTTCTCCTCTGGTTGATGGAGTGTGTTCTCCTCTTGTTGATGGTGTGTGTTCTCCTCTTGTTGATGGTGTGTGTTCTCCTCTGGTTGATGGTGTGTGTTCTCCTCTTGTTGATGGTGTGTGTTCTCCTCTTGTTGATGGTGTGTGTTCTCCTCTTGTTGATGGTGTGTGTTCTCCTCTTGTTGATGGTGTGTTTTCTCCTCTTGTTGATGGTGTGTGTCTCCTCTTGTTGATGGTGTGTGTTCTCCTCTTGTTGATGGTGTGTGTTCTCCTCTTGTTGATGGTGTGTGTTCTCTGGTTGATGGTGTGTGTTCTCCTCTGGTTGATGGAGTGTGTTCTCCTCTTGTTGATGGTGTGTGTTCTCCTCTTGTGATGGTGTGTGTTCTCCTCTTGTTGATGGTGTGTGTTCTCCTCTTGTTGATGGTGTGTGTTCTCCTCGTTGATGGAGTGTGTCTCCTCTTGTTGATGGTGTGTGTTCTCCTCTTGTTGATGGTGTGTGTTCTCCTCTGTTGATGGTGTGTATTCTCCTCTTGTTGATGGAGTGTGTTCTCCTCTTCCTCTTGTTGATGGTGTGTGTTCTCCTCTTGTTGATGGTGTGTGTTTTCCTCTTGTTGACTGGTGTGTGTTCTCCTCTTGTTGATGGTGTGTGTTTTCCTCTTGTTGATGGTGTGTGTTCTCCTCTTGTTGATGGTGTGTGTTCTCCTCTTGTTGATGGTGTGTGTTCTCCTCTTGTTGATGGTGTGTGTTCTCCTCTGGTTGATGGAGTGTGTTCTCCTCTTGTTGATGGTGTGTGTTCTCCTCTTGTTGATGGTGTGTGTTCTCCTCTGGTTGATGGTGTGTGTTCTCCTCTGGTTGATGGTGTGTGTTCTCCTCTTGTTGATGGTTTTGTGTTCTCCTCTGGTTGATGGTGTGTGTTCTCCTCTTGTTGATGGTGTGTGTTCTCCTCTTGTTGATGGTGTGTGTTCTCCTCTTGTTGATGGTGTGTGTTCTCCTCTTGTTGATGGAGTGTGTTCTCCTCTTGTTGATGGTGTGTGTTCTCCTCTTGTTGATGGTGTGTGTTTTCCTCTTGTTGACTGGTGTGTGTTCTCCTCTTGTTGATGGTGTGTGTTTTCCTCTTGTTGATGGTGTGTGTTCTCCTCTTGTTGATGGTGTGTGTTCTCCTCTTGTTGATGGTGTGTGTTCTCCTCTTGTTGATGGTGTGTGTTCTCCTCTGGTTGATGGAGTGTGTTCTCCTCTTGTTGATGGTGTGTGTTCTCCTCTGGTTGATGGTGTGTGTTCTCCTCTGGTTGACGGTGTGTGTTCTCCTCTTGTTGATGGTGTGTGTTCTCCTCTGGTTGATGGTGTGTGTTCTCCTCTTGTTGATGGTGTGTGTTCTCCTCTGGTTGATGGTGTGTGTTCTCCTCTTGTTGATGGTGTGTGTTCTCCTCTGGTTGATGGTGTGTGTTCTCCTCTTGTTGATGGAGTGTGTTCTCCTCTTGTTGATGGAGTGTGTTCTCCTCTTGTTGATGGTGTGTGTTCTCCTCTTGTTGATGGAGTGTGTTCTCCTCTTGTTGATGGTGTGTGTTCTCCTCTTGTTGATGGAGTGTGTTCTCCTCTTGTTGATGGTGTGTGTTCTCCTCTTGTTGATGGTGTGTGTTCTCCTCTTGTTGATGGTGTGTGTTTTCCTCTTGTTGACTGGTGTGTGTTCTCCTCTTGTTGATGGTGTGTGTTCTCCTCTTGTTGATGGTGTGTGTTTTCCTCTTGTTGACTGGTGTGTGTTCTCCTCTTGTTGATGGTGTGTGTTCTCCTCTTGTTGATGGTGTGTGTTCTCCTCTGGTTGATGGTGTGTGTTCTCCTCTTGTTGATGGTGTGTGTTCTCCTCTGGTTGATGGTGTGTGTTCTCCTCTTGTTGATGGTGTGTGTTCTCCTCTGGTTGATGGTGTGTGTTCTCCTCTTGTTGATGGTGTGTGTTCTCCTCTGGTTGATGGTGTGTGTTCTCCTCTTGTTGATGGTGTGTGTTCTCCTCTGGTTGATGGTGTGTGTTCTCCTCTTGTTGATGGTGTGTGTTCTCCTCTGGTTGATGGTGTGTGTTCTCCTCTTGTTGATGGTGTGTGTTCTCCTCTGGTTGATGGTGTGTGTTCTCCTCTTGTTGATGGAGTGTGTTCTCCTCTTGTTGATGGAGTGTGTTCTCCTCTTGTTGATGGTGTGTGTTCTCCTCTTGTTGATGGTGTGTGTTCTCCTCTTGTTGATGGTGTGTGTTTTCCTCTTGTTGACTGGTGTGTGTTCTCCTCTTGTTGATGGTGTGTGTTCTCCTTTTGTTGATGGCGTGTGTTCTCCTCTTGTTGATGGTGTGTGTTCTCCTCTTGTTGATGGCGTGTGTTCTCCTCTTGTTGATGGTGTGTGTTCTCCTCTTGTTGATGGTGTGTGTTCTCCTTTTGTTGATGGTGTGTGTTCTCTTGGTGATGGAGTGTGTTCTCCTCTTGTTGATGGTGTGTGTTCTCCTCTTGTTGATGGTGTGTGTTCTCCTCTTGTTGATGGTGTGTGTTCTCCTCTTGTTGATGGTGTGTGTTCTCCTCTTGTTGATGGAGTGTGTTCTCCTCTTGTTGATGGAGTGTGTTCTCCTCTTGTTGATGGTGTGTGTTCTCCTCTTGTTGATGGTGTGTGTTCTCCTCTTGTTGATGGTGTGTGTTCTCCTCTTGTTGATGGAGTGTGTTCTCCTCTTGTTGATGGTGTGTGTTCTCCTCTTGTTGATGGTGTGTGTTCTCCTCTTGTTGATGGAGTGTGTTCTCCTCTTGTTGATGGTGTGTGTTCTCCTCTTGTTGATGGAGTGTGTTCTCCTCTTGTTGATGGTGTGTGTTCTCCTCTTGTTGATGGTGTGTGTTCTCCTCTTGTTGATGGTGTGTGTTCTCCTCTTGTTGATGGTGTGTGTTCTCCTCTTGTTGATGGAGTGTGTTCTCCTCTTGTTGATGGTGTGTGTTCTCCTCTTGTTGATGGTGTGTGTTCTCCTCTTGTTGATGGAGTGTGTTCTCCTCTTGTTGATGGTGTGTGTTCTCCTCTTGTTGATGGAGTGTGTTCTCCTCTTGTTGATGGTGTGTGTTCTCCTCTTGTTGATGGTGTGTGTTCTCCTCTTGTTGATGGTGTGTGTTCTCCTCTTGTTGATGGTGTGTGTTCTCCTCTGGTTGATGGAGTGTGTTCTCCTCTTGTTGATGGTGTGTGTTCTCCTCTTGTTGATGGTGTGTGTTCTCCTCTTGTTGATGGAGTGTGTTCTCCTCTTGTTGATGGTGTGTGTTCTCCTCTTGTTGATGGTGTGTGTTCTCCTCTTGTTGATGGAGTGTGTTCTCCTCTTGTTGATGGTGTGTGTTCTCCTCTTGTTGATGGAGTGTGTTCTCCTCTTGTTGATGGAGTGTGTTCTCCTCTTGTTGATGGAGTGTGTTCTCCTCTTGTTGATGGAGTGTGTTCTCCTCTTGTTGATGGAGTGTGTTCTCCTCTTGTTGATGGTGTGTGTTCTCCTCTTGTTGATGGTTTGTGTTCTCCTCTTGTTGATGGAGTGTGTTCTCCTCTTGTTGATGGCGTGTGTTCTCCTCTTGTTGATGCCGTGTGTTCTCCTCTTGTTGATGGTGTGTGTTCTCCTCTTGTTGATGGTGTGTGTTCTCCTCTTGTTGATGGAGTGTGTTCTCCTCTTGTTGATGGCGTGTGTTCTCCTCTTGTTGATGGCGTGTGTTCTCCTCTTGTTGATGGTGTGTGTTCTCCTCTTGTTGATGGCGTGTGTTCTCCTCTTGTTGATGGCGTGTGTTCTCCTCTTGTTGATGGTGTGTGTTCTCCTCTTGTTGATGGTGTGTGTTCTCCTCTTGTTGATGGAGTGTGTTCTCCTCTGGTTGATGGAGTGTGTTCTCCTCTTGTTGATGGAGTGTGTTCTCCTCTTGTTGATGGAGTGTGTTCTCCTCTGGTTGATGGAGTGTGTTCTCCTCTTGTTGATGGAGTGTGTTCTCCTCTTGTTGATGGTGTGTGTTCTCCTCTTGTTGATGGTGTGTGTTCTCCTCTTGTTGATGGAGTGTGTTCTCCTCTGGTTGATGGAGTGTGTTCTCCTCTGGTTGATGGAGTGTGTTCTCCTCTTGTTGATGGTGTGTGTTCTCCTCTTGTTGATGGTTTGTGTTCTCCTCTTGTTGATGGAGTGTGTTCTCCTCTGGTTGATGGAGTGTGTTCTCCTCTTGTTGATGGAGTGTGTTCTCCTCTGGTTGATGGAGTGTGTTCTCCTCTTGTTGATGGAGTGTGTTCTCCTCTTGTTGATGGTTTGTGTTCTCCTCTTGTTGATGGAGTGTGTTCTCCTCTTGTTGATGGCGTGTGTTCTCCTCTTGTTGATGCCGTGTGTTCTCCTCTTGTTGATGGTGTGTGTTTTCCTCTTGTTGATGGTGTGTGTTCTCCTCTTGTTGATGGAGTGTGTTCTCCTCTTGTTGATGGCGTGTGTTCTCCTCTTGTTGATGGTGTGTGTTCTCCTCTTGTTGATGGCG
>NC_137115.1:1978149-2000649 GCF_949357685.1 Gobio gobio | reverse complement strand
GAATGGACGCCGTGTGCTCCAGACCAAAGAAGAAAAGGATCATCCAGACTGTGCAACAAGTCCAAAAGCCAGGGTCTGTCATGGTATGGGGTTGTGTCATGCCCTTGGCAAAGGTAACTTGCACTTCTGTGAAGGCACCATTAATGCTGAAAAGTACATCGAGATTTTGGAGCATAATATGCTGCCTTCAAGAAGACATCTTTTCCAGGGACGTCCATGCATATTTCAACAAGACAATGCAAAAGCACATTCTGCACACATTCTGCAGTCCTGGCTGCGGAGGAAGAGGGTTCGGGTACTTGACTGGCCTGCCTCAGTCCCGACCTGTAGAGAATAGAGAATGTGTGGAAGACCCCGAACTGTTGCCCACCTTAAGACTTGTTTGCAGGAAGAATGGGACAAAATTACACCTGAAACACTTCATCACTTGGTGTCTTCAGTCCCTAAACGTCTTTTAAGTGTTGTGAAAAGGAATGGCAACATTACAAAGTGGTAAATGCTTTACTGTCCCAACTTTTCTTGAAATGTGTTGCAGGTCTGAATGACAGGAAAGGATGCATATTTACAAATGACATGAAGTTGACCAGACAAAACATGAAATATTTTGTGTTCATATTGTCTGCAATGAAATACAAGTAAAAGTAAATTTAGAAATCACTTTTGTTTTAGTTTTTTTGCATTTTTCATACTGTCCCAACTTTTTCTGATTTGGGGTTGTATCATAAATGTATTATTAGTAGTGATAAGGACAACTTTAAAAGAGATTTTCTCAATATTGAGATATTTTTTGCACCCTCAGATTCCAGATTTTCAGATATTGTCCTAACAAACCACACATCAAAATGATTATTTATTCAGATTTCAGATTGTTTATGATCAGTGTAGGATCATGTGACACTGAAGACTGGAGTAATGATGATAAATTCAGCTTTGATCACAGGAATAAATGACACTTTACTGTATATTCACAGCTGATCTACATTATAATAATATTTGAAAATGTAACTGTATTTTCTGATCAAATAAATGCAGACTTGAGACTCATAGAGTTGTGAATTATTAGGATTATGATGTGTTTTGATCCCCTGGTGTTAAGACTTAAATATAACATAAATGATGTCTCTTACTGAAATATGTAGAAAACGATGTGTTATTTAAAAAATCCATCATATATTTGGACAATAGGCGCCGCCATTTTGTTTGTGTTCTAGGTTGAGGGTGTAAAATAGTTGCACTCGGCAATCAACTGCTATTTTTCCCGCAACACAACTCGAAAAATGTTTCAGAGTTAAACAAAACCAATCAATTGCTTTGTAATTGCATTTAAAACACACTCAAACACACACACACATCCACGCTCAATCAGCTGTAATGTTCCATGAGGGTTGACTTGCCTCATTCACTATTCCCTACTTTAGTCCACTAATACAGTTCACTTGAAGGAGGGGATGAAAACGAGTGCGTGAAGAAGCCGGACAGACGTTGTGTGTTCATCAGCTGTACACTCGTTATTGCGGTGCATTGTGGGATAGAATGAGTGCACTCGAACATGTCCACTATGGTTTCGGACACCACTACAAATGGCTGTCCCCTCAAATAATGCCCTATTTAAGGGTATAGGGGGCGATTTCGGAGACTGACAGTCGTGGAGACTGACGAGGGCAGCCCATCACACATCTCGATTGAGACAGAGCAGTCTGTCAGATGTGTGTGTGTGTGTGTGTGTGTGTGTGTGTGTGTGTGTGTGTGTGTTTTAACCCTCTGGGGTTCTTCATTTAAGGGTCAATCTCAGGACCTTCGGGTCAAAAATGACCGGGAGGGCGGGATTAAGATAAAAAAGATTTGAGTAAAATCAATGAAATATTTTTGTTCAATAATATTTTTTCTTTTCTTTTTTGGTGTTTTGTAATTAATATTTATGCAATAATTACGACCCATTTTTCCCCCATTGAATTTAATAAAAAATGTATATATATATATAAGCCTAGGCCTCATGAAAGCAATTTTTTAATGAGATCGGTGTCATCCGGTGTACACATTGAGCATTTTTTATCACGCAATAGCACATTTTTACCACTATAGAGGATCTTGCATTTTATTAAAAACATTTTTTAAAAAGCTTCATCGGAATGGTCCGAAACTTGGTGACTTTATTGGTACTTGGTATATGAACACCCAAAAAAATTGGGGACAGGATTTGAAAAGTCTAAGTGGTCGTAAAAAAAATAGTCACACTCAGGACCTTCGGGTCAAAAATGACCCCCATAGGAAATGAATGGGAAATTAGTTTTTTTGTGCATACAATCTACAAATCAGCCAGAATGCAGAAAAAAGGACTCAACAGTGAAGATCTCTAAAACATCAAGAGTGCAAAACAGATCAAAAAAACTCACACACACACACACACACTTATACACACAAAAACACACGCACACACAAATGAACGCGTGCCATTCCAAAAGCTAATTGTGTTTTTGTGTGTGCATGTGTTTTTGTGTGTGTGTGTGTGTGTGTGTGTGTGTGTGTGTGTGTGTTTTTTTTTGTCTGTTTTGCACTCTTGATGTTTTAGAGATCTTCACTGTTGAGTCCTTTTTTCTGCATTCTGGCTGATTTGTAGATTGTATGCACAAAAAAACTCTGTATTTTCATATTTTGACCAATTTCTCATTCATTTCCTATGGGGGTCATTTTTGACCCGAAGGTCCTGAGTGTGACTATTTTTTTTTACGACCACTTAGACTTTTCAAATCCTGTCCCCAATTTTTTTGGGTGTTCATATGATGGCCAATAAAGTCACCAAGTTTCGGACCATTCCGATGAAGCTACGATTTTTAACATTTTTTATTTTTAAAAATTCGGGTCAGAAATGATCGAAGAGCCCCAGAGGGTTAAATGCAATTATAAAGCAATTGATGGGTTTTGTTTAACTCTGAAACATTTTTCAAGTTGTGTTGTGGGAAAAATAGCCCAGTTGATCGCCGAGTGCAGCCATTCTACGTCATCAACCTAGAACGCAAACAAAATGGCGGCGCCCATAGTCCAGATTTTTGAAATAACGTGGATCTTTCATGTGTTTTCTACTACATTTCACTACGAGATGTTATATTAAGCCATACACGTCTAAACACCAGCGGATCCCTTTAAGATGGCAATTCTCGTTTTTGGACTTTAAGGACTGAAAGATCACAAAATATGTCAGAGAGGAAATGATAATGAAACAAAAACAAAATAAAAGTCTTTGTCGTGGCACTGAAAACCACAGCACGGCGGATGAATATAATCCAATCACACGCTTCATCTGTACCACGATCTTGGTTTAACAAAGAGAAACTGCTGGACGACGGCAGAGGTCAGAGGAAGGGCAGATCTGTGATCTGATTGGCTGAACTGCTCTAGGCGGTTTCCATGGCAATCAGAGTATCAGAGCATCACACACACACACACATCAGCAATAGTATTATTTTTTTTCTCCATAATAAATTACAGCCACAAAACATTCATTGAGCGCAGAAGGTCAGCTTGACATTCTCTTTTTTTGAAACCATGCATTTACAGGATAAGGCATCAAGCAAACAGAGTCAACGACAGCATTAACACCAGCGGATCGCACAGATATTCTCACACCAGGAGCGGATGAGGCGGGAATCAAAGCAATCGATATCTGTGACATCACTGTACCGGATCCATCGGCGGACGGGCGAATGGAATTGATCTTCTGAGGTAGACAGGAATATTTCATTCATCCTCCACTGCAAAAAAGCTTTTCTTACTTAGTATTTTTGTCTTGTTTTCAGTCCAAATATCTAAAAAATCTTACATTAAGAAGCATTTACTAGACAAGCAAAAGTTTTGTCTTGTTTTGGGGGAAAATAACTCAAAAATAAGCAAAATAATCTGCCAATGGGGTAAGCATTGCAAACATGGATAAGCATGTTTGAATTAAGATTATTTTGCTTATCCCATTGGCAGATTATTTTGCTTATTTTAAGCAAAAACTCCCTTAATTTTGAAAAAAAAACTTTTGCTTGTCTAGTAAATGCTTCTTAATGTAAGATTTTTTAGATATTTGGACTGAAAACAAGACAAAAATACTAAGTAAGAAAAGCATTTTTTGCAGTGTCAACTCTGCTTTAGTATAAAGTGACTCTCTCTCTGAAGCTTTAAATTAAAAGGTCCGTTCGTTTTCATGCTTCAGAAACACTCTCACACACACACACACACACACACATACTACATTATCTGCATAGCGGCCCTGTCCGAGTACACTTAGATGTCCATCTCATCTCCTCATGGAGTCTTGGGCAATCTCTTCACATCACAGTAATATCTGGAAATGATGCTCAACGATTGATATTCCACCAAACCCGACGGACTGAGAATGTTGAGAGAACGATAAGGTCAAAGCATGATTCAGAGTTTGTTATATTTAACATCCAGGTTTCTGTACAGCGGAGGAGATGCCCACTAAAGTGTGTGTGTGAGGCTGAAGGTCCTCCGGGATCTCAGTAGCACTTTAGGGAAGGCGGAGCACTATAGTGTCCGAATGGCCACGGGGTACAGCAGGGACATGTGCTCGGCCCCTTTGATGGGCAGTTTGCGGCTGGAGTAGAAGTGGATGATCTCGGGCACGCTGTCGAACTGGCAGCTGTTCTGGCCCAGCACGTACTTGCTGTCTTTGGTCCGGGACAGCTTCATGTGCATGAACCCCTGACTGCTCCTGAGAGAGAGAGAGAGAGAGAGAGAGAGAGAGAGAGAGAGAGAGAGAGAGAGAGAAAACAACATGTGAGGAGTTGTCAGCAGGGCTTAAAAACGGAAAAAAAATATCAATGGGTTCCCTCCGAGCAGAATCGATATTTTAGCCTTTCCGTTTTTGCGTTCCTCATTAAACATTACTGTTCCGAAAACGGTTTGATTTGCAAAAATACCGGTTAGTAACGTTATTTTAATTTAGCCTATACTTTAAACAAATATGTATAAATAAAGACTTATTTTCACTCAATAATAATATAACGCATGATAATTAAACTTGAATATTTATTTCATAACATTTTTAAAACCACAACAGAAATACATGCATTAATTACAAAGCATAAACAGCGGGACAAATATTGAGCTGTTTTAATGGAGCGGAAAGTGGCTCTATATGCCTATTCTTTTCAGAAGAGTGATAACATTCTTTGTACATCACTTTTTTTTTCAACACGACTTGTTTTAAAAATTGCATGAATTAAGAATAAATAGACTGGATAACCATTGCTCTTTTAATGCACCGTCAACTGCTAATTTCAAAGCAAACACGTCCTTGCATCCCATAATCAAATTCAGTCAGCTAATAAAGCTTGATCATTTAATGCAATCTAACATACCATTTAATATGAACCATCAACCGTCTAGATAGAAAACATTGAGCTGTCTTGGCAATCTGAAAGACTATAGGACAAATGTTTGATAGATGCTATAGCCTACGGATAGGCTTAAACTAAATCCACAAACTAGCCTAAATCCGTCTATTTGAGTGTAAAGTCCGCACTGCTTATTTAAACGTACGAAAAGAACATCCTCCAATACCTGCGCTTTCATTGATGAGCTCAGTGGGGAAAGAAATGTACTTGAGGCGTGTAAATGCGCTCACACTGACTTGCGTTACCGTAAATTCACAGATGACATTTCACTCTCGCTTGATCCGTCACATCACATGCTGCACTACTCTATTCCTGATTGGCCACTGCCAAATTAAAATATTAAAGAGAACGATAACATAACCTTATTAACCGGTTAATGCTCATTTCAAATTAACGTTTCTGTTCAGAACGATTCAAATTGATTTTGATTTCGTTTTTGTTCCTCTTTAAATTTCGTTTGTCTCCGGTTTTCGTTTTCGTTCCTTGAAGCGGTTCAGAGCCCTGGTCATCAGACAGCGGGCGGCTCGTTGGCAAGCGCTTCACGTGTCTCAGTGAGATGTAAAGCTGGAGTCCTGAGAGCTCTAAAGAGCGGCCGGAGAGGCTCTTAAAGGCTGGCAGCTTCACTGCCGAATACACAGCAAATTAAAAGCCGAGGCTGGAGGGAGCCGGAGCACACTGAGGAAAACCTGGTGCTCGGGATATTTTGAGGAGGGAATGTAAAGCTGCTCCGGTGGCTTTGAATCGTTCTCATCCTGGGTGATGTAGAGAATAACATATTGAGGATCTTGACCAGTGAGTGACCACCTGCCCCAAATACTCTAGAAACCACTCAGAACTTATCAAATGCAACCAGCAACAATAAAGGCTCGTTCACACCAAAAGTCAGTGTAGGGCAGGTTTGGTGGGACGGGTCAGTTTAGGGCAGGTTTGGTGGGACGGGTCAGTTTAAGGCAGGTTTGGTGGGACGGGTCAGTTTAGGGCAGATCTGGTGGGACGGGTCGGTTTAGGGCAGATCTGGTGGGACGGGTCGGTTTAGGGCAGGTTTGGTGGGACGGGTCAGTTTAGGGCAGATCTGTTGGGATGGGTCAGTTTAAGGCAGATCTGGTGGGACGGGTCAGTTTAAGGCAGATCTGGTGGGACGGGTCAGTGTAGGGCAGATCTGGTGGGACGGGTCAGTTTAAGGCAGATCTGGTGGGACGGGTCGGTTTAGGGCAGATCTGGTGGGACGGGTCAGTGTAGGGCAGATCTGGTGGGACGGGTCAGTGTAGGGCAGATCTGGTGGGACGGGTCAGTGTAGGGCAGATCTGGTGGGACGGGTCAGTTTAGGGCAGATCTGGTGGGACGGGTCAGTTTAGGGCAGATCTGGTGGGACGGGTCAGTGTAGGGCAGGTTTGGTGGGACGGGTCAGTTTAGGGCAGATCTGTTGGGACGGGTCAGTTTAAGGCAGATCTGGTGGGACGGGTCAGTTTAGGGCAGATCTGGTGGGACGGGTCAGTTTAAGGCAGATCTGGTGGGACGGGTCGGTTTAGGGCAGGTTTGGTGGGACGGGTCAGTTTAAGGCAGATCGGTTTAGGGCAGGTTTGGTGGGATGGGTCGGTTTAGGGCAGGTTTGGTGGGACGGGTCGGTTTAGGGCAGGTTTGGTGGGATGGGTCGGTTTAGGGCAGGTTTGGTGGGACGGGTCAGTGTAGGGCAGGTTTGGTGGGACGGGTCGGTTTAGGGCAGGTTTGGTGGGACGGGTCGGTTTAGGGCAGGTTTGGTGGGACGGGTCAGTTTAGGGCAGGTTTGGTGGGACGGGTCGGTTTAGGGCAGGTTTGGTGGGACGGGTCAGTTTAGGGCAGGTTTGGTGGGACGGGTCGGTTTAGGGCAGGTTTGGTGGGACGGGTCGGTTTAGGGCAGGTTTGGTGGGACGGGTCGGTTTAGGGCAGGTTTGGTGGGACGGGTCAGTTTAGGGCAGGTTTGGTGGGACGGGTCAGTTTAGGGCAGGTTTGGTGGGACGGGTCGGTTTAGGGCAGGTTTGGTGGGACGGGTCGGTTTAGGGCAGATCTGGTGGGACGGGTCGGTTTAGGGCAGGTTTGGTGGGACGGGTCAGTGTAGGGCAGGTTTGGTGGGACGGGTCGGTTTAGGGCAGGTTTGGTGGGACGGGTCGGTTTAGGGCAGGTTTGGTGGGACGGGTCAGTGTAGGGCAGGTTTGGTGGGACGGGTCGGTTTAGGGCAGGTTTGGTGGGACGGGTCAGTGTAGGGCAGGTTTGGTGGGACGGGTCGGTTTAGGGCAGATCTGGTGGGACGGGTCGGTTTAGGGCAGGTTTGGTGGGACGGGTCAGTGTAGGGCAGGTTTGGTGGGACGGGTCGGTTTAGGGCAGGTTTGGTGGGATGGGTCGGTTTAGGGCAGATCTGGTGGGACGGGTCGGTTTAGGGCAGGTTTGGTGGGACGGGTCAGTTTAGAGCAGGTTTGGTGGGACGGGTCGGTTTAGAGCAGGTTTGGTGGGACGGGTCAGTTTAGGGCAGGTTTAGTTGGACGGGTCGGTTTAGAGCAGGTTTGGTGGGACGGGTCGGTTTAGGGCAGGTTCAGTTGGACGGGTCAGTTTAGGGCAGGTTTAGTGGGACGGGTGAGATCATCATAAAGTTGAGAGCGTTATGCAAATGAGAGGTAATGCCGGGTGGTCCACCAGGAAGCAAGACGTGTAAGAACATCCTTCAATCAGAGCACTCCTCTTTGCCATCATCAAATATAAATCCGCCATCTTCCCCTCAGACGGATTCTCTGTCCTCACCAACACTTCATCCTCATTAACACATGAGCCTCCGCAGACCCCTGAGAGAAGACGCTGCTAAAAGCATCTAAAAGCCCGAGTGTCGGTCATCAATCCCTCATCCCGGCCTAAGGAGACGTCATCCCTATTCTCTATCCCTCATCCCGGCCTGAGGAGACGTCATCCCTATTCTCTTCCTCTCAAGGATTAGATTTTGCGCTCCTCATATCAGCGACATGAACAAAGCGGAGCACAGCTGCTGATAAACGCCTCTGCCTTTCTGCCCTTATCACTGCACACTTCATCATTCTTTCCCCTTTTAATCCAAGGATTCATTTCGTTTTATAGATCTGAAAGGTTCACTGCGGTCCATGATACAATTCACAGTGCAGTGAGTGTGTGTGTGTGTGTGTGTGTGTGTGTGTGTGTGAATATATGGGCATAAAGAGTCCCGTGGCACTCGATGAACCGTAAGATTACACTTTTCAATTGTCCTTTGCTGCTCAAAAGCCATCTTTAGAAAGCTCTTCTGTGAACAACTGACATGCTGTCGATAACCACAGAAAATCATTACAACTTTGCGTCAGTTTGTAGAAACAAAAAAATATGTAGACTTTCAATTGACCTATCGGTAAGCCCCGCCCCTCAAACGCAGATGAGCCAATAGCAGTTGAGTATCAGTTGCGCTGGGACCGGAACTCGGACATCTTTAGGTTGCAGCGTCATAGAGAAACAGTGGAAAATCTGAAGCGCTCATCGGTTTGATGGTGTTTATGCTACAAAAATGCTCGAATGTTGTGCCTGAGGAACTGTAACACTGACTCCAGGGATCCTGAGAGGATTTTCTGTTTGTCAAACTCTCGTTAAGTTACTATTAAAGTTAGTAACGTTAATTCCCTGCTAACATACAAACCGACTAACTATAACTAACGTTAACTGTTCTCATGCAACGGTGTAACATTAGGTCAGAAACACGAAGCTCTACATTTCAGTGCATCTCTCCATATTAAACTGATTAAATGTGAATTTATGTAATCTTACCCTGCGGTACATGAACAGTGTTCTTATAATCTGCGATCGTTAGGCTTCTCACGTTTGCATTGAGATCTGTAAACCATCGCTTCCAAATTAATCTCTCACCATATTTTTTTTATCCCCATTTTATTTCTGTGAGTTTAGATCTGTTTAAAGTCTTCATTATCTCCTATTTTGATGGGTATTATAGTCTCCGGGTAGTGAAAGGAAGAGCTCGCACGCAGTTTATCAGAGTTGTTTTGCAGATACAAAGTTTACCAGTTATTAACTGCACCCTCGAAAAGGCATAAGCTCTGTGTGTATGTGTGTTTACTGTTAGTTGTGTGAGTGTTTTTGTGTAATTTGCTGTGTGTGTTAATGGTAATGCAACGGAGAGAGAGAGTTTGTGAATGAGACGTTAATGCACACTTCTTATGCTTTGTTTGTTCAGCTCTTACAATGATTTTTTTAGTGGAAAACGATGTAATAAACTTGATAAACCATCAGTAAAGTTTGGGCATCATTCGGACGGGATATACGCTACATTCGGTGTCCAAAAACAAGGTTTGCACACTGACAGCAGTCATTGTAAGATATAGCAACTCTGTTTGTTTGTCCGAGTTAGCAACAGTAACTAAGGGGGGCGGGGCTTACCGATAGGTCAATTCCAGAGGGTTTAAAAGCAGAAATTTTATTAACACTGTATAAACTCTATATTGCCCAAAGTGTTGTGCCGCCTGCCTTCACATGAGCTTCCCATTCTTCATCCGTAGGGTTTAATCTGGAGTCTCAGCTCTAACAGCTTCAGCTCTGCTTTCCTCAAGGTTTAGGAGTGTGTTTATGGGGATTCTTCTAGAAGCGCATTTGTGATGTTGGACGAGAAGGCCTGTGTCCGGTTGCATCAAGCACCTTCAGTTTTTCCTTCAAGAATGAACTTAAGGGGCGATTTCCCCTTAGCTAAGAGAATAACTTAAGGGCGTTGCATATTAGAGGGCTGCATTGGGATTGAGTCCCGCGGGACCCAACGCAAATCTCGCGGGTTTGAATTTAGCTGCGGGCGGGAATGGGCGGCTAAAAAAAACACAGCGGGAATCGGCGGGATAGGGAGGTTGCCTAACGACATGATGGAGATGTCAATAGATGATGTAGAAAAGAACCTCAAACGAGGTATTTACAGCACAAAAACTAAACAAGGAAAGTCTGACATTTGGAGAAGTTTCTCAATTGTTTTGGTAGGCAAAATCATGCGGTATAACGTTATATGTATCCACATATTGCGCAGCTGGCAAATACACAGCTACTTGATCATACCTCACCAAAAACGCTCAGCACTCCCTGCAGGTCAAGTTGACTGTTTGGTGTTTTTGACAAACAATACATAGAAGTTTAGTGAGTGGAAATTGATTGTTTCCCAACGCAAATCTCGCGGGAGCGGGCGGTTTGAATTTAGCTGCGGGCGGGAATGGGCGGCTAAAAAAAATCGGCGGGAGCGGGATGAAGAAAACAGTCCCGCGCAGGGCTCTACATATCATCTCTTAAACGGCTCTCTTAGGGAAACATTGAAGTGTTTCACGACAGCGATCCTGGATTCACGTTATATAAGTCTTGTTGCCATAGATACGCAAAACACTAATGCTGCGTTCACACCAAACGTGAATAGAGTGTCAAATTCGCGTCTAGTTTGACGCTTGAACTTTGAATGCATTCGCGCGTCCAAAGCGAGATGCAAACGCGTATAAAGCAAGAGTTTGAAGAGAAATTGACGCGCGTCCTTTTGTGCTTTTCATAGTGGTTGTGTGCAGCTGCGAAATTGAAAAATACTACTGTTATTGTGTCTCGAAATGTAGTTTTAAGAGTTGTTCAGTCGAGAATGTAGTAGTTTAAAGCTCAAATCTGTGGTTTATTTGTAAAGATCGCGCCTATTTAAAGATGTTGTGAGATCCCGCCTGGAACAGCCTCACCTCGGCTAGTCCTCCGGACTTCTGCCGCTGGGAAACGAGACTTAAATTCACAATCTATAGCTTCGGTTCTATTATATGAAACATATAAGTTAAAAGACATTAATGACTTGTTATAACGTCAAACGACTTCTTTAATGATGTGAGTTTTTCTTCATCTCGTTCAGAAATGTACGTTTGACT
The DNA here is from genome assembly GCF_949357685.1 of Gobio gobio. NCBI lineage: Eukaryota > Metazoa > Chordata > Actinopteri > Cypriniformes > Gobionidae > Gobio > Gobio gobio. The sequence goes on along the minus strand of NC_137115.1, from coordinate 1,989,341 downwards.
GCAAGTGTTCAGTGTCAGTGGTTGCGATGTGTGATGGTCAAATCGGTATTCTTGCAACAATTTTTCATCGCTAAGATGGTCCAAAGGGTTCTCCCTATCCCTAAAAATTATTCTTGGCACATAATGATCTTCAGCTGGTTCAGCCATGTCGTCTTATTTTTGTCCGCGTTACTCTTAAGGTTGCGCTTTCCAAACCTTGAGTTATACTTAGGGAAATGACCGTTAAGGGGTTTTATGCAACTCTTAACACTTTTTAAGGGATTACTTTTTACATTTAAGGGGAATTCTAAGTGTTTATGACGTTTCACTCAAAGAAAACCTTAAGTAACACTTTAGGGTTTTTTTCTGCAACACCCTTAGGTTTAAGGGAAACATAAGGGCGAACTTAAGGGAAAATTACACTTAAGGTGCTTTATGCAACCGGGCACTGGCTCTCAGTCTCCGCTCAAATTCATCCCAAAGCTGTTCTATCGGTTTGAGGTCAGGACTCCAGTTCCTCCACACCAAACTCCTCATCCATGTCTTTATGGAGACGCTTTGTGCACTGGTCAGTCATGCTGGGACAGGAAGGGGCCGTCCCCAAACTGGTCCCACAAAGTTGGGAGCATGAAATTGTCCAAAATGTCTTGGTGCAGCATTAAGGGTGCATTCACACTTGTCATGTTTGGTTGGATTAAAGCGACCCCTGGTGTGATTGCTGGGTTAGTGCGGTTCATCTGAACACATGTGAAGCTGCCATCCCAACCCTAGAGCGACCCAAACAAGCGGAGCGAGGCGATGAAGAGACGGGTCTCAGTCCACTTCCAGACCAACTCTGGTGCGGTTCCACTGATATATGAACACAACACGGACCAATGACATGTGAACCAACCAAAAACAGGACGTGATGTCACAAGATTGCGCCACTACAGGTCAGCTGATTTGATGGCGCGGAGAGATCGGTGTATCCACAATGAGTAGAGGGCAAACGTGGAGCAGCGAGAGGTGAAGAGCCTCATCAATATATGCAGATCTGCGTTTCTGCACACCGGAGGAAATCCTGCGGCTGTTCTCAATGAGCATTTGATGAGCTCTTCGTGAGTTCTCAGCTGCTCAAAATAAAACCATATGTACACGCATGAGATGATGGCGTTTAGCATTGCAGCATTGTTCTGAATGTTCGGTGAGCAGCTCCGTCGCGAAATATACATCATAAAAGCCGACAAATAAGGTTGTGAGCGTATCCCTATGCCTTTGGTTCGGTAGCTTTAGGTTCTCTGTTAAAAATGCCAGTGTGAACGCTAAGCGGACCAGGACTATGTTTTGTTTTTGTTTTTTGGTCCGGACCAAACAAACCAAACAAACCGAACTACAAGTGTGAACGCACCCTAAGAGTTCCTTTCACTGGAACTTGAAAAACCCCTGAAAAACAACCCCACCCCATAACCCCCCCTCCACCAAACTTTACACTTGGCACAATGCAGTCAGGCAAGTCCCGTTCTCCTGGCAACCGCCAAACCCAGACTCGTCCATGGGATTGTCAGACAGAGAAGCGTGATTGGTCACTCAGAGAACACGTCTCCACTGCTCTAGAGTCCAGTGGTGGCGCACTTTACCCCACTGCATCCCACGCTTTGCATTGCACTTGGTGATGTAAGGCTTGGATGAGCTGCTCGGCCATGGAAACCCATTCCATGAAGCTCTACACACTGTTCTTGAGCTCATCTGAAGGCCACAGAAGTTTGGAGGTCTGGAGCTCTTGACTCTGCAGAAAGTTGGCCACTTCTGTGACCCTCAGCATGTGCTGACCCCGCTCTGTGACCCTCAGCATGTGCTGACCCCGCTCTGTGACCCTCAGCATGTGCTGACCCCGCTCTGTGACCCTCAGCATGTGTTGACCCCGCTCTGTGACCCTCAGCATGTGTTGACCCCGCTCTGTGACCCTCAGCATGCGCTGACCCCGCTCTGTGACCCTCAGCATGCGCTGACCCCGCTCTGTGACCCTCAGCATGTGCTGACCCCGCTCTGTGACCCTCAGCATGTGCTGACCCCGCTCTGTGACCCTCAGCATGTGTTGACCCCGCTCTGTGACCCTCAGCATGTGCTGACCCCGCTCTGTGACCCTCAGCATGCGCTGACCCCGCTCTGTGACCCTCAGCATGCGCTGACCCCGCTCTGTGACCCTCAGCATGCGCTGACCCCGCTCTGTGACCCTCAGCATGAGCTGACCCCGCTCTGTGACCCTCAGCATGAGCTGACCCCGCTCTGTGACCCTCAGCATGTGCTGACCCCGCTCTGTGACCCTCAGCATGTGCTGACCCCGCTCTGTGACCCTCAGCATGCGCTGACCCCGCTCTGTGACCCTCAGCATGCGCTGACCCCGCTCTGTGACCCTCAGCATGAGCTGACCCCGCTCTGTGACCCTCAGCATGTGCTGACCCCGCTCTGTGACCCTCAGCATGAGCTGACCCCGCTCTGTGACCCTCAGCATGCGCTGACCCCGCTCTGTGACCCTCAGCATGAGCTGACCCCGCTCTGTGACCCTCAGCATGTGCTGACCCCGCTCTGTGACCCTCAGCATGAGCTGACCCCGCTCTGTGACCCTCAGCATGCGCTGACCCCGCTCTTCACCTGAAGGGGCGGCCCAATACTTCTGCCCATATAGTGTATCTAGCATATTACTTGCATTGTCATCTGGAACATTTCTTTAAAATACAGCCTTCATTACATACAGAGCAAAGCCTCAGACGTTAATTAAAGCTGAGGAGATTGATGTGATGGAGGGGTAACTCTGATAACCTGCTGGTGATTTTATTGTACATGAGATGAGCAGAAACTGCAGATGGGAGCGGCGTTTTATAATGTGTGTTTAAATTACAAGCCCAAAGAGTGCATTTCAGCAGAGACCCGTTCTCCATCTCCTCACGCGGCTCGCGGTCCTGGTCAGGATGCACATTAGTGCTCCGCTAATTCATAAACTTTTACTCTCCCTCCATTCAGGGGAGATTTATTTCTCTCCCTTCAGCCATTTTCTGTCTTTCTCCGTCCATAAAGCAGGTCACCGCTAAAGCCTCTTTGCCTTTTAAGATCTATAAGAGACTGGAGTCATTCATATCACTTATGCTCTGAGCCACAAATATGATTAGACGATCGCTCAGCATGCGAGCAGGACAGCGTTTTAAAGAGCCCGTAACGCTATCCTCTCCTCCACAGGCTCTCCTGCATCAGCTCAAACACACTCTAATGTTCTCTCATCTCCACTGCAGCTTCAGCGGTAACACTTAGATAACACAATAAGGTTGTATTAGTTAACATTAGTTAAAGGGTTAGTTCACCCAAAAATGAAAATTCTGTCATTAATTCCTCACCCTCATGTGGTTGGACACCCGTCAGACCTCCGTTCATCTTCAGACACAATGAAGATATTTTAGTGTAAAGCTGATGCTGAGAAAGGCTTCAGATAGGCCTCCATTGGCATTCAGTACATTTACACACACAAGACCCAGAAAAGTCTCCACGACGCATGCGTGAGAATATGAGCAGATCCGGCGTTCGGGAATCCATGAAATGCTCACTTTAGCCCCATTTTGAGAACTACGGCGAGACCTAAAGCACGACAGTGTAGAATTCAACAGCTGAGACACGCGCGTCTTCCTCTGCTTGTAAACAAATCTCTTCTGGGTCATGTGTCCGAACGCCGGATCTGCTCATATTCTCACGCATGCGTCATGGAGACACACACGGAAGACAAGAACAAGCGAATAAAGTCGTTATTTTGATTTTTTTGCGCACAAAAACTATTGTCGTCGCTTCGTAAAATTATTGTAGAGTCACTGTGGTGAGATGGACTTTGTAACGACGTTTTTAGTGCCTTTTATGGGTCTTGTGAGTGTAAATGTACTGAATGCCAATGGAGGCCTATCTGAAGCCTTTCTCAGCATCAGCTTTACACTAAAATATCTTCATTTGTGTCTGAAGATGAACGGAGGTCTGACGGGTGTCCAACCACATGAGGGTGAGGAATTAATGACAGAATTTACATTTTTGGATGAACTAACCCTTTAATGCATTAGTTAACATGAACTAACCATGAACAACACCTAAAGCATTAGTTAATCTTTGTTAATGTTAGTTAATATAAATCCAGCTGTTCATGGTTTCTTCATGTTAGTTCACAGTGCATTAACTAATGTTAACAAGATTTTAATAATGCATTAGTAAATGTTGAAATTAACATTAACAAAGATAAATAAATGCTTTATAAGTGCAGTTCATTATTAGTTCATGTTAACTAATGTAGTTAACTAATGTTAACTAATGAAACCTTATTGTAAAGTGTTACCGCTTCAGCTCTTCCCTCTCAGTGTCTGAAACGCTTCAGTCTCTCTAAACCCCGCCTCTCTGAGAGATGCTCTGCTGTGATTGGTCAGAAAGCAAGCGCTCATTATCATATCTCAATCTCTTGACACAGTGATACGAACAGTAGCGATGGCGACCGTCTCAATCTCAGCAGAAAACAGCATCACATGACCAACACCAACCAAACTCTTCCAGCCTCAGAGACGACTACAGTGAGTGAGGGCGGGGCTAAGAGACGCTGTCCAATCAGGACCAGAGGCGGGCATTAACTACAGTGGGTGAGGGCGGGGCTAAGAGACGCTGTCCAATCAGGACCAGAGGCGGGCATTAACTACAGTGGGTGAGGGCGGGGCTAAGAGACGCTGTCCAATCAGGACCAGAGGCTGGCATTAACTACAGTGACTGAGGGCGGGGCTAAGAGACGCTGTTCAGCCAATCACGACCAGAGGAGGGCATTAACTACAGTGAGTGAGGGCGGAGCTAAGAGACGCTGTTCAGCCAATCACGACCAGAGGCGGGCATTAACTACAGTGAGTGAGGGCGGGGCTAAGAGACGCTGTTCAGCCAATCACGACCAGAGGCGGGCATTAACTACAGTGAGTGAGGGCGGGGCTAAGAGACGCTGTTCAGCCAATCACGACCAGAGGAGGGCATTAACTACAGTGAGTGAGGGCGGGGCTAAGAGACGCTGTTCAGCCAATCACGACCAGAGGAGGGCATTAACTACAGTGAGTGAGGGCGGGGCTAAGAGACGCTGTTCAGCCAATCCCAAAAACTCAATTTATCTTTGATTCTGCGGAGCTTTTACATTCACAAGCAGCTTTATTACACACTGTGTGAAAGATAATATCTGAAAAAGCATAATAGGGGCAGTTTAAAGCGTCATTCAATACAAGCGGCATCAATAAAGCCTCGTTTGTTAAATACCCTATATGTGTGTGTGTCTTTGTTCATTAGAGTTCTGCCTTTCTGATCACACACTGAAGTCCTCATCAGTGATGCGAGCACAGGAGCGTTTCATATGGCATTAATATTTCAGCAGACACGGATCGCTCGCATGTATGAGTCTCTGCGGACGGAGTGTGTGTGAAGTCTCAGGTTTCTACACGCTGTCAGGTCTGGTTTAGGAATCATGACACACAGATGAGGAATAAACCTGCACACACACACACACACACACACACACACACACACACACTCAGCTCATGAGATTCACTGGGTATTACAGAAACGCTTCAGGTTCAAATGTTGGTTGAATTTTAATATAAATTCAGTGAATTCCTCTTCCTGTAATTCTGACTTCAATTTAATTTCAAGTTAAACTGACTCGTGACATCATCAGAAGAATGGCATCTACGCTAATGATAGTCTCTCTGTTTATCCCGAGGTTTACTGCAGTCAGCCGGATCCGGGCCGGATCCAGATCAGATGCTGGACCTGCGCCCAGAGAAGACCAACACATGACCAACACATGACCAACGCATGACCAACGCATGACCAACGCATGACCAACGCATGACCAACGCATGACCAACGCATGACCAATGCATGACCAACACAAGACCAACACATGACCAACACATGACCAACAAAAGACCAACACATGACCAACACATGACCAACGCATGACCAACGCATGACCAACACATGACCAACGCATGACCAACGCATGACCAACGCATGACCAACGCATGACCAACGCATGACCAATGCATGACCAACACAAGACCAACACATGACCAACACATGACCAACACAAGACCAACACATGACCAACACATGACCAACGCATGACCAACGCATGACCAACACATGACCAACGCATGACCAACGCATGACCAACGCATGACCAACAAAAGACCAACACATGACCAACACATGACCAACACATGACCAACACATGACCAACACATGACCAACACATGACCAACACATGACCAACACAAGACCAACACATGACCAACACATGACCAACACATATGACCAACACATGACCAACACATGACCAACACATGACCAACACATGACCAACACATGACCAACACAAGACCAACACATGACCAACACACATGACCAACACATGACCAACACAAGACCAACACATGACCAACACAAGACCAACACATGACCAACACATGACCAACACACATGACCAACACATGACCAACACATGACCAACACAAGACCAACACATGACCAACACATGACCAACACATGACCAACACATGACCAACACATGACCAACACATGACCAACACAAGACCAACACAAGACCAACACATGACCAACACATGACCAACACAAGACCAACACATGACCAACACAAGACCAACACACATGACCAACACATGACCAACACATGACCAACACATGACCCTGAAGTAGGGCTGTAACGATTTGACCAAAAATAAAAACCTCGATTAATTGAATATTTGACCTCGATTACGATTAATGAACGATTGTTTTGCTTTTTTTGCTTTTGCCCTCAAGGTTTTTGAGTAAGTTCACTGATAAGGTTTGTACTGTAAATATTTTCTACTGTTAAAGGTGGATTTTTTTTTTTCTAATGAAAAAGTGAATTTCTTTGTGATTTTAAAATACTTGAAGGAAACGGTTGACTTTCAGCAGTTATTGTCTATGGAGCAGATTTATGTTTGTTAATATTAACACAGTAGACCTACATTACATTTATCTGAATGCATTAATGAGAGAGTGATTGTGTGTGATTTACTCATACCGTCTCTATTCATTATGAAGCTGTGGTTTGTACTTCAAAGGTATTAAAATGTATGCCTATAACGGTTGAGTTTCTGAGCTACTTTAGTGACTTTAGTCACAGGACGGCGTTGACACTGCGTTTCTGCACTGCTCTCTGTGCGTGATCTTCACGTGATGTGCGTGTTCATGTGTCACAATATATCAGGCATTAGTTCAACATAATACACATCTGATGGTCGAAACTCGCTTTAATATTCAAACTGACAGGCCTTAAACCACATACAAATGACAAAGTGAGGACGCAGGTGAAAGAGGTCTGCCTTCAGGGCGCGCGCGTTGTCGCGTTTAAACGCATTTACAAACTTTGAGCACGAAAGTGAAAGCGGCTTCGGGGCTTGCGCGCGCCGTCTCTGTGTGTGTGTGTGTGTGTGTCAGCGCGTAGGCTATAAGAGCAGCAATTAACTGACCTATATAAACTGTGTAAAACATGCAGTTACTACAGTGATTCTCTGCATCTATAAACACAGATACTGCTCCTGCATCTCTCTGTGTGCCTGAAAACTGCACTTGATGTGACTGACGCGGCGGAGTCACATGAAAACCGAAATAACCGACATGGGAAAAATACGTCGGTTAGAGGTTCTGAATGTCGGTTTCGGTTATTTTTCGATGAATCGTACAGCCCTACCCTGAAGTGTCTGAGAGACCGTGATTATCCTCCTCCTGAAACTGCCTCATCGTCACGGCATCCTCAATAAACCCGTCTCCGGCCTGATGACTCCGACTGTTCGCATATTCCGATCTATTATGACCTCTGACCTGTAAAGTTGCCAGAATAATAATCATACGCTGTTTGTTGATTGGCCAGAGGAGAACTGCCCCCCCGACTGAGCCTGGTTTCTCCCAGGTTTATTTTCCTCCATTCTGCTCCTGATGGGGTTTGGGTTTCTGCCACTGTTGCCTCTGGCTTGGCGTGCTCAGTTGGAGACACTACATTTTTCTAAATTGATCAACTAAATATCCAAATAAATCTAATTATTAAACTAAATTAACCATATAAACTAAATTACTGATCTAAAGCCCACACTGTCACTGTATGATAATTGAAATGAGCTGATGACATCACCGTTTTCTACATAACGGCTGAATAAAATTACGCTGCATTATTTTCCTGTTTAACACTGTAAAGCTGCTTTGAAACAATCTGCATTGTTAAAAGCGCTATATAAATAAAGTTGACTTGACTTAAAACGGAGCCAACGCTGACAGTAAATAAACCAGGGCAGTTTAGCCGCCTTTCCAGCTGGACACAAACACACACACTGCAAAAAATGCTTTTCTTACTTAGTATTTTTGTCTTGTTTTCAGTCCAAATATCTAAAAAATCTTACATTAAGAAGCATGTACTAGACAAGCAAAAGTTTTTGTCTTGTTTTGGGGGAAATAACTAGCCTGGATGCCATCCGAACTTAGCCCCGCCCACAACATTTTTACTCGGGCAGTTCGGTCTGGACTTGATCCATAGAGGAGTAATTATGCCTGAACAGAAACTGTTCGGACCAATCAAATCATCAGGGCGGGCTTTAGACGATGATGGACAGATGATCAACAGTAACGTCATCATCACGTCATCGAAGAGCGCTTGGGTTGAGTTTGTTCTAATCCTAAACGAGAACTTGTTCGTATATGTATTCACCTTTACTATTTCTCTCAGAAATGATGATCGTGTTGGTAAAACTCTGTGTATCCTTTTTTTACAACACCGACAAAGATCGTTTACACTCATCTTTTTCTTCTAACGTTACTGATTCCAGCGTGCGTGCAGACAGGGTTGCCAAGTCTTTACTACAAAACCCGCCCAATCGCCTACATTCCTCAAAACTAGCCAAAAACATGCCCAATAGTTTTCCGGGGGGGTTCTCCGGGGGAAAAAGGGCATTTGGGGGGTAAAATATGTTATTTTGGCAGGGCTGGCAGCTAAAATTCACATTCCTGGGTCTGTATATCACATAATTGGGGTCGCTTCAACCCGTGGACATGGCAACACAGTACGGTGGAGTTCTGTTGACGTTTGACAACTAACGTTATGCGTCGCTCCGTTGCTCTGATTGGTTGTAGGTCTATCCAATTGAGGTCTTTCCTGGTTCGGTTGAAACACACCCCATAATCACAGCCCAACAGAACAGATCAGACTCATATTCTGACTATAATTGAGTATGACGAAGTCAGGCTAGGAAATAACTCAAAATTAAGTGAGTTTTTGCTTATTTTAATCTGCCAATGGGGTAAGCAAAATAATCTTGTTTTCTGTTTGAATTAAGATTATTTTGCTTACCCCATTGGCAGATTATTTTGCTTATTTTAAGCAAAAACTCACTTAATTTTGAGTTATTTCCCCCCAAAACAAGACAATCATTTTATTTGGCTAGTAAATGCATCTTGTTTTGAGAATTCTTATTTCCAGAGCACAGGAGTCTCGGATGAGCTGATGCGAGCCGACCGCTCCAAAGGTGAAGCTCCTGCTGCTCCCCTGAGCTTCATCCGCCCAAAAGAGCCGCCCCTGTCAGTCTGGATCACTGTGTGGGACGGGGTCAGAGGTCACGCCGCCTCACGCTGAGAGGAGCGACACATGCAGGAGATCTTTCTCTCTTTCTTTGGAAAGAGTGACTTTATTATTCTTGCCCTTTCTCCTTGAGAGAGGACAGCAGGGACGTCGTTGGGCCTATTTTAGGGGGGCTGAAGCTGAACCAAAATGTTCCCAAGCCCCCCTAAATGATAATAAGAGCTAGGGGTCGACCGATATGGGTTTTTTAGTGCAGATGACGATACCGATTTTTTTTCATCAGCCTTAGCCGATGACGATACGGGCTGCCGATATTCTTGAGCCGATACTGCTTTTGCTCCCTCAATTTACAACATAAAAATGACACAATGATCAGGATAACAATTAAAAATTTACAATTTTACAAAAGGAACATTTATTGAACTAAAAAAAACAATATTTAACAAATAGTAAAAACAGGTGAGGTAGAACAAGAAAAAAAAAGAGTTCAGTGGTGAAAAATTCTGAAAATAAATAAAATAATGACACTATTGCACACAGTATCAACAAGCGAGCAGCATAATAAAGTGCACACTGACTGTACTATACTTCATTTAAAACTATTTACAACCTAGTCATTTAATGGTGAACTCTAAAAAATGCTGGGTTAAAAATAACCCAAGTTGGGTTGAATATGGACTAACCCAGCAATTGGGTTGTTTTGACCCAGGGGTTGGGTTAAATGTTTGCTTAAAACAACCCAATCGCTGGGTTAGTCCATTTTCAACCCAACTTGGGTTATTTTTAACCCAGCATTGTTTAGAGTGTAGGTGCACTTCACTGAATCTCTTGTAGAGCAACACCAGCGGTAATTCAGGAGAAAATCTCCCAATGCTCCACGTGAAGCTTCAGTCTTTCCACCTTTACCATCGCGTCAATTCTCAGCTGATTGTGATTAATATGCGCGAGGGAGAGCGAGAGAGTGTGAAGACGGTGAGAGCTGCCCTGTGGACGCCTGTCTGGAAATAATGCAAAAAAATATCGGCGAACGCAGCAGCTTTATATCGGCCGATACACGTAAAAATCGAAAATATCGGCCGATATATCGGTCTAACACTAATAAGAACAACAATAACAATTTGATTTAGAGGTCGACCGATTCAGAACCTCAAGCATGTGATAAAACACACGCAAGTCCGACCCAAATGTTGCATATATAAAATTAGTGTTACCTATGAAATGTACACGCATGTTTCCAGATTATAGGTAAAGAAACAAATGTGACCTGTAATATTTTAATGTTTAAATTATTTTCTGAAGAATTTGTTCTGTTTGAACTTCTCATTTTAATATTCATATGTGAGAATGAGAATGTGTGAGAGTGAGTGTGTGTGTATGTGTGTGTGAGAGGGAGTGTGTGTGTGTGAGTGAGTGAGTGTGTGTGTGTGTGTGTGTGTGTGTGTGAGAGGGAGTGTGTGTGTGTGAGTGAGTGTGTGTGTGTGTGTGTGTGTGTGTGTGAGAGTGAGTGTGTGTGTGTGGGTTTTTGTGCAGACTGTAGCTCATTGTTAGTGAGTGAGTGTGTGTGTGTGTGTGT
>NC_137115.1:1965649-1968149 GCF_949357685.1 Gobio gobio | reverse complement strand
AACTACAAACTTACTAAACTACAGTCTTACTAAACTACAGTCTTAATGAACTACAGTCTTACTAAACTGCAGTCTTACTAAACTACAGTCTTACTAAACTACAGACTTACTGAACTACAGTCTTACTGAACTACAGTCTTACTAAACTACAGTCTTACTGAACTACAGACTTACTAAACAACAGACTTACTGAACTACAGTCTTACTAAACTACAGTCTTACTAAACTACAGACTTACTGAACTACAGTCTTACTAAACTACAGTCTTACTGAACTACAGTCTTACTAAACTACAGTCTTACTGAACTACAGTCGTACTAAACTACAGTCTTACTGAACTACAGACTTACTAAACAACAGACTTACTGAACTACAGTCTTACTAAACTACAGTCTTACTAAACTACAGTCTTACTAAACTACAGACTTACTGAACTACAGTCTTACTGAACTACAGTCTTACTAAACTACAGTCTTACTGAACTACAGACTTACTAAACAACAGACTTACTGAACTACAGTCTTACTAAACTACAGTCTTACTAAACTACAGACTTACTGAACTACAGTCTTACTAAACTACATTCTTACTGAACTACAGTCTTACTGAACTACAGTCTTACTAAACTACAGTCTTACTAAACTACAGTCTTACTAAACTACAGTCTTACTAAACTACAGTCTTACTGAACTACAGTCTTACTAAACTACAGTCTTACTGAACTACAGTCTTACTAAACTACAGTCTTAATGAACTACAGTCTTACTAAACTGCAGTCTTACTAAACTACAGTCTTACTAAACTACAGACTTACTGAACTACAGTCTTACTGAACTACAGTCTTACTAAACTACAGTCTTACTAAACTACAGTCTTACTGAACTACAGACTTACTAAACTACAGACTTACTAAACTAGAGACTTACTGAACTACAGTCTTACTGAACTACAGTCTTACTGAACTGCAGTCTTACTGAACTACAGTCTTACTAAACTACAGTCTTACTAAACTACAGTCTTACTGAACTACAGTCTTACTGAACTACAGTCTTACTAAACTACAGTCTTACTAAACTACAGTCTTACTGAACTACAGTCTTACTGAACTACAGACTTACTAAACTAAAGTCTTACTGAACTACAGTCTTACTAAACTACAGTCTTACTGAACTACAGTCTTACTAAACTACAGTCTTACTGAACTACAGTCTTACTAAACTAATGTCTTACTGAACTACAGTCTTACTAAACTCATGTCTTACTGAACTACAGTCTTACTAAACTAAAGTCTTACTAAACTACAGACTTACTGAACTACAGTCTGTAGTCTCTTATAAAGCTTGTAAATATTTTGGTGAAACAAGTGTAAGGAGTCATTGAGTCTGAGGTGTATTTCATCGCATTAGTTTACACTCCTGTTCAAAAGCCTGCTGTCAGTGAGAAGGAAATAATGCTAGGATGCATTAAAGGGGTGGTAAAACACATTCTTTTGAAGGCTTGACTGTGTTTGTGGGGTGCACTGTAACATGTGTTCATGCTTCGTTTTTAAAAAAAATGCCTTATTTTTCATATATTTGACCTTTATTCTACACTGCTCTGTCCCTCCTTGTAAAACGGTCTGATGCTTTCCGGGTTGTATGAAGCCAGTCCCTCAAAAATACGCAGTGGGCTCTGATTGGTTAGCTGGCCTAGTGTGTTCTGATTCGCTAACCGCAGCGCACGGTTGTCGGAAACTTCACGCCCCTTACCTGGAGGCTGTGCTTTGGTCGGCGTCAATAAAACCATATGAGCCCGAATCAGACCCAGAACATTTGAGTGAAGATGATCGAGCAGAACCTGTTCAGTCCTCAAGTGTAAAGACTGCGGATCTATAATGATCGCTACTGAATGGCACTTTAACTTTTGTATTTTTAGAACGATTATAGCCAAATATCTGTCGCAAGAACTAACCCAAAACGAACACTAAGCACTGGCTTTAACTAGTAAGTTAGCCAAATCACACACAGAAGCATGTTTAGCAAGCCTGTAGATAAACAATACATAAAACTCTAATCAAAGAATCATTTACACTAATGCCAGGTTCGCTGTTGAGATTTTAACGTTAGTGTTTGTAACGTTAGGTGTTCGTCGGATAACGTTAAGTATGAATGAGCATTTAACAGACTGGTTTGCAGAACAGTGTTGTCATCTGTTTACTTCCTTGCTACAACCTATTACAGGAAAACACATCGATGAAAAATAAATCAGACTTACAGGTTGTGGCCCGTGAACAGCTTCTGTTTGTAAATCCAGCTTTCAGGACAAGCCGTTGTGCATATCCTGAATTGAACTCGCGAAGTTTGTGGAAGTTTGTGTTGTCCTCCGTGAAATGTGCAGCGCGCGCGTCATGCATCCACGCACCGGCAGTGTTTTTTTCACGCAGCCGACGTTGTGCAAATCCGGCATTGAAATCGCGAAGACGGTGGATGTTTTCCTCTGTTAGATGTGCTGCAGAGAGCCC
>NC_137115.1:1935649-1963149 GCF_949357685.1 Gobio gobio | reverse complement strand
GCCCTTTCCTCCTTCACAAACACTTACAACAAATGCACTGAAACAGACGAAGATACTTGTCAAAGAAAACTAAGAGCTCTGGAGAGACTGATAGCTCAGTGATTTACTGACAAAACATCTGAGAGTCATTTCAGTGAGAGTACTGGCATCAGTACTGGCTCAATATTCCCATCGCACTAAAGGTTATTTCAATAACTGATCACTGAAAGGTTCTTCTATGGCAGGGGTGTCCAAAGTCCGGCCCGCGGGCCAAACGCAGCTGTCTATTCAAATATATTATATGTGGCCCGCCATACATAATATACAAATCGTGCAGTTTCACAATGTCAACACAAGGTGGCAGTTCTAGACTTTAGGCCAGGGAAACATTAAAATGCCAAAAGCGGGAAGAAAAAAAGCTACTGACTCTGAACATGTGTTTACCTGTTGAGTGTCTCGATCACATGACCTCTAAACAGCCAATGAGAAGTGTTCGAGTTCAGCACAGAGGTCTCTGGTACGAGCTGCAGATCTCTGTGATTTAATTTAGTTTAAATCCAGTTAAACAGCGCTGACTAAACAACAACACTAACGTGCAAATCAGGAGAAACACTGAGCCGATCCAGTTCAAATACTGTTCAAACAACACTTCACCATCATTATCATGGCTTTACTGTGGTAACACTCACTGTAACCGTGGTAACACTCACTGTAACCGTGGTAACACTCACTGTAACCGTGGTAACACGAACTGTAACCGTGGTAACACGAACTGTAACCGTGGTAACACTCACTGTAACCGTGGTAACACTGTAACCGTGGTAACACTCACTGTAACCGTGGTAACACGAACTGTAACCGTGGTAACACTCACTGTAACCGTGGTAACACGAACTGTAACCATGGTAACACTCAACGTAACCGTGGTAATAGTAATCGTGGTAACACGAACTGTAACCTTGGTACCACGAACTGTAACCGTGGTAACACTCACTGTAAACGTGGTAACACGAACTGTAACCGTGGTAACACGAACTGTAACCGTGGTAACACGAACTGTAACCGTGGTAACACTCACTGTAACCGTGGTGATTTGTCAGAAATGTAGGTTAATATCTCTTTTTATTGCATTTGTAATGTAGACATGTATTAAATGAGTAATAAAGGCCAAATTACAGACTATTTTTGTCATAAACTTGCAGTTTTGTGCATTTGTATTTATATGTTTATAGACTAAATACCATAAATCCATTCTAGATATGGAAATAATGTTTTTTTTTTTTTTTGCCTTGTGTGCACTGTAAAAAATGCTGTCATTTAGTATATTTGTCTTGTTTCTAGTATAAATATATCTAAAAATTATTAAATCAAGATGCATTTACTGGAGAAGTTAAATTACATTAGATATATTTTTCTTATTTTCTGGAAAATAAAATGAAATTGAGTTTTTGGTTAAAACAAGCAAATATATCTGCCAATGGGGTAAGAAAAATTATCTTTTTTCTGTTTGGAATCTTGTTTATTGTGTCCCAAACAGAAACAAGATTATTTTTCTAGTCCATTGGCAGATAATTTAGTTTGTTTCAAGCAAAAACTCAATTCATTTAGATTTTTTCCGCCAGGAATCAAGAAAAAAGATGTAATTTTCCTTAGTAAAAGCATCTTGATTTAAGAATTTGTAGATATTTGGGCTGGAAAAAAGACATTTATTGCAGTGTGGTTTTACCTGTGGTGATGTAAATAGAGCATGCGTTCATTTAAATAAGAATAGAGTTCTAACTCACTAATAATATTTAAAACTTTTTGGTTGATGAAAGTTTTACAGATATTGTTAAATATCTATAATTTACATCTGTGTCCTATCTCAAGCTACTGTCAGCTCAAGCTTTTGTCAAATCTGTCATGTTTTCAAGAAACAAAACATGTCATGTATTTATATATATATTTATATTTATATATATATAATAGAAAAGGCACCGGGCCCCGGGTATGTCCACAACATCGAATCTGGCCCCCTTTAAAAAAAGTTTGGACACCGCTGACCTATGGCATCGCTGCAAAACACACTCTTTTAAATCCTAGTAACTGTGGCCGTGTGGAGTGGGCGTGTCCAGCGATGCAAAGTTGAGAGACATTTGAATATGCAAATGAGCAGCAATTCAATGGCCTACTTACTGTCTAAAAAACTCAAATCTATTGTTTTAAAGCTGCACTATGTAAGTTTAACGTCCACTAGAGGTCGCCTGTTCAAAACTAAGCCGTAGTTTAAATATATAACACTGGCCTAGAGGTGTTTGGATTTTTACTGAAAAAAATCTTACATAGTGCAGCTTTAAGGCATGAAGTGAATTTTAAACAGTATAAAAACTGGTCAAACACACAATATGTAAGAAAGGCATTATTTTAATTATTTTGGGTCCTATTAAATCAGTTCTAGAAATTCTGCTAATCTTAATAATAAAAGAAAGGATTAAAAACGTTCAAACTTTAACATCAGGGCACTACGACATGCTTTAGTTTTAATTTCTGTGTTTTATGATTTAGTACACATTTATTAAAATGGCTGTAATTGAATTAAATGTGCACACTTTTATTTGCATGGCTGAGGATTACAGTGTTTAAACATGATGATGTTTTATATTCTTTAAAACAAATGTATAAACTGTATTAATGTTGTTGTTTTTTTTTATTTGAAAAGTGCATTCTGCTGTGTAAAATTAATATATGCATACACAGACAAACCAAAAATGATTCCCACACTTTGAGCTGAGCATGTTTTGCTGAAGTGTTTTGTCTTTAATTGCTAATGTGACCTTTGACCCCACAGACTGAACTAAATGGTTGAACTAAACTGGTATTGTCTAATTGTGTTGTTAAATCTAACAGCTGATTGGTTTATTGTGATCATTACATCCCATAATCTGACATTATCAAGATGAGCTTGTTCAGTTTAACTCTGAGTTCTGCTCATATTTTATTACCATTTTCTGAACTATAGCGAATAAACTGATAAAGGGAGGAAATGTTGAAGGTGTGTGAATAAATGTGGGTTTGACTGTTGCGGTGTGTGTCTGTGTGTGTGTGTGTGTGTGTGTGTGTGTGTGTGTGTGTGTGGTGTGTGTGTGTGTGTGTGTGTGTGTGTGTGTGTGTGTGTGTGTGTGTGTGTGTGTGTGTGTGTGTGTGTGTGTGTGTGTGTGTGTGTGTGTGTGCCTGTGTGTGTGTGTGTGTGTGTGTGTGTGTGTGTCTGCCCTATTATTTTCAGAATATGTTTTAAAATCATTTTCAAAAGTTATGGCCAGTTGTGCAGTTTACACTAACATTAATTCAGCCGACAGTTGAACCAAAAATACAGCTATAAAGTCAGTGTGTGTGTGTGTGTGTGTGTGTGTGTGTGTGTGTGTGTGTGTGTGTGTGTGTGTGTGTGTGTGTGTATGTGTGTGTGTGTGTTATATACGGGCAAACAGACTCATCTCATCTCAGCAGAAGAAATGTATAAGGTCTAAATCTGATTTATTCACATTTAAATCAGCACAGTTTGTCACTTCTAGCCAGAATCTCCAGAATAAAGCAGAACTAGAGAAGCAGAGACGAGACACACAAGCTCAATCTCTTTATCAGATCCGAGCATCCGGTCTGTCATCACACACACACACACACACACACACACACACAGAGCCGCAGAGATAAGGAGACGCCAGGGGATCTGAGGTGGAATCAAACATGGCTTTAATTGGGCGTTGGATTGGCGACTGGAGGAACGGCTGTCAATCATCAGAGCTTCATGAGGAAACTGCTCCGTTATGGCATATTAGATCATCTAAATCATATTTATGAGAGATAACCAACATCATACTGAAGTATTATGATTATTATATCACTGCACAAATACAACCGTACAAGCTCATATTGAATTGATTTATTTTTATATATAAAGGCAGGATACACACATTGTTTGAATAATAATTTTACATCAAATTCCTGTCATTAATAAACACATTAAGTATTATTTTATTAATAATAATAATAATAATAATAATATATGTATGTATGTATGTATGTATGTATGTATGTATGTATGTATGTATGTATATATATATACATTATTAACATTAATATTAGTATTTTAACATTGGTGTCTATGTAGGAAAAATATATTTATTATTATTATTATTATTATTATTATTATTATTATTATTATTATTATTATTATTAATAATAATAATAATAATAATGATGATGATGATGATGATAAACATTGGTGCCTGTGTAGACCATTTTTTTATTATTATTATTAGTAGTAGTAGTAGTTGTTTTTTAAGAAAATCAAAAGCTATATTATTAATAATAATTATAATAAATTAAAATATAATTACTATATTTTAGTAATTATCTTAATAATAATAATACTAATAATAATGATGATGATGATAATTATAATAATTAATAATAATAATAATAATAATAATAATAATAACAACAATATTAAACTTTGTTGTCTCTGAAGGCCAATTAATATTATGATTTGTATTTATTTATTTATTATTATTATTGTTATTAATAATAATAATAATAATAATAATAATAATAATAATAATAATAATAATAATAAGTAGTAGTAGTGGTATTTTAAGAATATCAACAGCTATATGATTGATAATAATTATAATAAATTAAAATAAAATGTATAATAATAATAAATATATTTTTACTAATTATCTTTAATAATAATAATAATAGGTGTCTGTGTAGGCTAATTAATATAATTAATAATGATTTTTTTTATTATGATGAAGATGATGATGATTATTATTATTATAATTAGTATTAGTGTGATAATAATTAAAATAAATTAAATTAAAAATATTAAATAATTAATATATTTGACTAATTATTTTAATAACTCCAATAAAAGACACAATAAAAAAGGAATAACAAACGCATTGGTAGTGGTCTCACAGATGGTTTGCAGTTCATGACATCATTTCCTGTTTCCTCAGCTCATTTTGAGAAGGTTGTGTTGTCCTGAAAGCACTCGGACACTAACCGCTCCGCAGTGAGAGTAACTCCTGAACACATCTGCTAATTAAAGCTGCTGATTAATTCTCATTTACTAATTCACTAATGGAGCTGCATCGAGCGAGCGGCGCTCAGCGGCCGGCCGTAATTCACCGCCGCAATTCAGCTCAACACACACTGAGAAAACACACACAGGTGAATGAAGACCTCAGTCAATCGGCCACAAATGTGCACTAAAATAACATGCATTGATAACAGCTGGATGTCACGGGCCAGGCTTTTGTTTCGTCCCTCCGTCAAACCCCAGGAGAGCCGAACATGCGAAGTGTTTCACAAAGAAAGAGAAAAGCCTCACAGTCTCACTCGCAGAATGGAATCTAGATATCTTTTAATTATATTATTTCATATTCTACAGAGACTCAAGCCTGAAAGAAAGGCCCGGAAAGCAGCAACAATTAATTCAGAGGCGAAAACAAAAGGCTCCAGCTTTTCTTGGTGCAAACAAAAGAGTTTGCCCATATTTATATGCAAATTTGGTGCGCAAAAATTAAAATCTCGTCAGATTGATGAGACGGGTTGGCAGGAATACAAAAGGAATAAACGTTGATTAGCGAGGTCAACTGGTGCTTTTAAAGACCCGGCGAGGCATGGACTCCACTGAAGGTGTGCTGTGTATCCGGCACCAAGATGTTAGCAGCAGATCCTTTAAGTCTTGTAAGTTGCGAGGTGGGTCGGACTTGTTTGTTCAGCTCATCCCACAGATGCTCGATTGGATTGAGATCTGGGGAATTTGGACTCAAACTCGTGGTTGATCTCCTCAAAACATTCCTGAAGCATCTGTGCTTTGTGGCGGCGCATTATCTGCTGAAAGAGCCACAGGGAAAACCGTCTCCATGAGAGGCTGGACATCTATAATGTGATGCTAAACTGAGGACAAAATGTTCACTTGCTGCCTAATATATCCCAGATCATCAGTGTGAAACATCGTACGTGTTTAGATTTGAGATGCATCTTTAAAGCAGCACTTGAAGGTGAATTTGAGCTTTCACACATCCAGAAGGCAGCGCTCACCACTGAATTCCCGCCGTCTCTGTGAAACGACCCTTTAACCTGTTTATTCCTGTGAGGAAGTGGAGTGGCGGGATCATCTTACGGCTAATCTCTGGAGGAAACCCGCTGGCCGGATCAATCCAGGTTAACTTACAGCCGCCTGATGTGCTTAAATCCACACGCACCACTGCGAGAAACCGATACCTTCGCTCCGCCGTCTGACACGGAAATCTGGATTTGGAGCGACACACAATACGCCTCTTAAGCATTTTTCTGGTTTTACGGCACAACACACGGATCAAGTGAGCGCAAGCCTTCCAAACGTCTGAAATGGAAACATGAGTTCAAGTCATCGGATAGTTCGAAGCGTATTCCTGAGGATCTGAACATCTGTAATCTCCAGGGCACAATCGCTTCTCCACATTTCCCTGTCAAACCAATGAAATGCAAACTCGGGAAGGTTGTGCTTATGTTAGACGGAGGTGGTGAAGCACTGAGCGTCTGTTGTTGAGTGTCAGACGCTCTATAAAAGCCAATGAGGTGTTTTCAGGAGCGCTGGACTCGAGCCTTGGCTGATTTTCTGCTTGAGCGGAAGCGAATGCTACATTTGGACGGGCAGAAGCCGCTTTACTCTCCCTGCAGCCCATTAACTCTCTCTGAGCATATGTGCTTCATGTGTTGGAAAGACCTGTTTTCAGGAGTGGGAACGACCATCGTCCAGAGAGAAAAAGTTGGATCTAGAGTAACTGAACAATTACTCAATAATAATAATTAATGTACTAAAATAAACAGGATTGTCTGGCACATTCCCCCAGGATCATCACTGGAGCCGCTTCACCGTTTGTATCACTCCGCTCGCGGAGACCGTCATGGCGGTCGAGCAAATCCACCATATTTATATGAGCTAAACACATTTACTGTATATATAATGTGCCACTGAATGTAGTTTCACAGCTATAATAAGATTTTTTAGGCAAGAATGTAATTATTTAGACCTCAAATATGCAATGTTATGCATAAATACACTCACCTAAAGGATTATTAGGAACACACACTAATAAGATGAGCCCCTTTGAATGAGCCCCTTTCGCCTTCAGAACTGCCTTAATTCTACGTGGCATTGACTCAACAAGCTGCTGAAAGCATTCTTTAGAAATGTTGGCCCATATTGATAGGAGAGCATCTGCAGTTGATGGAGATTTGTGTGATGCACATCCAGGGCACGAAGCTCCTGTTCCACCACATCCCAAAGATGCTCTATTGGGTTGAGATCTGGAGACTGTGGCGGCCATTTTAGTCCAGTGAACTCATTGTCATGTTCAAGAAACCAGTTTGAAATGATTGGAGCTTTGTGACGGTGCATTATCCTGCTGGAAGTAGCCATCAGAGGATGAGGACATGGTGCTCATAAAGGGATGGACATGGGCAGAAACAATGCTCAGGTAGGCCATGGCATTTAAACCATGCCCAATTGGCACTAAGGGGCCTAAAGTGTGCCAAGAAAACATCCCCCACACCATTACACCACCACCACCAGCCTGCACAGTGGAAACAAGGCATGATGGATCCATGTTCTCATTCTGTTTACGCCAAATTCTGACTCTACCATCTGAATGTCTCAACAGAAATCCAGACTCATCAGACCAGGCAACATTTTTCCAGTCTTCAACTGTCCAATTTTGGTGAGCTTGTGCAAATTGTCGCCTCTTTTTCCTCTTTGTAGTGGAGATGAGTGGTACCCAGTGGGGTCTTCTGCTGTTGTAGCCCATCCGCCTCAAGGTTGTGTGTGTTGTGGCTTCACAAATGCTTTGCTGCAGACCTCGGTTGTAACGAGTGGTTATTTCAGTCAAAGTTGCTCTTCTATCAGCTTGAATCAGTCGGCCCATTCTCCTCTGACCTCTAGCATCAACAAGGCATTTTCTCCCACAGGACTGCCGCATACTGGATGCTTTTCCCTTTTCACACCATTCTTTGTAAACCCTAGAAATGGTTGTGTGTGAAAATCCCAGTAACTGAGCAGATTGTGAAATACTCAGACCGGCCCGTCTGGCACCAACAACCATGCCACGCTCAAAATGGCTTAAATCTCCTTTCTTTCCCATTCCGACATTCAGTGTGGAGTTCAGGAGATTGACCAGGACCACACCCCTAAATGCATTGAAGACACTGCCATGTGATTGGTTGATCAGATAATTGCATTAATGAGAAATTGAACAGGTGTTCCTAATAATCCTTTAGGTGAGTGTATAATGTGCCACTGAATGTAGTTTTACAGTTATAATAAGAGTTTTTAGGCATGAATGTAATTATTTAGACCTCAAATATGCAATTTTGACAATTTGACAACATTTTCGCAGATGTGAGCTCCAGACCATCAGCGGGCGTTCTGCGATCAAGGTGAAGTTAAGTTTCATAACTTTATATTTAGGCTATATTTAACTGGAATCCTGTACTAGAGCTGCTTTAGTACATTTGACTCAATTGTTCACTTATGTTTATTTCCTCTTGTCTTTTATAATGGCTATTGTTGTTCATTTGAATAGTGTTGTTCAATAAATATTATTTTATATCAATAATATGCCATATTTGGTATTAAGAAAGGGCCCGTTAGTGATTGTGAAATGGACTTGAAAGTGAAAGTTACATTATTACACAAGTAGAAGGCGGCAAACACTGTCTTTATTAGTCAGAACAAGGACGTTGTTTTAGCGCTGTCATGGGAAAGCTTTGAAAACTATCGCTTTCCTCAGCAGACATTCACACTGATATCTTATAATGGATATAATATTATGGACATCGACTAGAAGAATGAATGCTATATCAGACGCAGGTAATACACTAGTTTAGTCCATCTCTCATAATACCATAATACTCCACATAACACTATAATCTTCAATAGCTGGGTAAACATCCAAACATGAATCTCGCAAAAAGTTAGCAAAAAAACACATGTGAATTAGGTGCCCAATTAGTCACATGGGTTGAAAGTTCGCTATGTCATAATATATTCAGCAAATGTGTTTCCATCTCCCATCATTCGCATTAACTGTTTTACGCAGAAGTCAAAGACCACCTCAATTGAGCATAAAAACTGGTGTTTACTTCACTCGTTTCTGATGCGATACTTAAAAATGAGTGATGGAAACATAACTAATGAAGTGACTTGGCGTTCCTTCGTTACTCATTCTAAAAGGACGTTTCAGAATCATATATATATATATATATATATATATATATATATATATATATATATATATATATATATATATATATATATATATATATATATATATATATATATATATATATATATATATATATATATATATATTATATATATATATATATATATATATATATATATATATTATACACATTTTATTGGCAGAGTATTTTGAAGCCAATTACATTTTTTAGAGCAAAAGTAACCCAGAAATTAGGACTTCTACAGTCTTGGAAATCCACATTCCCTGATATCTCCAGGTTTTCCATGATCTTGAGAATCATGTGATTAATAAACACATTAAGTATTATTTCAATAACAGTCATTTTAATCTACTAAAATAATCAGCTTTATTTGGTGGTCCATTTCTGCCTCGGAATTAAAAATAAAAAAGTTTAAGTAATTTTGAGAGTTTTAAATGAGAAACAAAAGCATGGTTATAAGATTAAGTCAAATTTCTGTGAAATTAATCAGTGTGATATATTGGATATCGGTCGATTATATGTTCGTTGTCCGATATATTAAAGCTGATAAATAATGAATTATTTCCTTCAGATGTGCACTGATCACATGATGGGTTTGAACTGCTTTAAATATGATTGCATCACTTCAGAAAGTAAAATATGGTAAAGTGTAGTGTTAAACCGATATATTGGGCCGATATCTGCTGCGTTCGCCGATATTTTTTTTCCCTGGATTATTTCCAGACAGGCGTCCACAGGGCAGCTCTCACCGTCTTCAGACTCTCTCGCTCTCCCTCGCGCATATTAATCAAAATCAGCTGAGAATTGACACGATGGTAAAAGGTCGAAAGACCGAAGTTTCACGTGGAGCATTGGGAGATTTTCTCCTGAATTACCGCTAGTGTTGCTCCACAAGAGATTAAGTGAAGAGCACCTACACTCTAAACAATGCTGGGTTAAAAATAACCCAAGTTGGGTTGAAAATGGACTAACCCAGCAATTGGGTTGTTTTAACCCAGCGATTGGGTTGTTTTAACCCAGCGATTGGGTTGTTTTAAGCAAACATTTAACCCAACCGCTGGGTCAAAACAACCCAATTGCTGGGTTAGTCCATTTTCAACCCAACTTGGGTTATTTTTAACCCAGCTTTTTTTAGAGTGTAACCATTAAATGACTAGGTTGTAAATAGTTGTAAATTAAGTATAGTACAGTCAGTGTGCACTTTATTATGCACTTAAATATTTATTTTCAGAATTTTTCACCACTGAACTCTTTTTTTTTTCTTGTTCTACCTCACCTGTTTTTATTATTTGTTAAATATTGTTGTTAAATAAATGTTCCTTTTTTAAATTGTAAATTTTAAATTGTTATCATCCTGATCATTGTCATTTTTATGTTGTAAATTGAGGGAGCAAAAGCAGTATCGGCTCCAAATATCGGCTCAAGAAAATCGCTCATCGGCTAAGGCTGATGAAAAAAAATCGGTATCGGCATCGGCACTAAAAAAATCCATATCGGTCGATCCCATGTAAAGTGCACCGTCTGTCATATCGGCTACATTACATTATAATGAGAACATCATAACTGTGTGTTTGGGACACTGATTTAATGATGAGACTTCAGAAATCTCAGAAATGTATTGGCCAATTTATCGGTTATCGGCTTTCAAATACAAAGAATTATCAGTATTGGCCAACATTTTCACATCGGAGCATCTCTAGAAATAAAGTCACATTGTGATACAAAGCTGGAGACATTAAGATCCCGCCTGAGCCCCAGAGACATGGAGAGAGAGAGAGAAATGAGAGAGAGATGAGCGGGTCAGAGGAGGAAAGCTCAGGTCGGACCCACCGTGCTGGTGCTGGTCACAGGCGGAGGCGGTGGTGTTGAGTCCAGGAGAGGATGGAGCCTCCACCGCCTCCATTAGAGGAGGACTGGTGTTCAGCTGCCCCACCGGAGGAGGCCACGGCAGGTCCTTAATGACTTTAATCTCGACTGCAGAGAGCCAGAGAGAAGCAGAGAAACAGAGGAGAGAGAGAGAGAGAGAGAGAGAGAGAGAGAGAGAGAGAGAGAGAGAGAGAGAGAGGGAGGGAGGGCAGGAGAAGGAGAGAGGAGCGTCAGACACAGGAGAAACAGGAAACAGAAAGGAAACAAAGAGCAGTGCAGTGTGTTCAAACACAAACACCTCGAGAGATGTTTAAAGGGTTAGTTCACCCAAAAATGACTGACACCCGTCAGACCTCCGTTCATCTTCAGACACAAATGAAGATATTTTAGTGTAAATCTGATGCTCTGAAAGGCCTCCATTGGCTCAACTTTACACTCTCAAGACCCTTAAAAGACACTAAAGACGTCGATACAAAGTCCATCTCACTACAGCGGCTCTACAATAACTTTATGAAGACGAGAATAGTTTCTGTGCGCAAAAAAACACTAAATAACGACTTATATAGTGATGACGATTTCAAAACACGGCATCATGAAGCTTCGAAGCGTTATGAATCAGTGAGTCGAATCATGATTCGGATTGCGTGTCAAACCACCAAACTGCTGAAATCAGTTTACTTTGGCGATTCAAACCGCTGAATCGACTCACTGATTCATAACGCTCCAAACCGCTGAATCGACTCACTGATTCATAACGCTCCAAACCACTGAATCGACTCACTGATTCATAACACTCTGAACCGCTGAATCGACTCACTGATTCATAAGGCTCCAAACCACTGAATCGACTCACTGATTCATAACGCTCTGAACCGCTGAATCGACTCACTGATTCATAAGGCTCCAAACCGCTGAATCGACTCACTGATTCATAAGGCTCCAAACCGCTGAATCGACTCACTGATTCATAACGCTCTGAACCGCTGAATCGACTCACTGATTCATAATGCTCCAAACCGCTGAATCGACTCACTGATTCATAACGCTCTGAACCGCTGAATCGACTCACTGATTCACAACGCTCTGAAGCTTCATGATGCCGTGTTTTGAAATCGTCATCACTATATAAGTCGTTATTTAGGGTTTTTTTGCGCACAAAAACTATTCTCGTCTCTTCATAAAGTTATTGTAGAGCCGCTGTAGTGAGATGGACTTTGTAACTTTAGTCTTTAGTGTCTTTTAAGGGTCTTGAGAGTGTAAAGTTGAGCCAATGGAGGCCTTTCAGAGCATCAGATTTACACTAAAATATCTTCATTTGTGTCTGAAGATGAACGGAGGTCTGACGGGTGTCCAACCACATGAGGCTCAGTCATTAATGACACAATTTACATTTTTGGGTGAACTAACCCTTTAACCCTATAAACCGACTGCTTCACACAATCTCCTACAGTCCTTCTGTCGTCTGATTGATAGTCTTTTAGTGTAATCGTACAAACGTCCACCTTCAGCTCGTGCTTCATGTGTCTTTCTGCTGTGGTTTCTGTAGTCTCTGATGTCCCCAGAATGTGTGTGTGAAGTTTCAGCTCAAAATACCCCACAGATCATTTATTAGCATCAGTCACTTTTTGAAGGTGAGCAAAAACGAGCCGTTTTTGTGTGTGTTCCTTTAAATGCAAATTAGCTGCTGCTCCCCGCCCCCTTTCAGGAAGAGGGCGGAGCTTGAAGAGCTCATGTTAGCAGCTCTGATTACCTCACACACACACACACACACTGAACATGACAGAAACTGTTCAGTCGGACAATGATGGAGAGACTCAATACATCTCTTTAAAGGCCGTTATTCATATATTCTGAAGGATTTTACAAAGGGGTTTGTTCATTTATATATATGTTACCTGATTTTATACATTTTATTCCTAAAATAATTGTGAAAATTCACCTTTTTTCTGTGTTCACGGTATTTTTTGAATTATGGAGTGATAAAGAGATATCCAATCTCCTGTGTCAAAAAAAGGAACAATAATTTTGAACCTGACATTTTTGTTCTAGTAATGTATTCAAATGAGTGCATATTTAATTAGATAACAGCTTATTTGCATATTTAATCAATAAACTGTGGAATTATGATGATATCTATACGTTTTACTCGATTCACCTGGGGTGTCTTGCCTTAAGTAAACGTGAGAATAACTTTTATATTGCTAGTAATATTTCAACTGGACTGAACCAACTATTATTCATACATAATCAAATACGATCATCAGGCTTTTGAGGAAGGCTTCTCAATCATTATTGTTAAGGAAAAAAAAAGGTATTACTTTACAAGGGAAACTCGATTATGAACTAGCAGAGAATTTTAACTCTTTACACACGTTTTGAAAATGAATGATTTTACCTATGAACTGTATGATCATTTTGGAGATCCAGAGACTGTAGATAATGTTCAATTTCTAATGAGTGAAGCCAGGTTAAGGTTAAGAAGAGTCCAGGTCCTGATCACATTGGTGGCAGAATGTGTGCAGAGCAGGGATTTATTCTTTTATTTTTAACAAATCCTTGAAACTTTCTAAAGTCCCTTGTCTGTGGAAAAACTCTTTAGTAGTGCCAATTGCGAAAAAAATAAATCCTCTTTCTCTTAATGACTATAGACCCATTGCACTTACTTCCTTGGTTATGAAATCTTTTATTTTAAAATTGTAGCTTTATCTCAGTCAGCATAGTTGATCCTATGCAGTTTGACTATAGATCAGGTAGAGGAGTGGAAGATGCCACTTGTACCCTATTAAATATGATTTTAAAACATTTGAAAGGCACAAAAAATCATGTTTGCTTGCTCTTTGTTGATTTTTCCTCTGTTTTTAATTGTGTTCAGCCCCATATTTTGGCTAAGAAACTTATTGAACATTTTCATTTAGCCATTGTGTGTTGGAATGGATTTTATAACCAACAGAGTCCAAAGAGTGTGTGTTAATCAGGGTTTCTGCAGGTTTCACTAAGTCAAATTTAAGACTTTTTAAGACATTTTTAAGACCATTATGAATGACCTATAAAGGAAATGCAGTCACAAAATGACTTGCAAAGTAAATTTATTTATTCAAATTGAACAAATCGATAAACTTGTATCGATAAACTTGCACTTCCCCATAGCTCAATCACACCAGGATATTTTTGGGGTGATTTTTTAGATCAAAATGACTGAATTTGTGGTGGTAATTTCCAGAAATTAGCAATTTATGTTAGATTCACAATAGTCACACATGACAATAGAATAAACAAAATGCATAAATCTTGTTTATTTTGGTATCTTGCCCTTATTTTGCGGTGAAATTACGAATTATGCAGGATCTCAAAAAATGCATTGTAATCTCATTGTAATTTAGTAATCGCAAAAATGCGAAAACTGGAGGACTATTATCCGAAGAATAAAATCAGTTTTATGTGTCTGTGGTCCAATCCGAAAGAGACTCCCGCCAATAACACGAAAGCTGATTGGCTGCAATATAAGATGCATGCTGGTCTCATTTGTAGTCGTAATACAGCAAATTATATTTGGACTAGCGAAAGAAAGAACTACAACACCCAGAATTAAAAAACAAAAAGCGCTGTGGGAGCATTTCAATGAGCATTAGAGGTAGCGTTACATGACGGAGGAAAATTAAGACCTGTTTAAAATGATTTAAGACCTAGAACTCAATACTTCTGCGAATTTAAGACTTTTTAAGGCTTAAAATTTTGATTTTGAAATTCTAGACTTTTTAAGACCTCGTGGAAACCCTGGTTAATGGTGTGTTGTCTAATGCATTGGTATCGTCCACTGGTACACCTCAGGGTTGTGTGTTATCCCCTCTTTTGTTTTCTTTACACACTTATGATTGTCGTAGTGTTTTTGAAGGAAGACATTGTTAAATTCGCAGACGACTCTGTGATTGTGTCTCTCCTCACTGAGTCAGATGGGAATCATGGTCCAGTGGTTGATCATTTTATTCAATGGTGTGAGGATTCTTTTTTAAATATTAACGCTTCTAAAACAAAAGAGATGTCCATTGATTTCCGTAAGAAGAACTCTGTACCTGTTCCACCTGATCATCAAGTAGATGTGGTCAAACAGTATAAATATTCAGGGATTGTACTTGATGATAAACTAAAATTTAAAGCAAATACTGATATTATTAGAGGAAAAGCTCTTCAGTGTATATATTTTTTGAGGAAACTTAGAACTTTTAAAATGGATGTTGCTTTCATGAGAATGTTTTATTGAATCTGTCTTAAGTTTCTCTATTATTTGCTGGTATGGTAATTTAAATTACCATAATTGACTTGTATTGTAAAAATGTGCAGTAAGATTGTTGGAACTGATTTAAGGACCATTACACAAATGTATGATCATAGGGTGACTAGGAAGGGCCAGCTCGTCCTTTCTGCTTTCCATCGGCTCGGAGACTTAAACTCCCCTTGTGTAAATCTAATAGATATAAAAATTCCTTTATACCTGCTGCTATTAAGTTTTTTAATTATTTATTATAAAAGTGTGTTGTTTAATGTGCATTGTGTTGCTGTACGAATCATGCAGTCTACAAAAAGAGTCGCCTTTTAGGACAATAAAGTTAACTCAACTCATCATTATTGTTTTGCATTGCATTATGTGTTTGAAAACTACAGAGCTTTGATCATCAAACTAAGCATTGAAATATCATCTTACCAAGACATTATTGGCAGATATTGATGTGTATATGCACTGTATGTCAGTATCTGCTGTCCTGTGGTACAGATCTCATTGATTTACAACCCCAAATCAGAAAAAGTTGGGACAGTATGGAAAACGCAAAAAAAAGAAAAGAAAGTGATTTCTAAATTTACTTTTACTTGTATTTCATTGCAGAAAATATGAACAAAAAATATTTCATGTTTTGTCTGGTCAACTTCATGTCATTTGTAAATATGCATCCTTTCCTGTCATTCAGACCTGCAACACATTTCAAGAAAAGTTGGGACAGTAAAGCATTTACCACTTTGTAATGTTGCCATTCCTTTTCACAACACTTAAAAGACGTTTAGGGACTGAAGACACCAAGTGATGAAGTGTTTTAGGTGTAATTTTGTCCCATTCCTCCTGCAAACAAGTCTTAAGGTGGGCAACAGTTCGGGGTCTTCCACACATTCTCTATTCTCTACAGGTCGGGACTGAGGCAGGCCAGTCAAGTACCCGAACCCTCTTCCTCCGCAGCCAGGACTGCAGAATGTGTGCAGAATGTGCTTTTGCATTGTCTTGTTGAAATATGCATGGACGTCCCTGGAAAAGATGTCTTCTTGAAGGCAGCATATTATGCTCCAAAATCTCGATGTACTTTTCAGCATTAATGGAGCCTTCACAGAAGTGCAAGTCACCTTTGCCAAGGGCACTGACACAAGCCCATACCATGACAGACCCTGGCTTCTGGACTTGTTGCTGGTAACAGTCTGGATGATCCTTTTCTTCTTTGGTCCGGAGCACACGGCGTCCATTCCTCCCAAAAAACACCTGAAATACTGCTTCATCTGAGCACAGTACACGTTTCCACTGTGTGATGGTCCATCCCAGATGCCTCCGAGCCCAGAGAAGTCGACGGCACTTCTGGACACTGTTCACATAGGGCTTCCTTTTGGCACAGGACAGTTTTAACTGGCATTTGTGGATGTAACTACGTATTGTGGTACTTGACAAAGGTTTGCCAAAGTAGTCCTGAGCCCATGTGGTGATATCGCTTCTAGATGATGACGATTCTTGATGCAGTGCCGCCTGAGGGATCGGAGATCACGGTTGTTCAGCTTAGGCTTGCGCCCTTGTCCTTTACGCACTGAAATTCCTCCAGATTCCTTGAATCTTTTAATTATGTTATGCACTGTTGAATGTGAAATATCCAAATCTCTTCCTATCTTTCTTTGAGGAACATTGTTTTTAAACATTTAAATAATTTTCTCACGTATTTGTTGGCAAACTGGCGATCCTCGGCCCATCTTTGCTCCTAAAGGATTAGACCTTTCTTGGATGCTGCTTTTGTACCAAATCATAATTACAATCACCTGTTGACATCACCTGTTTCAAATCACATCATTATTTAGCCATTTTACCTCATTACTAGCCCTAAATTGCTCCTGTCCCAACTTTTTTTGAAATGTGTTGCAGGTCTGAATGACAGGAAAGGATGCATATTTACAAATGACATGAAGTTGACCAGACAAAACATGAAATATTTTGTGTTCATATTGTCTGCAATGAAATAGTAATAGAAATAGAAATAGTGTGTCAAAGTAAATTTAGAAATCACTTCTTTTTTTTTTTTTGCGTTTTCCATACTGTCCCAACTTTTTCTGATTTGGGGTTGTACATAACAAGCATCAGAATTCATCTTCACTTTTGGCCATATAAATATCATATGCATATTTTTGCTGTTTGGCGATGTCTTTTTTCCTTCATATTCTCACTATATAAGCCATAAAATATATACATTTAATAATTAAAACGGATAATTATTTTTATATGTCAGGCTTTACAGGTTATAACTAAACACTGATAAACGCTCAGAGAGTGAGGAGAACAGACTCGACTCCTAGTAAAGACAGTAAGGAGTCTTTGTGGGATTCAAGTGATTATATTTTCCATATTATCCGGATCATTAGGAACACACACACACACACACACACACACAGTAGCACCTCCATATGCTGCTTTCATTACAGACGTGTCAGATCTTGTCTAGTGTGTTATTCAAAGACAATAAATGGTGTAAAGCACATGCACTTTTCTCTTTCTCTCTCTATTAATGCAGCTTTGCTGGACGTAATCTCGCCCGAGTGCAGCCATCCAGTGACAGCAAATCTATTCCTGGGAACGTCCCACTCGCTTACAAGAGAAGCCGATCCATATCATAACAGAGAGCGCAGGAACAGCTACATTCATAAAACAAAATACATCATAGCAAGTTATTAAAGAGTCCCTAATATGATATTTCAAAGGTTCCTAATGTTATTCTGGCGTCTCCTCCACAGGCTCTCCTGCATCAGCTCAAACACACTCTAATGTTCTCTAATCTCCACTGCAGCTTCAGCTCTTCAGTCTCTCTAAACCCCGCCTCTCTGAGAGATGCTCTGCTGTGATTGGTCAGAAAGCAAGCGCTCATTATCATATCTCAATCTCGACACACAGTGACACAAATAGTAGCGATGGCGACCGTCTCAATCTCAGCAGAAAACAGCATCACATGACCAACACCAGCCTCAGAGACGACTACAGTGAGTGAGGGCGGGGCTAAGAGACGCTGTCCAATCAGGACCAGAGGCGGGCATTAACTACAGTGAGTGAGGGCGGGGCTAAGAGACGCTGTCCAATCAGGACCAGAGGCGGGCATTAACTACAGTGAGTGAGGGCGGGGCTAAGAGACGCTGTCCAATCAGGTCCAGAGGAGGGCATTAACTACAGTGAGTGAGGGCGGGGCTAAGAGACACTGTCCAATCAGGTCCAGAGGCGGGCATTAACTACAGTGAGTGAGGGCGGGGCTAAGAGACACTGTCCAATCAGGACCAGAGGCGGGCATTAACTACAGTGAGTGAAGGCGGGGTTAAGAGACGCTGCTCAGCCAATCACGACCAGAAGCGGGCATTAACTACAGTGAGTGAGGGCGGGGCTAAGAGACACTGTTCAGCCAATCACGACCAGAAGCGGGCATTAACTACAGTGAGTGAGGGCGGGGCTAAGAGACGCTGTTCAGCCAATCACGACCAGAGGAGGGCATTAACTACAGTGAGTGAGGGCGGGGCTAAAAGACGCTGCTCAGCCAATCACGACCAGAGCCGGGCATTAACTACAGTGAGTGAGGGTGGGGCTAAGAGATGCGCTCAGCCAATCAGGACCAGAGGCGGGCATTATGCTAATGAGTTACTTTGTTACACTAAATAAATGTTTAAAAAATAAAGCACAAAAAACAAAAATGGTCAATGGTAAAAGTGAATCTAGGCATTGCAACATCATAATGTACAATATGAAAAATGGATGTTCATTTTGAGATTTGCTAAAGACATTTAACAGTCTTGAATGATTAGCATTTTTAAAGATGAATTTAGTGTTGAAAGGTGATCTATGTGTAAACATACGGAAAATAAACTTGCACAATTAAATATACCTATCGACTGATACAGATCAATAAAAATATATTTTATATATTGCACGATTATATTGTGTATCCCAATAATAACACACACAAAAACAACACAGAAGGACAGAAATGACAGTAAACAGAAGCTCAGAGAGTCGATTACTGTACATCTACAGTATAGAGCAGTTTGTTTGCGTCTTGACCTGTTCTGTACATAAATTACCTCAGTTAATTAAAAACACGACGTGTGCGATGAGAGTGTGTGTGCGCTGAGAGTGTGTGTGTGTTGGGAGTGTGTGTGTTGGGATTGTGTGTGTTGGGAGTTTGTTGTGGAAGAAATGAGACGTCGCTGTCACTTAAGCCCCGAGCCGCGTCTCTTTATTAATGAAACAAGGAACAAATCCCTTCATTTTGCTTCCCGAGCATCTTCTCCCTGTCGGTGTGCTGACAGAAACACGACACACAATCCAAAACAAACACCAGACACAAACAAATGTGCTCCCGGGGGCCAGACGGATGCACACACACACACACACTCTCACTGAAACGCAAACACACTTGTGATTCATTTGGCATCGGCTGCTCTCAACGCTTGACAGGCGAACGACCAAAACTGCCAGCGCATCCAAAATAAAGCTGGCGGTTTGTTGATCTGTCAGGCCGGCGTGCGCTTTAGGAGACGATAAACGGACTCCAGCTCGCGGTTATGAACTCGCCCTTGTCTTTGACTCCAGAGGGGAATCATTTAGCAAACTTCTCGGAGAGAGAAATAAAGCCTATAATGCTCTACTAGAGCTTGAGTGTTGATTATTTCCTTATATTCTCCATTGTTGCGGCTTCTCTCTTCCCAGTCTGTCAGGTCTCTATGAAGCCCCTCCTTCTGAAAAGCACACTGTGCTCTGATTGGTCGAGAGTGTGAGTGTGCATGTGAGTGTGTGCGTGAGTGTGTGCACAAGTGTGAGTGTGCGAGAGTGAGAGTGTGTGGGTGTGCGAGAGTGTGAGTGTGTGTGAGTGTGCAAGAGTGTGAGTGTGCGCGTGAGTGTGTGTGTGTGAGAGTGTGAGAGTGTGTGAGAGTGTGAGTGTGCTAGAGTGTGAGTGTGCGCTTGAGTGTGAGAGTGTGTGAGAGTGAGAGTGTGCGCGTGAGTGTGTGCGAGAGTGTGCGAGTGAGTGTGTGTGAGAGTGTGAGAGTGTGTGAGAGTGTGAGTGTGCTAGAGTGTGATGGTGCGCGTGAGTGTGAGAGTGTGTGAGAGTAAGAGTGTGCGCGTGAGTGTGCATGTGAGTGTGTGTGAGAGTGTGAGAGTGTGTGAGAGTGAGAGTGTGTGCGTGAGTGTGTGCGAGAGTGTGCGCGTGAGTGTGTGTGAGAGTGTGAGAGTGTGTGAGAGTGTGAGTGTGCTAGAGTGTGAGTGTGCACGTGAGTGTGAGAGTGTGTGAGAGTGAGAGTGTGCGCGTGAGTGTGTGCGAGAGTGTGGGCGTGAGTGTGTGCGAGAGTGTGAGAGTGTGTGAGAGTGTGAGTGTGCTAGAGTGTGATGGTGCGCGTGAGTGTGAGAGTGTGTGAGAGTAAGAGTGTGTGCGTGAGTGTGCGTGTGTGTGAGAGTGTGTGAGAGTGAGAGTGTGTGCGTGAGTGTGTGCGAGAGTGTGCGCGTGAGTGTGTGTGTGAGAGTGTGTGAGAGTGTGAGTGTGCTAGAGTGTGAGTGTGCGCGTGAGTGTGAGTGTGTGAGAGTGAGAGTGTGCGCGTGAGTGTGTGCGAGAGTGTGCGCGTGAGTGTGTGCGAGAATGTGAGAGTGTGTGAGAGTGTGAGTGTGCTAGAGTGTGATGGTGCGCGTGAGTGTGAGAGTGTGTGAGAGTGAGAGTGAGAGTGTGCGCGTGAGTGTGTGCAAGAGTGTGCACGTGAGTGTGTGCGAGAGTGTGAGAGTGTGTGAGAGTGTGAGTGTGCTAGAGTGTGAGTGTGCGCGTGAGTGTGAGAGTGTGTGAGAGTGAGAGTGTGCGCGAGAGTGTGCGCGAAAGTGTGAGAGTGTGTGTGTGTGTGTGTGTGTGTGTGTGAGCGTGAGTGTGTGTGTGTGTGTGTGTGTGTGTGTGTTAGAGTGTGCGAGAGTGTGTGCGTGAGCGTGTGTGCGAGAGTGTGAGCGTGAGTGTGTGTGTGTATGTGAGTGTGCGAGAGTGTTGCGTGAGCGTGAGTGTGTGAGAGTGTGAGCGTGTATGTGTGAGTGTGCGAGAGTGTGTGCATGAGCATGAGTGTGTGTGAGAGTGTGAGCGTGAGTGTTTGTGTGAGTGTGTGTGCGTGAGCGTGAGTGTGTGTGTGTGTGTGTGTGAGTGTGCGAGAGTGTGTGTGTGAGCGTGAGTGTGTATGTGTGTGCGAGAGTGTCTGCATGAATGTGAGTGTGCGTGTGTGTGCGTGTGCGAGAGTGTGAGTGTGAGCGTGAGTGTGTGAGTGTGCGAGAGTGTGTGCTTGAGCGTGAGTGTGTGAGAGTGAGCGTGAGTATGTGTGTGAGTGTGCGAGAGTGTGTGCGTGAGCGTGTGTGTGTGTGAGTGTGCGAGAGTGTTGCGTGAGCGTGAGTGTGTGAGAGTGTGAGCGTGAGTGTGTGTGTGTGTGTGTGTGAGTGCGAGAGTGTGTGCATGAGCGTGAGTGTGTGTGTGTGCGAGTGTGAGCCTGAGTGTGTGTGTGTGTGTGTGAGTGTGCAAGAGTGTGTGCGTGAGCGTGTGCGTGCGAGAGTGTGTGCGTGAATGTGAGTGTGTGTGCGTGTGCAAAAGTGTGAGTGTGCGAGAGTGTGAGCGTGAGTGTGCGAGAGTGTGTGTGTGTGTGTGAGTGTGCGAGAGTGTGTGCGTGAGCGTGTGTGTGCGAGAGTGTGAGTGTGTGTGTGCGAGAGTGTGAGCGTGAGTTTGTGTGTGTGTGTGAGTGAGTGAGTGAGTGTGAGTGAGTGTGTGAGTGAGTGAGTGTGTGCGTGAGCGTGAGTGTGTGTGTGTGTGAGTGTGAGTGAGTGTGAGAGTGAGTGAGTGTGTGTGTGAGCGTGAGTGTGTGTGTGTGTGTGTGAGTGAGTGTGTGTGAGTGAGTGTGTGAGTGAGTGAGTGTGTGAGTGAGTGAGTGAGTGTGTGCGTGAGTGAGTGTGTGCGTGAGCTAGACATGTGCCAGTAAACGGTAATATGATATACCGCAATAATGAACATGCACAATATTGTTATCGTGGGCACTTCAAAATACCGTGAATAATTATTTATTGCGAATTATTCAGATTTTTAGAATGAATTTTAAGAACACTTTACCCATCAACCTTTTAAAATGAAAAACACGTCAAAGAGGAACGCGCACTGATGTAAATAGACCGTGCATGAGCCGAGCACATGGCGGAATGAGGAGACACGCTGAAGTGCACATTCACTCTCAGACAGCAGAGGGCGCTGACGGAACAGCAGAAATGTAGCCGTTTCCCCAGTAATCACATAACCTAATACATAATACTTAAAGACTTAAGGCTATTAATTTTTAAACTTGCATTTTATATTTTAATCTGGACTAAATTGCATGCCCTAGATATTGTTTGAATATGTTCTGACTGTTGTTCAATCACACACTTTACAAGGCTCCAGTATTTAACATTAGTTCATTCATTAACAAGCTGACAATGAAAAATACTTATAAAGCATGTATTAATCTTAGTTAAATGTACATTTCAGCATACCTATTGTTCTTTATAATTCTTTTGCACTTTAATCTGTTTTAAATATTTGTTTACTTTATAAATTTTTGTGTATTGCTTTATTGTATTTAAATGTTTGGTTCTTTTGTTATAAGAAAGTGATTTAACCTGTTATAGTATGACAACACTTTTTTTGCAACTTATTTCAATATCGTGATAATACCGTATACCGTGATAAATGCTTCAGCAATTAATCGCAACATGAAAATTTGATACCGGCACATGCCTAGTGTGTGTGTGAGTGTGTGTGTGTGTGTGAGTGAGTGTGAGTGAGTGTGTGAGTGAGTGAGTGTGAGTGAGTGTGTGAGTGAGTGAGTGAGTGTGTGTGTGAGCGTGAGTGTGTGTGTGTGTGTGTGAGAGTGAGTGTGTGTGAGTGAGTGTGAATGAGTGTGTGAGTGAGTGAGTGAGTGTGTGTGTGAGCGTGAGTGTGTGTGTGTGTGTGTGTGTGTGTGTGTGTGTGTGTGTGTGTGTGTGTGTGTGTGTGTGTGTGTGAGTGAGTGTGTGAGTGAGTGAGTGTGTGTGTGAGCGTGAGTGTGTGTGTGTGTGTGTGTGTGAGAGTGAGTGTGTGTGAGTGAGTGTGAGTGAGTGTGTGAGTGAGTGAGTGTGTGTGTGTGAGCGTGAGTGTGTGTGTGTGTGTGTGTGTGTGTGTGTGTGTGTGTGTGTGTGTGTGTGTGTGTGTGTGTGTGTGTGTGTGTGTGTGTGTGTGTGTGTGTGTGTGTGTGTGAGTGAGTGTGTGAGTGAGTGAGTGTGTGTGTGAGCGTGAGTGTGTGAGCGTGAGTGTGTGTGTGTGTGTGTGTGTGAGAGTGAGTGTGTGTGAGTGAGTGTGAGTGAGTGTGTGAGTGAGTGAGTGTGTGTGTGAGCGTGAGTGTGTGTGTGTGTGTGTGTGCATCATAATCCATATCCGAGTCTTGCTGTGTGTTTCTGGCTCTACTAGAGCAGGTTTTCCTGCTGTAGTGTTGATTATCTCCTCATATCCTCCAGTGTTGCGGCTCCTCTCTTCTCAGTCTGTCAGTAACGCTCTGTCTCTATGAAGCCCCTCCTTCTGAAAAGCACACTGTGCTCTGATTGGTCGGCTGGAGCGGTGTGTTGTGATTGGTGTTTGGGAAATGCCCCGCCCCCTTACCATAACCGGCAGTTTCAACACACGACTAACTAACTCAACCAGGCCCCGCCCCTTTATTCTGCATATTAATTATTATAATGAGGAATATTGTGATGCGTTGGTTCCTGAAGAAACTCAAGATGGCGGCGTTTCAGGAGTTCAGGACTGACTCTGCTCAGCACACACTGAAGACAGATGAGGCATAATAGGCGAGAATCTGGAGCCGGGGCAATAACGCTCTCCAGAGAACGATGAGCATTGTTCACCAGCGGCGAGATATGATGGCAGAGCCGCATTATCCGCTGGCTTTTGCTGAATTGTCGTGATCTAGCGTGTGAGAGCGAGGTCAGCCTGTTTGACAGCTAATATAATAACTTCCTCCTCGGCGGGTGAAGTGAAGGCCTGCCAGCCGCCTGATTAAAGAGCTAATTCTCATTCCGTGCCGCAGATTAGCGTGTAATTGTTTTGGGAGAGGGAAGCTCCATCTCGTGTCCCCGTAGGACACAGTGAACGCGCACAGGTCACACACACACTCGCTGACGCCAGATCAGATGAATTGTGTTTTGCTCGCTGAAGGTGAACTCAGTTAAGAGGCTGTGACGCTTCTTACGCTAAGCCAGAAAGCTTTTTCGTCTTTTGAAAAGCGGCGGTAATGCGGCATATTGTGAGGATTAGGGCATTTACAGCCTTGGCAAAATCCCTCGTGCTAAATGACTGTTGGTAAACAGCAGCTCTGGAGGAGGAGGAGGTGATGTTTCGTCTTCATTTCAGGGTGTTTTCACACTTTGCTCGTTTCCGGGGTCTGAATTTTGGCTTTTATTGTATGTGAAAACTCAAACTGAACTGATCCAGAACTATAAAGGGAAGCAGTCGAACACACGTTTACATGATATGGGCAATTCTTAGACTATGGGCACTTTCATGTCCTTTGATCATATTTTATAAAAAAAAACATTTAACTTTGAAAAATTCACACTTCCATAGAGACAGAGCGACACGCGTCATAATCTGAAGGCCACGCCCACCGGGGGGGAAACAACCCAACGCTCTCCATTGACTTTGCATTGTGTGAAGCGCCTCATTGTCATTTCGAACTTATTACAAAAAACTGAACAATGTCTAAAAGCTGATATGTGACAAAGTGTACAGCAAACAAGCTAAACAAAACCTAGAAGCAAAAACCCAGACGTTTTTATAAGCTATTGACCCAAAAAACGAGCGTTTAAGGACAAAAAAGTGGATCCAGGCCATTGAGACAGAGCGCTACAGGTCATATTACACTGAGAACTACGGCGACTAGAGCGGAATGTAATCAAAGACAGTAAATATCATATATAAAACGGACATTTGGATATTTGACTTAACAGTGGCACATATTTACTGCACACACACACACACACACACACACTGAGACACACTGAGACACACTGAGTGTCAGGATCCCAAAATGTCCCCATTCTTCAGCTGAAGCGTCACGTTTTACTGCCTTTATCCACTTTTATCTTCTTAAACTCTCGTTTTTTTGGGTCGACAGCTTATAAAAACTTATTTCTGTGTTTTTAGCTTGTTTGCTGTACACTTTGTCACATATCAGCTTTTAGAGATTGTTCTGTTTTTTGTTATAAGTCCGAAATGACAAGGATGCCGCCTCACACAATGCAAAGTCAATGGAGAGCGTTGGATTATTTCCCCCCCGGTGTGGGCGTGGCCTAAATACGCTCTGTCTCTATGGTTACATTTACAATGAAAGTGCTTTTTACCGGTAGTCTATAATGATTTTTTCACCTTTTTAAACATCATTACACATGCATATATTGCTGTTTTGTGCTTGTCCCACACCCAGACTTCTGATCTTCAATAATGAAAAAGAAGTGTAAAAAAATGATTTATCTTTTTTTTATATATATATATATATATGACTGAATAAAGTATCAGTAAAAGAATCAAAACATAATTGAGGTTTTTAAGGTCAGACAACTATTAATGTGATTTTATATACAAAATCTAGTTGTCCCACAGTATTGCCGTCATTCCCACCACAGCGCTGTAATGTCCCTTTAAAAAGTTTTTTTGAAAGATTATTTGGGTTTCTATGGAGATGAACAATGACATCACAGGACATGTCTGACATGGAGGAGATTTTACATTTTTATCCGGGGTCTGAATTTTGGCTTGTACTGCATGTGAAAACTCAGACTGAACTGATCCAGAACTATAAAGGGAAGCAGTCGAACACACGTTTGCATGCAGTTTTACATATG
This sequence comes from Gobio gobio, assembly GCF_949357685.1. Taxonomy (NCBI): domain Eukaryota; kingdom Metazoa; phylum Chordata; class Actinopteri; order Cypriniformes; family Gobionidae; genus Gobio; species Gobio gobio. The sequence continues at coordinate 1,936,847 of NC_137115.1, read as the reverse complement.
AAAACACACTTTAAATGTTTGAAGGTTTACAGCAAACCTCTTTTAAATGAAGCAAACTGAGAGGAGGGAGGCGAACCGATGATTCGCTTCAGAAAACGATGCCGCTTCAATGTAAACAACGAAACTGTGAAAACGGCAGAGGTGGATAAAGAACACAACTCCATTACTCGAGTGAAAGTAAAATTACTACTGGTCAAATATTACTCCGTTACAAGTGAAAGTTGTAAAAAAACTACTTTTACTTAAGTAAAAGTACAGAAGTACTTCTTTATAAAAGTACTTAAGTCTCAAAAGTACATTTCCTTTTTTATGTCAATGCATTATTTTATTATTGTTGCATTGTTGTATGAATGCACGCTATGCCATCATGGTGGTTTAAGCCAGTCAGTGATGCCCCATACGACCACCTTCAACTCATTTAAATACTTGTATAGAAGTTGCAAAGCTGCAAAGGCAGAATGCACAAATCCTATACACTGATACACATCCGATATTCCCCCAACGGTTTACGTTCACTTAAGACATAATCAACTTTGTTTACATGAATACTTTCCAAAATGAAAATAATGAAATGTTGTGTGTATAGGTCTGTTTAAGTGCAGGGGAAAAAACGCAAAAGAAAGCTCTATTCGGTCCTCGTGCTCTGGCATCTGAGAGGCACAAACACCAGACTGAACTGAGCTCTTTCATCAGGCTTTTCAGATTTATCCATACGTCTATGCTTCTCTTTCTCCCAGACATTTAGATTTTTGAACATTTTATGGATGAATTAGAGACTGAGAGCCAGGCCTTCTCGTCCAACATCAGTGCCTGACCTGACCTGTTTTTCCATAACTAATTAATTAAATCGACAGCCCTAATAAAAACCCTTTCATTTATATTTATTTATTGTAGAGACAAAAAAAAAAAGTGAGTTTGGTTCTTTTGAAGACGAAAAACCCCGTCAGAAGCGTGAAGCAGGAACAGTGGGATCATGAGGACTCAGGAGCGTTTGCCGTTAGTCTCAAAAATGAATGATTTTTATGATTGCAAAGGCGCAACAACACCAATTACAACAGCGATAACACACTGCTCCTCTGATACACACTCTCACACAGCTCATTTGACCAAATTACAGAGAACGAGTTACTCAAGCTACCCGCTGTCACCAAATAATAGCCAATTTAATAAAACTGCTGCAATATTACAAGCCCCAGCC
>NC_137115.1:1918149-1928149 GCF_949357685.1 Gobio gobio | reverse complement strand
GACGCCGCTTTTTACTAAACATTTCACTACAAAATGCCACTCTGAGATTCAAATGAGTCTATGAGTCATGAAGAATGGTGAGTCAAATGAATCCTCTGAACGAACCAACTCACGCAAATGAATCTGTGAGTCATGAAGAATGGTAAGTCAAATTAATCCTCTGAATGAACCAACTCACTCAAATGAATCTGTGAGTCATGAAGAAAGGTGAGTCAAATTAATCATCTGAACGAACCAACTCACTCAAATGAATCTGTGAGTCACGAAGAATGGTGAGTCAAATGAATCATCTAAATGAACCAACTCACTCAAATGAGTCTGTGAGTCATGAAGAATGGTGAGTCAAATGAATCCTCTGAACGAACCAACTCACTGAAATGAATCTGTGAGTCATGAAGAATGGTGAGTCAAATGAATCCTCTGAACGAACCAACTCACTCAAATGAGTCTGTGAGTCATGAAGAATGGTGAGCCAAATTAATCCTCTGAACGAACCAACTCACTCAAATGAGTCTGTGAGTCATGAAGAATGGTGAGTCAAATGAATCATCTGAATGAACCAACTCACTCAAATGAATCTGTGAGTCATGAAGAATGGTGAGTCAAATGAATCATCTGAACGAACCAACTCACTCAAATGAATCTGACTTTCAAAACACCACAACATCAACATCGTAAAAAAATGACTCTTAAAAATAAAAGGTGCTTTATGGGCATTGATGGTTCCATGAAGAGCCGTTAACGCATTGAATCTTTCCATCTCACAAGATTTTTTTAATAATTTAGGTTTTCACACCTGTAGAATATTTGCTTTGATCTGAAACACTGCATTTGTTACAATGTTCCATTTTCTTCTTGATTCGGTTCGCAAGGCAACATTTGCCAAACTGTGTCTATCCAAGTCACATGTGATTAAAACTGTCCTCTAATTGGTCAGAGTTTCCTCTGCGTCATCCATCAAGATGTTTGCTTTGTGGCTTTATCTGTAGCTGTGGCCACACATGCAAACACATTTCCTGTTATGAATTATGATACTACTTGATTTGTTGGTCCATAGGGTCGGATTGCTTTCTCAACCGAACTGCCCTAGAGTTCGTTTTCTATTGGGCCGAGACCACCTCGTTCAGGCTCTTCAATGGCATCGCTGTGAAAACCCCTTTCAGAACCTTCCGAGAGTCTAGTGAAAAACCAGAAACCTAGAACCAGAAACCTAGAGTCTAGAGGAAAAGCTTCAGATAAATGCGGTCAGTTAGTAGCATCTCTACCTTGAGTTAGTAACTCCCCAACATCGCCCACCACAACCAGCAGAACGAGGAACATGACGAGGTATACAGGTGCTGGTCATTTAATTAGAATATCATCAAAAAGTTGATTTATTTCACTAATTCCATTCAAAAAGTGAAACTTGTATATTGTATTCATTCATTACACACAGACTGATATATTTTAAATGTTTATTTATTTAAATTTTGATGATTATAACAGACAACTAAGGAAAATCCCAAATTCAGTATCTCAGAAAATTAGAATTTTACTTAAGACCAATATAAAGAAAGGGTTTTTAGAGATCTTGTCCAGCTGAAGAGTATGAGCATGTCCAGCACTCAATGCTCAGCTGGGGCTGGTTTAGCCTGAATTACTGCAGCGATGCGGCATGAGGAGACCAGACTGAGGCTCTGCTCAGGTGTTATGAGCCCAGGTGGCTCTGATAGTGGCCTTCAGCTCTTCTGCATATCGCATCTTCCTCTTCACAGATGTTCTCTGGGGTTAAGGTCAGGCGAGTTTGCTGGCCAATTAAGAACAGGGATACCATGGTCCTTAAACCAGGCACTGGTTGTTTTGGCACTGTGTGCTGGTCCCAGTCCTGTTGGAAAATGAAATCTACATCTCCATAAAGTTGGTCAGCAGGAAGCATGAAGTGCTCTAAAAGTTCCTGGTATACGGCTGCGTTGACCTCTGACCTCAGAAAACACAGTGGACCAACACCAGCGCATGACATGGCACCCCAAACCATCACTGACTGTGGAAACTTTACACTGGACCTCAAGAAACGTGGATTGTGTGCCTCTCCTCTCTTCCTCCAGACTCTGGGACCCTGATTTCCAAAGGAAATGCCAAATTTACTTTCATCAGAGAACATAACTTTGGACCACTTTCTGTCTTTAGCCCAGGCGAGACGCTTCTGACGCTGTCTGTTGTTCAAGAGTGCGACAGCTGAAACCCATGTCTTGCATACATCTGTATGTAGTGGTTCTTGAAGCACTAACTCCAGCTCCAGTCCACTCTTTGTGAATCTCCACCACATTTTTGAATGGGTTTTGTTTCTCAATCCTCTCCAGGGTGCGGTTATCCCTATTGCTTGTACACTTTTTTCTAGCACATCTTTTCCTTCCCTTCGCCTCTCTATTAATGTGCTTGGACACAGAGCTCTGAGAACAGCCAGCCTCTTTTGCAATGACCTTTTGTGTCTTGCCCTCCTTGTGTGTCAATGGTTGTCTTCTGGACAGCTGTCAGGTCAGCTTCTTCCCCATGATCGTGTCGCCTACAGAACTAGACTGAGAGACCATTATAGGCCTTTGCAGGTGTTTTGAGTTCATCAGCTGATTAGAGTGTGTCTTCAATAGTCAACCTTTTCTCAATATTTCTCAGAGATACTGAATTTGGGATTTTCCTTAGTTGTCTGTTATAATCATCAAAATTAAAAGAAATAAAGGTTTGAAATATATCAGTCTGTGTGTAATGAATTAATATAATATACAAGTTTCACTTTCTGAATGGAATTAGTGGAATAAATCAACTTTTTGATGATATTCTAATTATATGACCAGCACCTGTATTTGAGAAAGTGACTGTTCAGTATTTTGAATCAAGAGCCATTGGAAAAGCAAAATCACACACACACACACACAGAACAAATCAAATGTGCCGAACCTGCAAAGGCTTTCGATATGCGCTCTTTCTTCCACTCCCAGGGCTGATCGTACTCCTCTGGCGGCCTCTCGTCGTCCTGCGGTAATCTGCTCTCCCGGGAACACAGGCCTCCGTCCGCATCTCCGCCGTTCTCCTCCGGCTCGTACGGAGTGTCGTATAGAGGCAGCTGCCGATCCGGACCGTCTTTAGGAGCACGACTACCTCGGATTTCTGTCACATGAAGAGAGGAGAGGACTGGGTTAAATTCACCATGAAATCGAAATGGACAATCTTTGTTTTTATTATGGAATATATCAGGGTTTGTTCTAAATGATTTATTGGTGCACATCATTATTGTTTTAATAAAGCATGATTTCTCTGATGCTGAGGGCAGGGCAACCTGTCACTCCCATGAGATCCACCAATAGCATGTCAATTCCCCATGGACACAATCAAGCCCCGCCCTACATTTGTTCTTGTTTGAGAGGCGTTTCATGCGGATATACGGCACAATAGAGGAGAAAAGATGAGTGTAACTTTCCTTTGAGTATCAAGATTGATATTTTCAGTCAAAGTACAGCATTTCTTTTTCCAAAGTTCCCTGTCATTTAGCTGCAGGGTGCCCATTCAGACAGTTTAATTATACATTCAAGTTTTTTTCAATGTTAAGTGCTTAAAAGCTTCAGTCAAATGAACCAAAACAAGCTCAAAACATGCAGTGTTTAATAGTGAGACCTGCAGTGTTCAGAGGAAACCAGCTGTGAAAAGCCCCGGGAGTCTCATCTGAACACAACAGAGATCGCCTGAACTAGGGCTGCTCAAAACGGTTAATTTTCCCGCCCGACAACCGCCGCTCATTATCCGATTATTAACCGTTAACTGATAAGATTATAATATTGAATTGGCATTAAATAAATATACAATTGAAGAGTGTCTGTGACCCGTTAAAAAGACACTTTTTTCCCACGGGTTTATTTTACTGTGCAAACCGCAGCATACAGAACAGATCAACAACAACATCAGAACCTGGATTCACATTATCAAATGTTCACGCACACGCAGCGTTTCTGACAACAGAGAAAAACTGAATAAAATATTTAAAAGCTTCCGTTTGAAGCTTTGAAGAACCGGAAGTTTTTTTCCCGTCAAACTAATTTTTTTTCATCATATAAAAATAGCAGGCCTACTTCAATCCACACCTTGACTGGTTTTAAAAAAATGTTAAAGTAGCATGTCTAAGTGGTGCAGGGGCGCGAGAAGTGGGAGTGCTGCAAAGGATTTCAAAGGATTGTAAATGCAATGCACATTTTTGTTCATTTTATTCATTTTTAAAATGTAATAATTTATTTGTAATAGACATTTTAAGTGGCCCATTAAAAAGTATTATTTATTTGTTGAATTATGTTTTTAAAACAATTCCGTTAATTTCTGAATCTCATTCCGCTCAGCACTGCACGCTCAACCCAGAACTCAATTTGTGACATGCTGGATAAAATATAGGTCTATCTGAAATAAATGGTTAGATTAATAGTTACACTGGAGAGACTGCGTTACACTGGAGACACTGAGTTAACCTGGAGCGACTGCGTTACACTGGAGACACTGCGTTACACTGGAGAGACTGAGTTACACTGGAGAGACTGCGTTACACTGGAGCGACTGCGTTACACTGGAGCGACTGCGTTACACTGGAGCGACTGCGTTACACTGGAGACACTGAGTTAACCTGGAGCGACTGCGTTACACTGGAGACACTGCGTTACACTGGAGCGACTGCGTTACACTGGAGCGACTGCGTTACACTGGAGCGACTGCGTTACACTGGAGCGACTGCGTTACACTGGAGAGACTGAGTTACACTGGAGAGGCTGCGTTACACTGGAGAGACTGAGTTACACTGGAGCGACTGCGTTACACTGGAGCGACTGCGTTACACTGGAGAGACTGCGTTACACTGGAGCGACTGCGTTACACTGGAGCGACTGCGTTACACTGGAGCGACTGCGTTACACTGGAGCGACTGCGTTACACTGGAGAGACTGCGTTACACTGGAGAGACTGCGTTACACTGGAGAGACTGCGTTACACTGGAGCGACTGCGTTACACTGGAGCGACTGCGTTACACTGGAGCGACTGCGTTACACTGGAGAGACTGCGTTACACTGGAGAGACTGAGTTACACTGGAGCGACTGCGTTACACTGGAGCGACTGCGTTACACTGGAGCGACTGCGTTACACTGGAGAGACTGAGTTACACTGGAGACACTGAGTTAACCTGGAGCGACTGCGTTACACTGGAGACACTGCGTTACACTGGAGAGACTGAGTTACACTGGAGCGACTGCGTTACACTGGAGCGACTGAGTTACACTGGAGCGACTGCGTTACACTGGAGCGACTGCGTTACACTGGAGAGACTGCGTTACACTGGAGCGACTGCGTTACACTGGAGCGACTGCGTTACACTGGAGCGACTGCGTTACACTGGAGCGACTGCGTTACACTGGAGCGACTGCGTTACACTGGAGCGACTGAGACTGCGTTACACTGGAGAGACTGCATTACACTGGAGAGACTGCGTTACACTGGAGAGAATGCGTTACACTGGAGACTGAGTTACACTGGAGAGACTGAGTTACACTGGAGAGACTGCGTTACACTGGAGAGAATGCGTTACACTGGAGAGACTGAGTTACACTGGAGAGACTGCGTTACACAGGAGAGACTGAGTTACACTGGAGAGACTGCATTACACTGGAGAGACTGCGTTACACTGGAGCGACTGCGTTACACTGGAGAGACTGAGTTACACTGGAGAGACTGAGTTACACTGGAGAGACTGCGTTACACTGGAGAGACTGAGTTACACTGGAGAGACTGAGTTACACTGGAGAGACTGCGTTACACTGGACAGACTGCGTTACACTGGAGAGACTGCGTTACACTGGAGCGACTGCGTTACACTGGAGAGACTGCGTTACACTGGAGAGACTGAGTTACACTGGAGAGACTGAGTTACACTGGAGAGACTGAGTTACACTGGAGAGAATGAGTTACACTGGAGAGACTGAGTTACACTGGAGAGACTGAGTTACACTGGAGAGACTGAGTTACACTGGAGAGACTGAGTTACACTGGAGAGACTGCGTTACACTGGAGAGACTGCGTTACACTGGAGAGACTGAGTTACACTGGAGAGACTGAGTTACACTGGAGAGACTGCGTTACACTGGAGCGACTGCGTTACACTGGAGAGACTGAGTTACACTGGAGAGACTGAGTTACACTGGAGAGACTGAGTTACACTGGAGAGACTGCGTTACACTGGAGAGACTGCGTTACACTGGAGAGACTGCGTTACACTGGAGAGACTGCGTTACACTGGAGAGACTGAGTTACACTGGAGAGACTGAGTTACACTGGAGAGACTGAGTTACACTGGAGAGACTGAGTTACACTGGAGAGGCTGCGTTACACTGGAGAGACTGAGTTACACTGGAGAGACTGAGTTACACTGGAGAGAATGCGTTACACTGGAGAGACTGAGTTACACTGGAGAGAATGCGTTACACTGGAGAGGCTGCGTTACACTGGAGAGACTGCGTTACACTGGAGAGACTGCGTTACACTGGAGAGACTGCGTTACACTGGAGAGACTGCTTTACACTGTAGAGACTGCGTTACACTGGAGAGGCTGCGTTACACTGGAGAGACTGAGTTACACTGGAGAGGCTGCGTTACACTGGAGAGACTGAGTTACACTGGAGAGACTGAGTTACACTGGAGAGACTGCGTTACACTGGAGAGACTGAGTTACACTGGAGAGACTGAGTTACACTGGAGAGACTGAGTTACACTGGAGAGACTGAGTTACACTGGAGAGACTGAGTTACACTGGAGAGACTGCGTTACACTGGAGCGACTGCGTTACACTGGAGAGACTGAGTTACACTGGAGAGACTGAGTTACACTGGAGAGACTGAGTTACACTGGAGAGACTGCGTTACACTGGAGCGACTGCGTTACACTGGAGAGACTGCGTTAAACTGGAGAGACTGCGTTAAACTGGAGCGACTGCATTACACTGGAGAGACTGCGTTACACTGGAGAGACTGAGTTACACTGGAGAGACTGAGTTACACTGGAGAGACTGCGTTAAACTGGAGCGACTGCGTTACACTGGAGAGACTGCGTTAAACTGGAGAGACTGCGTTAAACTGGAGCGACTGCATTACACTGGAGAGACTGAGTTACACTGGAGAGACTGAGTTACACTGGAGAGACTGAGTTACACTGGAGAGACTGCGTTACACTGGAGCGACTGCGTTACACTGGAGAGACTGAGTTACACTGGAGAGACTGAGTTACACTGGAGAGACTGAGTTACACTGGAGAGACTGCGTTACACTGGAGAGACTGCGTTACACTGGAGAGACTGCGTTAAACTGGAGAGACTGCGTTACACTGGAGCGACTGCGTTACACTGGAGAGACTGAGTTACACTGGAGAGACTGAGTTACACTGGAGAGACTGAGTTACACTGGAGAGACTGAGTTACACTGGAGCGACTGAGTTACACTGGAGAGACTGAGTTACACTGGAGCGACTGAGTTACACTGGAGAGACTGCATTACACTGGAGAGACTGAGTTACACTGGAGAGACTGCGTTACACTGGAGAGACTGCGTTACACTGGAGAGACTGAGTTACACTGGAGAGACTGCGTTAAACTGGAGCGACTGCATTACACTGGAGAGACTGAGTTACACTGGAGAGACTGCGTTACACTGGAGAGACTGAGTTACACTGGAGAGACTGCGTTACACTGGAGAGACTGCTTTACACTGGAGAGACTGCGTTAAACTGGAGCGACTGCATTACACTGGAGAGACTGCGTTACACTGGAGAGACTGAGTTACACTGGAGAGACTGCTTTACACTGGAGAGACTGCGTTAAACTGGAGCGACTGCATTACACTGGAGAGACTGCGTTACACTGGAGAGACTGAGTTACACTGGAGAGACTGCGTTACACTGGAGAGACTGAGTTACACTGGAGAGACTGCGTTACACTGGAGAGACTGCTTTACACTGGAGAGACTGCGTTACACTGGAGAGACTGCGTTAAACTGGAGAGACTGCGTTAAACTGGAGCGACTGCATTACACTGGAGAGACTGCGTTACACTGGAGAGACTGAGTTACACTGGAGAGACTGCATTACACTGGAGAGACTGAGTTACACTGGAGAGACTGCGTTACACTGGAGAGACTGCGTTACACTGGAGAGACTGCGTTAAACTGGAGCGACTGCATTACAATGGAGAGACTGAGTTACACTGGAGAGACTGCGTTACACTGGAGAGACTGCATTACACTGGAGAGACTGAGTTACACTGGAGAGACTGCATTACACTGGAGAGACTGAGTTACACTGGAGAGACTGAGTTACACTGGAGAGACTGCATTACAATGGAGAGACTGAGTTACACTGGAGAGACTGCATTACACTGGAGAGACTGCATTACACTGGAGAGACTGAGTTACACTGGAGAGACTGCGTTACACTGGAGAGACTGCGTTAAACTGGAGAGACTGCGTTAAACTGGAGCGACTGCATTACACTGGAGAGACTGCGTTACACTGGAGAGACTGAGTTACACTGGAGCGACTGCGTTACACTGGAGACACTGCGTTACACTGAAGAGACTGAGTTACACTGGAGCGACTGCGTTACACTGAAGAGACTGAGTTACACTGGAGAGACTGAGTTACACTGGAGAGACTGAGTTACACTGGAGAGACTGAGTTACACTGGAGAGACTGCGTTACACTGGAGAGACTGCGTTACACTGGAGAGAATGCGTTACACTGGAGAGATTGCGTTACTGGAAACTGGACAAAAATCTGTTACCCTTCACTACAAAACACAGAAATCATCGCGTCAGTCCAGTATGCATCTTTGATCAACAGATAGCAGTTTCTCGGCCCCTCTCTCTAAAACCATTGCCTCTCTCTCCTTCTCTGGGGTGGCATGAAGCTGTTAGCAGCCGCTCCTAATGGTATGGTACAATGCAGAGACGCTCATGGAATGAAATATAACACCACACCGCTGCATAATTGCCTCTCTGCTCAAGGGAGCTCTTGCGGAAAACTGAGAAAAGTGTAGAGACTACAGAGAGAGAGATGCTTTGAGAGAAATCTTCATATAAGCCTCGCTCCTTACATTATCTTCTTAAGTCATGACAACAACATTTTGGCGACCAAACATTTTTGGCCGAAACAATAATTGGAATAGCTTTGGAGGGTGAAATCATTTACTTAGTGCTTCTCCAATGGCACATTTTGACTGTCAGCGTCTCTTTCTTGCACACAGCATGGATAAACGACATCAGGTAAACATGTCAGCGCTGGGTTGACAATGTCAATTTCTTGTTTTCAATCAATTCCAATATAGATTCTTAAATCTCAAGATCAATATTTCAGTCTATGCTGTTTTCTGCTTCACTAAACATTATTTGAAGCTCCTGCCGTCCAATAATTGCAATAAGCTTTGTTACTTTCAGCTTTCAAATTCTGAGACTCACATATTCACACAATAATTGTGAAAAAAATTACTATATTACATATTTAATATATTTTTACTTAAGCTGTTCTTCAATATTTAAGGTGTTTAAATAAGTTAGTCATGAAAAAAAGAATTACAACCACCATATAAATGTCTAAATAATATCAAAACGTTAATATAAAACCTGCCTCATGTGCAATTTAAACAACAATTCAGTACAACTCACTTTTTGAGTTAGCATTAAATAAATTCATAATCTATTGCAAAGAAGATCTCTAACTCTTACTGCATCACACACACCTGCATGTGCAGCTGTAAGACATTTTACAACCAAAAGAGTGTGAGCAAGCACCACGGCATCCCGAGTTAAGGTCAGAGAGGCTTTAATCACCCGCGGGAAGAGCAGGAGTGTGTCTTAAGAGCTCAAACAGGACCTCGTCCGGGCATGTTATTACTGTTTGGACAAATGTGTGTATCTGCCCGAGCTCATAGAGGTCATTACCGAGATCCAGCGGAACCGA
>NC_137115.1:1898149-1908149 GCF_949357685.1 Gobio gobio | reverse complement strand
CTCTGTTACCCTCAGCATGCGCTGACCCCGCTCTGTGACCCTCAGCATGCGCTGACCCCGCTCTGTGACCCTCAGCATGCGCTGACCCCGCTCTGTGACCCTCAGCATGGGCTGACCCCGCTCTGTGACCCTCAGCATGCGCTGACCCCGCTCTGTGACCCTCAGCATGCGCTGACCCCGCTCTGTGACCCTCAGCATGCGCTGACCCTGCTCTGTGACCCTCAGCATGGGCTGACCCCGCTCTGTGACCCTCAGCATGCGCTGACCCTGCTCTGTGACCCTCAGCATGCGCTGACCCCGCTCTGTGACCCTCAGCATGGGCTGACCCCGCTCTGTGACCCTCAGCATGGGCTGACCCCGCTCTGTGACCCTCAGCATGCGCTGACCCCGCTCTGTGACCCTCAGCATGGGCTGACCCCGCTCTGTGACCCTCAGCATGGGCTGACCCTGCTCTGTGACCCTCAGCATGCGCTGACCCTGCTCTGTGACCCTCAGCATGGGCTGACCCCGCTCTGTGACCCTCAGCATGTGCTGACCCCGCTCTGTGACCCTCAGCATGTGCTGACCCCGCTCTGTGACCCTCAGCATGCGCTGACCCCGCTCTGTGACCCTCAGCATGGGCTGACCCTGCTCTGTGACCCTCAGCATGGGCTGACCCTGCTCTGTGACCCTCAGCATGGGCTGACCCTGCTCTGTGACCCTCAGCATGGGCTGACCCTGCTCTGTGACCCTCAGCATGGGCTGACCCCGCTCTGTGACCCTCAGCATGGGCTGACCCCGCTCTGTGACCCTCAGCATGTGCTGACCCCGCTCTGTGACCCTCAGCATGTGCTGACCCCGCTCTGTGACCCTCAGCATGTGCTGACCCCGCTCTGTGACCCTCAGCATGTGCTGACCCCGCTCTGTGACCCTCAGCATGCGCTGACCCCGCTCTGTGACCCTCAGCATACGCTGACCCCGCTCTGTGACCCTCAGCATGCGCTGACCCCGCTCTGTGACCCTCAGCATGCGCTGACCCCGCTCTGTGACCCTCAGCATGTGCTGACCCCGCTCTGTGACCCTCAGCATGCGCTGACCCCGCTCTGTGACCCTCAGCATGCGCTGACCCCGCTCTGTGACCCTCAGCATGCGCTGACCCCGCTCTGTGACCCTCAGCATGGGCTGACCCCGCTCTGTGACCCTCAGCATGCGCTGACCCCGCTCTGTGACCCTCAGCATGCACTGACCCCGCTCTGTGACCCTCAGCATGTGCTGACCCCGCTCTGTGACCCTCAGCATGTGCTGACCCCGCTCTGTGACCCTCAGCATGTGCTGACCCCGCTCTGTGACCCTCAGCATGAGCTGACCCCACTCTTTGTGGCTGAGTTGCTGTTGTTCCCAATCGCTTCCAATATATTATAATCCCACTAACAGTTGATCGTGGAATATTTAGTAGTCAGGAAATGTCCCGAATGGACTTCTTGCACACGGGCGGCCCAATACTTCTGGCCATATAGTGTGTGTAATAATTAGTGGTGCTTGCGTAGCAAGGCATCACTATTACTATCTTGCCTCAGAACGGTTTTAGTGATGCCTTGCGCAGCAAGGCATCACCATCACTCTCAAACATACTTATTAGTGGGCCTTGCGAAGCAAGGCATCAATATTGTTATTCTCCATACTTATTAATATTCGTGGAGCTTGTTTAGCAAGGCGTATATATACTATGTAACCCAGGAATGGCTTATTATTAGTGGTGCTTGCGTAGCAAGGCATCACTATTACTATCTAGCCCCAGAACGAGTTTTAGTGATGCCTTGCGCAGCAAGGCATCACCATCACTCTCAAACATACCTATTAGTGTTGCTTGTGAAGCAATGCATCAATATTGTTATTCTCCATACTTATTAATATTAGTGGGGCTTGCGTAGCAAGCCCTAAATATTAATATCTCACCCCATATCGGTTTATTTTTATTATTCTTATTCCGGACAACATTTTGTCCCGCTACTCCTCCCACATTTTTCGTCACAGACCCATGAATGAGGTGTCAAAACGTGCGGCCTATTCGGGAATGGTGTGCTATATCTTTTCTAAGGGGTCGGGGGTGCGGTGTTCGCCCCAGGGGCGAAAAAGTAGCGAAAAAAATCCCATAGACTTAACATTGGGAAAAATGTAAAAAACATTTAACAAGTCATAACTCTAAGCGAGGATTTCGTAGAAACTTGTGTGTCACCACATTTGAAGAGGCTGACAGGCCCTTTAAGATGACACATCGCAATGGGGTGTGAGTTGTACCCCTGGGGTGCAGGAGCTGCCTAAATTTGCCCCATTGACTTACTATGGGGAGGGACGTCCCATAAAACTCATGTGTTTCTCTTACTATGGGAAATTGCATAGGGATTTTGAATTGACCATAGCTCTGGCTCACAGTGTCTCAGAGACAAGGGGGTGGGCTCAATTTACTCAGACAGCCAATCACTATCTCAGGATGATTGTCAACCTATGAAGCCACGCCCTAGCAACCATTTAGAGCTCCCTAGCAACTGATCCCATAGACTACCATTGAAAGAGATCAAAGGGATATCTTTGGATAGAAGTCACATAGAAACACGAGGGTGGGTTTGTTTGACTCTGGGCATCAACAGCCAATCATAAATCACCGTCAACACTTCCTAGCCACGCCCTAGCAACCATTATCAAGCAGCCTAGCAACCGTTTTACAAGACCTATATCTCTGCCTCAGAACATCATAGAAGCATGGGGGTTGGTTTATATCATTCATACTGACAAGCAGCCTTTGGAGTATCATCATTGGATGCTGCCAAGCCACTCCATAGCAACCAAACAGAGTACCCTAGCAACCGTATAACAAGACCTATATCTCTGCATCAGAACATCGTAGAGACATGGGGGTTGGTTTATATCATTCATACTGACAAGCAGTATCATAATTGAATGTTGCCAAAACATTCCATAGCAACCAACCAGAGTTCCCTAGCAACCGTTTACCAAGACCTATATCTCTGCATCAGAACATCGTACAGACATGGGGGTTGGTTTATATCATTCATACTGACAAGCAGTATCATCATTGGATGCTGCCAAGCCCCCTTAGCAACCAAACAGAGTACCCTAGCAACCATATACCAAGACCTATATCTCTGCTTCAGAACATCATAGAGACATGGGGGCTGGTTTATATCATTCATACAGACAAGCAGTATCATCATTGGATGCTGCCAAGCCCCCTTAGCAACCAAACAGAGTACCCTAGCAACCATATACCAAGACCTATATCTCTATCTCAGAACATCATAGAGACATGGGGGTTGGTTTATATCATTCATACAGACAAGCAGTATCATCATTGGATGCTGCCAAGCCCCCCTAGCAACCAAAAAGAGTACCCTAGCAACCGTGTACCAAGACCTATATCTCTGCTTCGGAACATCGTAGAGACATGGGGGTTGGTTTATATCATTCATACAGACAAGCAGTATCATCATTCGATGCTGCCAAGCCCCCCTAGCAACCAAACAGAGTACCCTAGCAACCGTATACCAAGACCTATATCTCTGCTTCAGAACATCATAGAGGCATGGGGGTTGGTTTATATCATTCATACAGACAAGCAGTATCATCATTGGATGCTGCCAAACCCCTCCATAGCAACCAAACAGAGTACCCTAGCAACCGTTTACCAAGACCTATATCTCTGCCTCAGAACATCCTAGAGACATGGGGGTTGGTTTATATCATTCATACAGACAAGCAGTATCATCATTGGATGCTGCCAAGCCCCTCCATAGCAACCAAACAGAGTACCCTAGCAACCGTTTACAAGGACCTATATCTCTGCATCAGAACATCGTAGAGGCATGGGGGTTGGGTCTTTTGACTCAGTCTGGCAAATAGTCTTTAAATGTCACCCCATAAATTGTATAGCCACTCCATAGCAACCATATAGAGTACCCTAGCAACCGTACAAACACATGAATAGGACATATCTCAGCTCCACAACATCGTACAGACTTGGGGGTGGCCTCTTTGGTTTCGGGTGAGAATCCAGTACACACAACATAGCATCCGAGAGGATTTTTTTGCCACGGCAAGCACCACTCACATTTTCTTCAGGAAATGTACATTCTAGTTATTCTTATTCTTTATTCTGGACACTTTTTCGGCGCGCTTCTCCTCCCACATTTTTTGTCACAGACCCATGAATGAGGCGTCAAATCGACCGGCCTATACGGGAATGGTGTGCTATATCTTTTCTAAGAGGTCGGGGGTGCGATGTTCGCCCCAGGGGCGAAAAAGTAGCCGAAAAATCCCATTGACTTAACATTGCGACGAATTTTGACCCCTCGTAGCTCCGAGCGAGGATTTCGTAGAAACTTGTGACTTACCACATTTGAAGAGGCTGACAGGCCCAGTAAGATGACACATCGCAATGGGGTATAAGTTGTACCCCTGGGGTGCAGGAGCTGCCCAAAATTTTACCCCATTCATTGTCTATGGGGAGGATGTCCCGTTAAGCTTGTGTATCTCTTACTATGGGAAATTGCATAGGGATTTTGTATTGACCATAGCTCTGGCTCACAGTGTCTCAGAGACAAGGGGGTGGGCTCAATTTACTCAGACAGCCAATCACCATCTCAGGATGATTGTCAACCTATGAAGCCACGCCCTAGCAACCATTTAGAGCTCCCTAGCAACTGATCCCATAGACTTCCATTGAAAGAGATCAAAGGGATATCTTTGGATAGAAGTGTCATAGAAACACGAGGGTGGGTTTGTTTGACTCGGGGCATCAACAGCCAATCACAAATCACCTTCAACACTTCCTAGCCACGCCCTAGCAACCATTATCAAGCAGCCTCGCAACCATTTACCAAGACCTATATCTCTGCCTCAGAACATTATAGAGGCATGGGGGTTGGTTTATATCATTCATACAGACAAGCAGCCTTTAGAGTAATGTCATTGGATGCTGCCAAGCCCCTCCATAGCAACCAAACAGAGTACCCTAGCAACCGTATAACAAGACCTATATCTCTGCATCAGAACATCGTAGAGACATGGGGGTTGGTTTATATCATTCATACTGACAAGCAGTATCATCATTGAATGTTGCCAAAACATTCCATAGCAACCAACCAGAGTTCCCTAGCAACCGTTTACCAAGACCTATATCTCTGCATCAGAACATCGTAGAGACATGGGGGTTGGTTTATATCATTCATACTGACAAGCAGTATCATCATTGGATGCTGCCAAGCCCCTCCATAGCAACCAAACAGAGTACCCTAGCAACCGTTTACCAATACCTATATCTCTGCATCAGAACATCATAGAGACATGGGGGTTGGTTTATATCATTCATATAGACAAGCAGTATCATCATTGGATGCTGCCAAGCCCCTCCATAGCAACCAAACAGAGTACCCTAGCAACCGTTTACAAGGACCTATATCTCTGCATCAGAACATCGTAGAGGCATGGGGGTTGGGTCTTTTGACTCAGACTGGCAAATACTCTTTAAATGTCACCCCATAAATTGTATAGCCACTCCATAGCAACCATATAGAGTACCCTAGCAACCGTACAAACACATGAATAGGACATATCTCAGCTCCACAACATCGTACAGACTTGGGGGTGGCCTCTTTTGTTTCGGGTGAGAATCCAGTACACACAACATAGCATCCGAGAGGATTTTTTTGCCACGGCAAGCACCACTCACATTTTCTTCAGGAAATGTACATTCTAGTTAGTGGTGCTTGCGTAGCAAGGCATCACTATTACTATCTAGCCCCAGAACGAGTTTTAGTGATGCCTTGCGCAGCAAGGCATCACCATCACTCTCAAACATACCTATTAGTGTTGCTTGTGAAGCAATGCATCAATATTGTTATTCTCCATACTTATTAATATTAGTGGGGCTTGCGTAGCAAGCCCTAAATATTAATATCTCACCCCATATCGGTTTATTTTTATTATTCTTATTCCGGACAACATTTTGTCCCGCTACTCCTCCCACATTTTTCGTCACAGACCCATGAATGAGGTGTCAAAACGTGCGGCCTATTCGGGAATGGTGTGCTATATCTTTTCTAAGGGGTCGGGGGTGCGGTGTTCGCCCCAGGGGCGAAAAAGTAGCGAAAAAAATCCCATAGACTTAACATTGGGAAAAATTTAAAAAACATTTAACAAGTCATAACTCTAAGCGAGGATTTCGTAGAAACTTGTGGGTCACCACATTTGAAGAGGCTGACAGGCCCTGTAAGATGACACATCGCAATGGGGTGTGAGTTGTACCCCTGGGGTGCAGGAGCTGCCTAAATTTGCCCCATTGACTTACTATGGGCAGGGACGTCCCATAAAACTCATGTGTTTCTCTTACAATGGGAAATTGCATAGGGATTTTGTATTGACCATAGCTCTGGCTCACAGTGTCTGAGTGACAAGGGGGTGGGCTCAATTTACTCAGACAGCCAATCACTATCTCAGGATGATTGTCAACATATGAAGCCACGCCCTAGCAACAATTTAGAGCTCCCTAGCAACTGATCCCATAGACTTCCATTGAAAGAGATCAAAGGGATATCTTTTGATAGAAGTGTCATAGAAACAAGAGGGTGGGTTTGTTTGACTCGGGGCATCAACAGCCAATCACAAGTCACCTTCAATACTTCCTAGCCACGCCCTAGCAACCATTATCAAGCAGCCTAGCAACCGTTTAACAAGACCTATATCTCTGCATCAGAACAACATAGAGACATGGGGGTTGTTTTATATCATTAATATTGACAAGCAGCCTTTGGAGTATGATCATTGGCAGCTGCCACGCCACTCCATAGCAACCAAACAGAGTACCCTAGCAACCGTTTACCAAGACCTATATCTCTGCATCAGATCATCATAGACACATGGGGGTTGGTTTATATCATTCATACTGACAAGCAGTATCCTCATTGGATGCTGCCAAGCCCCTCCATAACAACCAAACAGAGTACCCTAGCAACCGTTTACCAAGACCTATATCTCTGCCTCAGAACATCATAGAGGCATGGGGGTTGGTTTATATCATTCATACAGACAAGCAGTATCATCATTGGATGCTGCCAAGCCCCTCCATAGCAACCAAACAGAGTACCCTAGCAACCGTTTACCAATACCTATATCTCTGCCTCAGAACATCATAGAGACATGGGGGTTGGTTTATATCATTCAAACAGACAAGCACTATCATCATTGGATGCTGCCAAGCCCCCTTAGCAACCAAACAGAGTACCCTAGCAACCATATACCAAGACCTATATCTCTGCCTCAGAACATCATAGAGACATGGGGGTTGGTTTATATCATTCATACAGACAAGCAGTATCATCATTGGATGCTGCCAAGCCCCCCTAGCAACCAAACAGAGTACCCTAGCAACCGTTTAGCAACACCAATATCTCTGCCTCAGAACATCATAGAGGCATGGGGGTTGGTTTATATCATTCATACTGACAAGCAGCCTTTGGAGTATCATCATTGGATGCTGCCAAGCCACTCCATAGCAACCAAACAGAGTACCCTAGCAACCGTATAACAAGACCTATATCTCTGCATCAGAACATCGTAGAGACATGGGGGTTGGTTTATATCATTCACACTGACAAGCAGTATCATCAATGAATGTTGCCAAAACATTCCATAGCAACCAACCACAGTTCCCTAGCAACCGTTTACCAAGACCTCTATCTCTGCCTCAGAACATCCTAGAGACATGGGGGTTGGTTTATATCATTCATACAGACAAGCAGTATCATCATTGGATGCTGCCAAGCCCCTCCATAGCAACCAAACAGAGTACCCTAGCAACCGTTTACAAGGACCTATATCTCTGCATCAGAACATCGTAGAGGCATGGGGGTTGGGTCTTTTGACTCAGACTGGCAAATAGTCTTTAAATGTCACCCCATAAATTGTATAGCCACTCCATAGCAACCATATAGAGTACCCTAGCAACCGTACAAACACATGAATAGGACATATCTCAGCTCCACAACATCGTACAGACTTGGGGGTGGCCTCTTTTGTTTCGGGTGAGAATCCAGTACACACAACATAGCATCCGAGAGGATTTTTTTGCCACGGCAAGCACCACTCACATTTTCTTCAGGAAATGTACATTCTAGTGTTGTGATTACTATTCACCTTGACGAAACTTTGGCGTGCTACTACTCCGGCACCGTTTGTCGCAGACCCATGAATGAGGTGTCAAATCGTGCGACTTATTGAGGAGAGGTGTGCTATATCTCTTCTCAGCGATCGGGTGTATGATGTTACTTTTCGGCGGGAAAAAAATTGTCCAAATCAAGTCCCCATTGACTTAACATGGAGAAGAGGTTTATGTCATCATATCTCCGCCTAAGAACATCACAGAGACTTGGGGCTGGTCTCATTTGAATCGGCCTATCAAGCAGCTAATAACTAGTGACATTCAAACTATATAGCCACTCCCTAGCAACCAGGTACAGCCCCCTAGCAACCATATATCAACATTAACGAGCCATATCTCAGCCCCAGAACATCGTACAGACATGAGGGTGGTCTCTTTTGACTCAGACTGGCCAATAGTCTCTCAATATCACCCCATAAACTGTATAGACACATCCTAGCAACCATGTACAGTACCCTAGTAACCGTACAAACACATTAATAAGCCATATCTCAGCCCCAGAACATCCTACAGACATGTTTCTTAGCTTTTTTGCATCCCAGTAGCATCCGAGAGGATTTTTTTGCCACGGCAAGCACCACTCACATTTTCTTCAGGAAATGTACATTCTAGTTTGTACTGTTGCTGAATCGTGTTGAGTGTTTTTCTCTATCAGTGCAATCCAAAGCAAAGGGAAAACAGATGAAAGTGTTTCTGCTTTCTAAAGCTCGAGCTCTAGTGTGTTCTGGGATGTCGTCTAATGGGCGTCTGGATTTAATGACCAGATGAAGCCCACAGGACGAACTTCACACACAATCCAGCGCAGTCAGCAGAACATTAAACAGCGATGCATGGCTGCATAAAGGCCTGAAATAGCACACTTATTCAGCTTAAACTAAGGCGACAGAGGAACACACACACACACACACACACTGAACACTAAACACCGAATCCAGGGAAAACTGGAGCCTAGGAGATGTTTCCACTTTATTTTAGAGGAAAACTCTTATAATACTGAGTTCAGATCTTTAAAGGATGCACAGAAATGAACATGATGCTGGAATTATGTTTATGTTATTATAGCCGACAAACATATCTATACTTCTATACTTCTATACTTCTATACTTCTGTACTTCTGTACTTCTGTACTGCCCAGGGGTCTCATTTATAACCGTTGTGTACGCACAATAGAAGGATCCGCCGCTCTCTACGCAATAACTGGTATTTATAAAAAGCAAAGTTGACGGGAAATGTGCGGTCCTTCACTCAAGCTCTGACCCAGGCGGACGCACAGAAACGGCTGAGATGAGAAATGGAGACACCGATGGAAGAAACACGAGAGAGTGTGTGAAACTGTAGACGGTGTGTAGAAGAAATGGAAAAACTGCCTCATAAATAACATGAAGATTCACAAAGCAAATCTTACAATGAACAGCTGACACCAACACCCGTTTGATCTGCAGTAAAACAAACACAATCAAACCTAAACACATATTTGCAAAAAGAAAAGTGAAATATGTTCTGCAATAATATCGGCATGTTATGCAATTCATCCTCATAAATAATATGATAAACAGAACAAAATAATGTACAAAACTGATAATCTCGTCAATTTGTCCGTCTGGAGCAGATCTACATAAACTTAAGATTAACTTGTGGGCGTTTCACGGACCATTTATGGGCAACTCTGGGCGTGACATGAAGCCGCAAAAGCGGCGCTACATTTAGAATTGATTGTGATTTATTAAGGGAAAACTGCGCAGGATGTGTGTGTGCGCACGGTTTTATAAAGCCGAATATTTCTGTGC
>NC_137115.1:1880649-1895649 GCF_949357685.1 Gobio gobio | reverse complement strand
AGCTCAGGAACCCTTTCCAGAACCTTCTCTCAGCTCAGGAACCCTTTCCAGAACCTTCACTCAGCTCAGGATCCCTTTCCAGAACCTTCACTCAGCTCAGGATCCCTTTCCAGAACCTTCACTCAGCTCAGGATCCCTCACCAGAACCTTCACTCAGCTCAGGAACCCTCTCCAGAACCTTCACTCAGCTCAGGAACCCTTTCCAGAACCTTCTCTCAGCTCAGGAACCCTTTCCAGAACCTTCACTCAGCTCAGGATCCCTTTCCAGAACCTTCACTCAGCTCAGGATCCCTTTCCAGAACCTTCACTCAGCTCAGGATCCCTTTCCAGAACCTTCACTCAGCTCAGGATCCCTCACCAGAACCTTCACTCAGCTCAGGAACCCTCTCCAGAACCTTCACTCAGCTCAGGAACCCTCACCAGAACCTTCACTCAGCTCAGGAACCCTCTCCAGAACCTTCACTCAGCTCAGGAACCCTCTCCAGAACCTTCTCTCAGCTCAGGATTCCTTTCCAGAACCTTCACTCAGCTCAGGATCCCTCACCAGAACCTTCACTCAGCTCAGGAACCCTTTCCAGAACCTTCACTCAGCTCAGGAACCCTTTCCAGAACCTTCTCTCAGCTCAGGAACCCTTTCCAGAACCTTCACTCAGCTCAGGATCCCTTTCCAGAACCTTCACTCAGCTCAGGATCCCTTTCCAGAACCTTCACTCAGCTCAGGATCCCTTTCCAGAACCTTCACTCAGCTCAGGAACCCTCACCAGAACCTTCACTCAGCTCAGGAACCCTCTCCAGAACCTTCACTCAGCTCAGGAACCCTCACCAGAACCTTCACTCAGCTCAGGAACCCTCACCAGAACCTTCACTCAGCTCAGGAACCCTCTCCAGAACCTTCACTCAGCTCAGGAACCCTCTCCAGAACCTTCTCTCAGCTCAGGATCCCTTTCCAGAACCTTCACTCAGCTCAGGAACCCTCACCAGAACCTTCACTCAGCTCAGGAACCCTCTCCAGAACCTTCACTCAGCTCAGGAACCCTCTCCAGAACCTTCTCTCAGCTCAGGAACCCTTTCCAGAACCTTCACTCAGCTCAGGATCCCTTTCCAGAACCTTCACTCAGCTCAGGAACCCTTTCCAGAACCTTCACTCAGCTCAGGAACCCTTTCCAGAACCTTCACTCAGCTCAGGATCCCTTTCCAGAACCTTCACTCAGCTCAGGATCCCTTTCCAGAACCTTCTCTCAGCTCAGGAACCCTTTCCAGAACCTTCACTCAGCTCAGGATCCCTTTCCAGAACCTTCACTCAGCTCAGGATCCCTTTCCAGAACCTTCACTCAGCTCAGGATCCCTTTCCAGAACCTTCACTCAGCTCAGGATCCCTTTCCAGAACCTTCACTCAGCTCAGGAACCCTCACCAGAACCTTCACTCAGCTCAGGAACCCTTTCCAGAACCTTCTCTCAGCTCAGGATCCCTCACCAGAACCTTCACTCAGCTCAGGAACCCTTTCCAGAACCTTCACTCAGCTCAGGATCCCTCACCAGAACCTTCACTCAGCTCAGGATCCCTCACCAGAACCTTCACTCAGCTCAGGATCCCTCACCAGAACCTTCACTCAGCTCAGGATCCCTCACCAGAACCTTCACTCAGCTCAGGATCCCTCACCAGAACCTTCACTCAGCTCAGGATCCCTCTCCAGAACCTTCACTCAGCTCAGGATCCCTCACCAGAACCTTCACTCAGCTCAGGATCCCTTTCCAGAACCTTCACTCAGCTCAGGATCCCTCACCAGAACCTTCCCTCAGCTCAGGAACCCTTTCCAGAACCTTCACTCAGCTCAGGATCCCTCACCAGAACCTTCCCTCAGCTCAGGATCCCTTTCCAGAACCTTCACTCAGCTCAGGATCCCTTTCCAGAACCTTCACTCAGCTCAGGATCCCTCACCAGAACCTTCACTCAGCTCAGGAACCCTTTCCAGAACCTTCACTCAGCTCAGGATCCCTCACCAGAACCTTCCCTCAGCTCAGGAACCCTCTCCAGAACCTTCACTCAGCTCAGGATCCCTCACCAGAACCTTCACTCAGCTCAGGAACCCTTTCCAGAACCTTCACTCAGCTCAGGATCCCTCACCAGAACCTTCCCTCAGCTCAGGAACCCTCTCCAGAACCTTCACTCAGCTCAGGATCCCTCACCAGAACCTTCCCTCAGCTCAGGAACCCTCTCCAGAACCTTCACTCAGCTCAGGATCCCTCACCAGAACCTTCACTCAGCTCAGGAACCCTTTCCAGAACCTTCACTCAGCTCAGGAACCCTTTCCAGAACCTTCACTCAGCTCAGGATCCCTCACCAGAACCTTCACTCAGCTCAGGATCCCTCTCCAGAACCTTCACTCAGCTCAGGATCCCTCACCAGAACCTTCACTCAGCTCAGGAACCCTTTCCAGAACCTTCTCTCAGCTCAGGAACCCTTTCCAGAACCTTCACTCAGCTCAGGATCCCTTTCCAGAACCTTCACTCAGCTCAGGATCCCTTTCCAGAACCTTCACTCAGCTCAGGATCCCTTTCCAGAACCTTCACTCAGCTCAGGATCCCTTTCCAGAACCTTCACTCAGCTCAGGAACCCTCACCAGAACCTTCACTCAGCTCAGGAACCCTTTCCAGAACCTTCTCTCAGCTCAGGATCCCTCACCAGAACCTTCACTCAGCTCAGGAACCCTTTCCAGAACCTTCACTCAGCTCAGGATCCCTCACCAGAACCTTCACTCAGCTCAGGATCCCTCACCAGAACCTTCACTCAGCTCAGGATCCCTCACCAGAACCTTCACTCAGCTCAGGATCCCTCACCAGAACCTTCACTCAGCTCAGGATCCCTCACCAGAACCTTCACTCAGCTCAGGATCCCTCTCCAGAACCTTCACTCAGCTCAGGATCCCTCACCAGAACCTTCACTCAGCTCAGGATCCCTTTCCAGAACCTTCACTCAGCTCAGGATCCCTCACCAGAACCTTCCCTCAGCTCAGGAACCCTTTCCAGAACCTTCACTCAGCTCAGGATCCCTCACCAGAACCTTCCCTCAGCTCAGGATCCCTTTCCAGAACCTTCACTCAGCTCAGGATCCCTTTCCAGAACCTTCACTCAGCTCAGGATCCCTCACCAGAACCTTCACTCAGCTCAGGAACCCTTTCCAGAACCTTCACTCAGCTCAGGATCCCTCACCAGAACCTTCCCTCAGCTCAGGAACCCTCTCCAGAACCTTCACTCAGCTCAGGATCCCTCACCAGAACCTTCACTCAGCTCAGGAACCCTTTCCAGAACCTTCACTCAGCTCAGGATCCCTCACCAGAACCTTCCCTCAGCTCAGGAACCCTCTCCAGAACCTTCACTCAGCTCAGGATCCCTCACCAGAACCTTCCCTCAGCTCAGGAACCCTCTCCAGAACCTTCACTCAGCTCAGGATCCCTCACCAGAACCTTCACTCAGCTCAGGAACCCTTTCCAGAACCTTCACTCAGCTCAGGAACCCTTTCCAGAACCTTCACTCAGCTCAGGATCCCTCACCAGAACCTTCACTCAGCTCAGGATCCCTCTCCAGAACCTTCACTCAGCTCAGGATCCCTCACCAGAACCTTCACTCAGCTCAGGAACCCTTTCCAGAACCTTCTCTCAGCTCAGGAACCCTTTCCAGAACCTTCACTCAGCTCAGGAACCCTTTCCAGAACCTTCACTCAGCTCAGCATGCCTCTCCAGAACCTTCACTCAGCTCAGCATGCCTCTCCAGAACCTTCTCATCCACCGTTCCCAGCTGGTGGAGCGATCTTCCCACCGCCATCCCAAACGCAGAATCACTGACAACATTCAAACGTCAACTAAAAACTCAGCTCTTCTGTCAGCACTTAACCACCATCACAGCATAAAGGAAAGGAAAATTGATTTTAAAAATGCAATCAAAATTTGTCAAAAAATAAATGATAAAATAAGTAATAACCAAGAATAATAATTTTTCTACAAAATGTGTTGATATATCTTCTTAATCTTGCAAATCACACAGTAAAAATAATAAAATAAAAAATAAAATACAATGCAAAAATAAAAAATGCAACAATGCAATGCAATAAATGTTAAAATAATAATAAAAAAAATAAAAAAAAGTTGCTATATATTCATGCCATCACAGATGCAGATCCAGAGCTGGAGCGGATCACTTCTCACTGGACTTCAGGTTTAGTGTGTTTGTCTTCTATACTAAAGCTCGTACTGTTGAACGCTGGTCCGTCATTAAATCCCACACGGTTATAACAGCATCACTCACACACACACACACACACACACACACACACACACACACACACACACACACACACTGAAACAGAATCCGGAAAACAGCCGAACGCTTTACTTAGCAACAGGTGTCCCACATAAACTTA
This sequence comes from Gobio gobio, assembly GCF_949357685.1. NCBI lineage: Eukaryota > Metazoa > Chordata > Actinopteri > Cypriniformes > Gobionidae > Gobio > Gobio gobio. The sequence goes on along the minus strand of NC_137115.1, from coordinate 1,891,232 downwards.
CCAAGCTTCCCGAGTGTTTAACGTCCTGGAAAGCAGAGCGTGCTTTAATAGACAGACGGCATTACATCTCGCAAAACAGCGAAAGAAACTCTCTCAGAAACAGACGAGCGCGATCTCTCGTCTACACCAGCGAAAGTCTGGCACATTCCCAGACCTCATGAGGTGTTCCTCTCTCACTGCAAACATCAGCAAAACACTCACTTTAACTGCCAACCTCAGCGAAGAACGGCTAATGAAGGCTACTCACACACACACACACACACACACACACACACACACGCTCCTGAGAGAGGTGGAGCTGGTCTGAGATCAGGAGCACGAGGACCAGACAGGGAAAGGTGAAGAAGCCTCACACACACACACACACACACACACATCGCCTCAAGCCCTCACTGCGGATACTACACACAACACAACAACCAGCGGGTTTAAGAGCGGAAGTTACTCATCACGTCCCCAAAGAAAAAACATTCAATCTCAAAGTGATCGAGTTCAGGTGTTCAATCCCTTCATGGCCACGTAAAATCACAGAGCGGGGTCAGCTCATGCTGAGGGTCACAGAGCGGGGTCAGCGCATGCTGAGGGTCACAGAGCGGGGTCAGCGCATGCTGAGGGTCACAGAGCGGGGTCAGCGCATGCTGAGGGTCACAGAGCGGGGTCAGCTCATGCTGAGGGTCACAGAGCGGGGTCAGCGCATGCTGAGGGTCACAGAGCGGGGTCAGCGCATGCTGAGGGTCACAGAGCGGGGTCAGCGCATGCTGAGGGTCACAGAGCGGGGTCAGCGCATGCTGAGGGTCACAGAGCGGGGTCAGCGCATGCTGAGGGTCACAGAGCGGGGTCAGCGCATGCTGAGGGTCACAGAGCGGGGTCAGCGCATGCTGAGGGTCACAGAGCGGGGTCAGCTCATGCTGAGGGTCACAGAGCGGGGTCAGCGCATGCTGAGGGTCACAGAGCGGGGTCAGCGCATGCTGAGGGTCACAGAGCGGGGTCAGCTCATGCTGAGGGTCACAGAGCGGGGTCAGCACATGCTGAGGGTCACAGAGCGGGGTCAGCGCATGCTGAGGGTCACAGAGCGGGGTCAGCGCATGCTGAGGGTCACAGAGCGGGGTCAGCGCATGCTGAGGGTCACAGAGCGGGGTCAGCGCATGCTGAGGGTCACAGAGCGGGGTCAGCACATGCTGAGGGTCACAGAAGTGGCCAACTTTCTGTAGAGCTCCAGACCTCCAAACTTCTGTGTCCTTCAGATGAGCTCAAGAACAGTGTGTAGAGCTTCATGGAATGGGTTTCCATGGCCGAGCAGCTCATCCAAGCCGCACATCACCAAGTGCAATGCAAAGCGTGGGATGCAGTGGGGTAAAGTGCGCCACCACTGGACTCTAGAGCAGTGGAGACGTGTTCTCTGAGTGACCAATCGCGCTTCTCTGTCTGACAATCCCATGGACGAGTCTGGGTTTGGCGGTTGCCAGGAGAACGGGACTCGCCTGACTGCATTGTGCCAAGTGTGAAGTTTGGTGGAGGGGGGCTTATGGGGTGGGGTTGTTTTTCAGGGGTTAGTTCCAGTGAAAGGAACTCTTAATGCAAGGCATTTTGGACAATTTCATGCTCCCAACTTTTTGGGAACAGTTTGGGGACGGCCCCTTCCTGTCCCAGCATAAATCACACTACAGATCTCTGCTCACACTGTGACAAATGAAGAGATGAAGGGATGGAGAGATGGAGAAATGGAGAGACGGAGAGACAGAGAAATGGAGAGAGAGAAATGGAGAGACGGAGAGAGAGAGAGACGGAGAGACAGAGAAATGGAGAGACGGAGAGACAGAGAAATGGAGAGAGAGAAATGGAGAGACGGAGAGATGGAGAGACGGAGAGACAGAGAAATGGAGAGACGGAGAGATGGAGAGACGGAGAGACAGAGAAATGGAGAGAGAGAAATGGAGAGACGGAGAGATGGAGAAATGGAGAGACGGAGAGATGGAGAGACGGAGAGATGGAGAGATGGAGAGATGGAGAAATGTAGAGACGGAGAGATGGAGAGATGGAGAGATGGAGAGATGGAGAGATGGAGAGATGGAGAGATGGAGAGATGTGCAGATGCTTGTGAAATCGCAGACTCAGGAGCGCCGGCTGACAAACTGCATAAGGATCGATCAGCTCGTTCCAGTTTAAATCCATCACTGTGATTGAGGCGCTCAGCATGCAGAGCAGAGACACACACACACACACACACACACACACACTGCTGCTGATCCACAACACACACACACACACACACACACACACACACACACACACACACACTGCTGCTGATCCACAGCACACAAACACTGCTGCCTGATCCACAACACACACACACACACACACTGCTGCTGATCCACAGCACACACACACACACACACACTGCTGCTGATCCACAACACACACACACACACACACACACACTGCTGCTGATCCACAACACACACACACACACACACACACACACACTGCTGCTGATCCACAGCACACACACACACACACACTGCTGCTGATCCACAACACACACACACACACACACACACACACACTGCTGATCCACAATAACACACAGAGACTCAAACACAATCACAGCAGGGTTTAGTTCTTCTCTTCACTAATCGTCTAATGACTGAATGAAGCTCCAATAACGATCATGAAGGGAAACTGTCACGATGACAACAGAGAAACTGACCAATCAGCTCGACTCATCAATTAAAGACATCAATCCGCATTACACACACTCACACTCACTCACACACACACACACACACACACACACACACACACACACACACACACACACACACACACACACACACACACACACACACACACACACACACACACACACACACACACACACACACACACACACACACATGTTTGGTTTTCATCTTTTATGGGGACTTTCCATAGGCGTAATGGTTTTTATACCGTACATACCGTATATTCTATCCCCTTACACTGCCCCTGCCCCTAAACCTAACCCTCACAGGAGACATTCTGCAATTTTACATTTTCAAAAAACATCACTTAGTCTGATTTATAAGATGTTTTCCTCATGGGGACCTAAAAATGTCCCCACAAGGATGAGGATTTCGGATATTGCTATCTTTGTGGGGACATTTTGTCCCCATAACGTGATGATTACCAGTCCACACACACACACACACACACACACACACACACACACACACAATGGTATTTAACCATTTGGATGCTTTTCTACAAAATCTGGTGTCTTTCCGTCTTCATTTCCCAGAGTTGCGAGAGTGTGTGTTCACCTGTGGAGGCTGTGTGAGGTCAGGTGTGTGTGTGTGTGTGTTTACTCCAGTGTGACGCGCCTGTTCATTCACAGATCTGCCGCCTCAACGCTTCGGTATTTGAGCGGCCGTCCAAAAACAACAAGAGCTTGGCAGTGGAAAGATGGGCGTGAAGGAGCTGCACCACAGCTTACATCCTCATGTGAGATCATGAGCTCCGGAAACACGTGTGTGTGTGTGTGTGTGTGTGTGTGTGTGTGTATGTGTGTGTGTGTGTGTGTGTGTGTGTGTTGGATAAGTTTAGGGGTAGTGTGTGCATGTGTGTGCGCGCGCGTGTGTGTGTGTGTGTGTGTGTGTGTGTGTGTGTGTGTGTGTGTGTGTGTGTGTGTGTGTGTGTGTGTGTGTGTGACTTCTTGCCCTTCCTCCTGAGACACAGGAAGTAGCTGATTCCTGTCAAGAATGGGAGGGGCTGAACTCACAGAGTTTCCCATAAAATCCCATTAAACTTTCATCCTCAATATGCCTAGAAATCAATGAATTTTTCTTTTAGTATTTTGTTGTTGTTGTTGGTATTTGCCCACATACAAACAGATCGAGAGGTGTGTGTGACGTCTGCACACTCACAGCGTTCATTAATACACTCATTAGGCCTCACAATCTCTCGAACCGCTGTGGCTCCTGCGTCACACACTGATCCCAGATCAGCCGAGCCACTGGATCAGTGTGAGGATGGGCTGAAGGGGAGAGAGCTGGAGGACGTCGCTTTAGCGCTCATTCAATTAAGTTTGGCACTTTGTGGGAATAAAAAGCTATTTATTAGTGAACGCTGTGGGTTTATGAAGAACACCAGCATTTACAGAGAAGCACACAATGTTCCCAAACGTGCTTTTTCTTCAAACTCTTGGTTGTAAAATGAAAAGGGAGAGGTTTGTGTGGGTGTGTGTGTGTGTGTGTGTGTGTGTGTGTGTGTGTGTGTGTGTGTGTGTGTGTGTGTGTGTGTGTGTGTGTGTGTGTGTGTGTGTGTGTGTGTGTGTGTGTGTGTGTGTGTGTGTGTGTGTGTGTGTGTGTGTGTGTGTGTGTGTGTGTGTGTGTGTGTGTGTGTGTGTGTGTGTGTGTGTGTGTGTGTGTGTGTGTGTGTGTGTGTGTGTGAGTGTGAGTGTGAGTGTGTGTGTGTGTGTGTGTGTGTGTGTTCATGCATGCGATGCAGGTTCAAGCCTGGCCTGCAACCATTCACCTCCAAACAATATCTGCTATAACTAACCTAAATGCATTAAAGATTGAACCTAGAACGCACACTGCACAAAAAAACATGCAAATTAATGTGATATAAAAAAAGAAAAAATCCCCCAAAAATATGAGAAGAAATGTCAAATGTATTGCAAATTGAATATATAAAAAATACTGCAAATTAATATGATCTACACAAAATCTACACAAAGAGCATTCAAAATAATGCAATACAAAAAAGCAAAAAGACAAACATTAAATTGCATTACAGCTAAATTAAATAATATTGCAAAAAGCAAAAAATTATTATGATACAAAAAAGCAAAAAATTAGGATGCATTACATGTTAAATCTATAAATCACACTGCACAAGAAACATGCACAATGTGAAAAAGCATGCAAATAAAAAAATAAGATACATTACACATTTAATCTATAGATCACACTGCATAAAAAAGCATGCAAATGAATATACAAAAAAGTAAACATTTTAATACTTTACACTACAGCTTGAATCCATAAAACACTGCACAAAAAAGCATGCAAATAAATACGATGCAAAAATATGACAAAATTAAACGTATTGTGGATTGAATCTATAAATAATACTGCAAAAAACATGCAAATTATATCATTTAAAAAATGCAAAAGCCAAAAGTAAGATGTATTACAGGTTGATGTATCACACTGCACAAAAAGCATGCTAATTAAGGGGTCACATGATACCATTTCTTGTCTTCTTTCTCTTTAGTGTGTTATGAGCATATCATTAATATATGAATTATATATTAATTAATAATTAATAATTTCTGAACATTAACTCTCAGTCATTATTCACCCTTTTCTCATGGATTCTCAAAAGAATTCATAAAAGTATAGAATATAATGGCATATTTCTAACTGGGATGTAAACCACGGCTCGTGTCTTCTGCTGTTAGATCAGCATTAAAGAACATCTCAGCTGTTCAATAACAGATATTAGATTACAATAATATCGGATTTGTCTTATTTTAAATAAACAAAAAACAGAGATGAAAACTAAACTTAAGTAAGAAATGTACTTTTGCTATGGTTAAATACATGTTCAGTGATATCTTCCAGAGATTTTTTAATTTTGGCGCCATTTTTTCTCTAAATAATGTTGATATGGCAACTAAGTTTCGTCATTCTGGCGTGTGTGGAAAGGGTTAAAACATGCGTGTTACAGCTAACCCCGCGTTAGGTTGCTCCCCTAGCACTTGTTTGTCTTTTCTATGAGAACAATCTGACCCGTTCTGGTCCAGTCGCGCCGGCAACATTGATAGATCAGCTCGTCATCATCCGGATCAGATCCGGGCCTGAGTTGATGAGGTAGAACTGACACTATCATCTGTCATTGCGTTGGGAGCTGATGTTCCAAATATGGTAAGGGGCGTGACATTTCCGTCAGACGCTTAAGGTATTCGGGCCAATCATAATGCACTGGATCGCTGGCCAATCAGAGCACACCACGCTTTTCAAAAATAAAAAAAATTCAGAAAGGAGGGGCGAAGAGGAGCAACAATAATGTACAGTGTGTAAAAAAATGACCTTTTTTTAAAGCTAAACACATTGCATTAAACCAAATACACAAAATAATATTCTTTTTTTAACCATCATTGATCCCTTTAATATGATACAAAAAAGCCAAAAGCCAAAAAGTAAGATGCATTACACATTGAGTTTATACATTCACCTAAAGGATTATTAGGAACACCTGTTCAATTTCTCATTAATGCAATTATCTAATCAACCAATCACATGGCAGTTGCTTCAATGCATTTAGGGGTGTGGTCCTGGCCAATCTCCTGAACTCCACACTGAATGTCGGAATGGGAAAGAAAGGAGATTTAAGCCATTTTGAGCGTGGCATGGTTGTTGGTGCCAGACGGGCCGGTCTGAGTATTTCACAATCTGTTCAGTTACTGGGATTTTCACACACAACCATTTCTAGGGTTTACAAAGAATGGTGTGAAAAGGGAAAAACATCCAGTATGCGGCAGTCCTGTGGGAGAAAATGCCTTGTTGATGCTAGAGGTCAGAGGTCATGGGCCGACTGATTCAAGCTGATAGAAGAGCAACTTTGACTGAAATAACCACTCGCTACAACCGAGGTCTGCAGCAAAGCATTTGTGAAGCCACAACACACACAACCTTGAGGCGGATGGGCTACAACAGCAGAAGACCCCACCGGGTACCACTCATCTCCACTACAAATAGGAAAAAGAGGCGACAATTTGCACCAGCTCACCAAAATTGGACAGTTGAAGACTGGAAAAATGTTGCCTGGTCTGATGAGTCTGGATTTCTGTTGAGACTTTCAGATGGTAGAGTCAGAATTTGGCGTAAACAGAATGAGAACATGGATCCATCATGCCTTGTTACCACTGTGCAGGCTGGTGGTGGTGGTGTAATGGTGTGGGGGATGTTTTCTTGGCACACTTTAGGCCCCTTAGTGCCAATTGGGCATGGTTTAAATGCCACGGCCTACCTGAGCATTGTTTCTGCCCATGTCCATCCCTTTATGAGCACCATGTCCCCATCCTCTGATGGCTACTTCCAGCAGGATAATGCACCGTCACAAAGCTCCAATCATTTCAAATTGGTTTCTTGAACATGACAATGAGTTCACTGGACTAAAATGGCCCCCACAGTCACCAGATCTCAACCCAATAGAGCATCTGACCCCAAGATGGCGGCGCGAGTAGTTCGCGAGGCTCTGGGTCTCTCCAGATTCTGCAATTTTGCGGTATTTTTCCTGCTCATCTCGGGTCTGTTCGTTCAGAATAGTTGTGCCTTAACATCGTACACCCGTGGTGAGATTTTGGATATTGGTTTGCGAATTTCCGACAGTTTTATGGACAATCTTCGACTCCTTCCTGAGATCGCTAGAACACCCGAGGCTATGCACTCTGCCCGGCCGGTGTGTGCTCGCAGGCGGCGCCGAGATCGTAAACAAAGGCGGGGAATACGCGGTGGTCTGAGAGCTAAGCTAAGGCTAAAGCTAAGGCTAACCCCACATCGGCTCTCTTTACCCAGTATTTTCCTTGCCAATGTACGGTCGCTAGTGAACAAAATGGAGGAGATTCGACTCAGCATCACACACAGCAAGAAACTTTTGAACTGTAACGTCCTAATCTTCACGGAAACCTGGCTAAACGGCGGAATACCGGACACCGCTATTGAGCTAGCGGGATGCCACACGCTCCGGGCGGATAGAACATTAGATGGCTCCGGTAAGACCAGAGGTGGTGGATTGTGCATTTACATTAACAAAGCCTGGTGCACAAACTCTGCTATTGTTGGGAGTCATTGTTCAGCTAACCTGGAGTTTCTCATGGTTAAATGTAGACCGTTTTATCTGCCGCGAGAGTTCACTTCCACCATTATAACTGCAGCCTATATTCCCCCGGATGCTGATGCCAAGCTTGCTATGAAAGAACTTCATGCAGCCATCAGTAAACAACAGACTGATCACCCGGAAGCTGCTTTTATTGTTGCAGGTGACTTTAATCATTCAAACTTAAAGTCAGTGCTACCCAAGTTTCACCAGCATGTTTCCTGCCACACCAGAGGAAACAAAACCTTAGACCACGTGTACACAAACATGGCGGGAGCTTACGTTGCGACACCCCTCCCCCACCTGGGACAGTCAGATCACCTTTCTTTGTTCCTCATCCCCAAATATTCACCCCTCATCAACCGTGTGAAGCCATCAATGAAAACCATCAAGGTGTGGCCTGCGGGGGCAGACTCCACACTCCAGGAAAGGTTTCTACACACAGACTGGAGTGTGTTTGCTTCTCAAGCCACCAGTGGCGCTCACACGGACATTGACTTCTACACCTCCTCTGTATTGGATCATATCAATACCACCATTGACAGTGTTACAACCCAGAAACAGATCACCACATACCCAAATCAGAAGCCATGGATGAACAGGGAAGTGCGACTCCTGCTGAAGTCACGCAATACTGCCTTCAGATCAGGAGATGCACAAGCCTACAGCGCATCCAGAGCAAACCTGAAGAGGGGCATCAAAAAGGCCAAGCACTGCTACAAGCTAAAGATAGAGGGTCACTTTTCCAACTCTGACCCTCGACGCATGTGGCAGGGCATCCAGGCCATCAGTGACTACAAACCCACCCACTCCACCCCCGCAGCCACTGATGTCAACTTCCTGAACGAGCTAAATCACTTTTACGCTCGTTTTGAAAGAGACAACAGAGAAACTGCCACCAAGCTCAAACCCTCAGCTGACCCACCAATCACACTCTCCTCCACAGATGTCTGCAAGTCACTGAGCCGGATCAGCGCGCACAAGGCTGCTGGACCAGACAACATCCCTGGTCGTGTTCTCAGGGCATGTGCGGAGCAGCTCGCGGAGGTTTTTACAGACATTTTCAACCTGTCTCTTGCCCAAGCAGCTGTACCTTCATGCTTTAAACGCACGTCCATTGTGCCAGTGCCAAAACACTCTAACCCGAGGTGCCCTAATGACTACCGCCCTGTAGCACTCACACCCATCGTCATGAAGTGCTTTGAGCGGCTGGTCCTGGAACACCTAAAAGACTCTCTACCATCCACATTGGACTCACACCAGTTTGCCTACCGCAGCAATAGGAGCACAGAGGATGCCGTTTCCATGGCACTGCACTCTGTGCTCACTCACCTGGACAATAAGAACACTTACGCACGCATGCTGTTTGTTGACTTCAGCTCAGCATTCAACACTGTCATCCCATCCAAGTTAATTGCCAAACTTGGAGACCTGGGCATCAATACCTCAATGTGCAACTGGATTTTGGACTTCCTAACTGACAGACCCCAGAATGTTCGTTCAGGATCCACCTGCTCCACATCCATCACACTCAACACTGGTGTACCACAGGGCTGTGTGCTAAGTCCGTTTCTCTACTCCCTCTTCACCTCCGACTGCAAGCCTGTGTATGGATCTAATTCTATCGTCAAGTTTGCGGACGACACTACGGTGATTGGTCTCATCAGCAACAACGATGAGACTGCCTATAGGGAGGAGATCCAGCACCTGGCCACATGGTGCGCTGATAATAACCTGCTCCTCAACACCACCAAAACGAAGGAGCTCATCGTGGACTTCAGGAAGGAGTCAAGAGGCACACACGACACCATCCACATCAATGGAATGGCTGTTGAACGTGTCTCCAGTTTCAAGTTCCTAGGCACTGCAGCGGGTGGTGAAAACTGCCCAGCGCATCACAGGGACTCCACTGCCTGCCATCGAACACATCCAGAGGAAACGCTGTCTGCATCGAGCTCGCAGCATCCTCAAGGACTCCTCTCACCCAGCCCACAGACTGTTTTCTCTCCTGCCCTCCGGCAGGCGTTTCAGGATCCACCGGACCAGGACCAGCAGACTAAAGAACAGTTTTTTCCCCAGAGCTGTCTCCTTACTGAACTCAAACCCCCGTTGATCCACTCCCCTCATATACTGATAACTCTCCTACCTCACATCCACCTTCACTTTGTTATTTGCACTACCGACTCTTTATTACAGTAACAACTGTTTACTTATTCATTTTGCACTACCACACCGTAACTGGATTATGCTCATTTGCACTGCCGACTGTTATTTACAGTACCTACTGTTTACATTTGTATTTTGCACCGTACTTCTAACTGTAATATGCAATCACTTCCACTGCACTTTACACTTTTTTTCGGATAGCTTCTGTCCATAATTTATTGCACTACCTTAATCCACTGCCATATTCCTCATTTTAGCCTAACATATCATTGTATACCTCTATCTGTAAAATTCTGTTTATAGTAATAGCCATCTGTATATTATATTATATTCATAGTACATATCCACCTGTAAATTCTGTTTATAGTATTAATCATCTGTATATTATTCACTGTACATATTCACCTGTAAATTCTGTTTATAGTAATAACCATCTCTCTATTTATAGACATATTTATATATACTCAGTACATATCCATGTCCTGCACTTATGCAAACGTTGTATATCCTGCACTTACTGCTATTGCACTTCTGGTTAGACCTAAACTGCATTT
>NC_137115.1:1873149-1875649 GCF_949357685.1 Gobio gobio | reverse complement strand
ACACACACACAAGGCCAGATCCTCACATACACACACACACACACACACACAAGGCTAGATCCTCTCTCACACACACACACACAGAAACCATGGACCGGTGCACATAGTAAACACAGACACTCTCTCTCTCTCTCACACACACACACACACACACACACACACACACACACACACACACACAAGGCCAGATCCTCACACACACACACGGCCAGATCCTCACACACACACACACACACACACACACAGCCAGATCCTCTCTCACACACACACACACACAGAAATCATGGACTGGTGCACACAGTAAACACAGACACTCTTTCTCACACACACACACACACACACACACACACACACACACACACACACACACACACACAAGGCCAGATCCTCACATACACACACACACACACAAGGCTAGATCCTCTCACACACACACACACACACACACAGAAACCATGGACCGGTGCACATAGTAAACACACACAGACACTCTCTCTCTCTCACACACACACACACACACACACACACACACACACACACACACACACACACACACACACACACACACACACAAGGCCAGATCCTCACACACACAGAGAAACCATGGACAAGTGCACATAGTAAACACAGACACACCATTCTTGAAAATGGAGAAAGTGTGTGTGTGTGTGTGTGTGTGTGTGTGTGTGTGTGTGTGTGTGTGTGTGTGTGTGTGTGTGTGTGTGTGTGTGTGTGTGTGTGTGTGTGTGTGTGTGTGTGTGTGTGTGTGTGTGCGCTCTCCAGGCTACACTGGCCTACTTACAGAGGCAGAGAGAGACGTTGTCTGTGTCTGAGGAAGTGAGATCTCAATTGAGCAGAACTCAGACACACACACATACACACACACACTCTTCCTCTCAACTCGTTCTCAACAGCTTTCCAGCGGCACATTTTCTGTAAAGTGACAGACCAACTGCAGCAGAACCAGTGACAACACACACTCCAGTGACAACACACACTCCTCCAGTGACAACACACACTCCTCCAGTGACAACACACTCCTCCAGTGACAACACACACTCCTCCAGTGACAACACACACTCCAGTGACAACACACACTCCTCCAGTGACAACACACACTCCAGTGACAACACACACTCCTCCAGTGACAACACACACTCCTCCAGTGACAACACACACTCCTCCAGTGACAACACACACTCCAGTGACAACACACACTCCAGTGACAACACACACTCCTCCAGTGACAACACACACTCCTCCAGTGACAACACACACTCCAGTGACAACACACACTCCAGTGACAACACACACTCCTCCAGTGACAACACACACTCCAGTGACAACACACACTCCTCCAGTGACAACACACACTCCTCCAGTGACAACACACACTCCTCCAGTGACAACACACACTCCAGTGACAACACATGACAACACACACTCCAGTGACAACACACACTCCAGTGACAACACACACACTCCAGTGACAACACATGACAACACACACTCCAGTGACAACACACACTCCAGTGACAACACACACACTCCAGTGACAACACACACACTCCAGTGACAACACACACACTCCAGTGACAACACACACACTCCAGTGACAACACACACTCCAGTGACAACACACACTCCGGTCCTGCACAGAAAGACGGATACGCGGCTCCTGAAGACACTTAATCACGTCCAGCTAAAGACGTGTGTGTGTGTGTGTGTGTGTGTGTGTGTGTGTGTGTGTGTGTGTGTGTGTGTGTGTGTGTGTGTGTGTGTGTGTGTGTGTGTGTGTGTGTGTGTGTGTGTGTGTGTGTGTGTGTGTGTTTAACTGGATTTTTGTTCAGCCGTGGTTCAAAAGCATTAAAAATCGTAATGTTCCCAAGCAATGAGTAAACATTCACCACCACAGCCGCAGTGATTCCACACACACACACACACACACACACACACACACACACACACACACACACACACACACACACACCTGTCGTAGGCCAGTTCTGCTTTATCACATGTGGAACTGGAGTTTGGCAGATCTCCGGCTCTTCATTAAGGGACGTCCTGATTTCCCTTCTCTCATTCTGCTTAATTACACTCTTTTAAACGCCAACCTCATCCTCCTGTTAGCATTCAGCAGACGGGTAGTCAAAAGTGTGTGTGTGTGTGTGTGTGTGTGTCTGTGTCTGTGTCTGTGTGTGTGTGTGTGTGTGTGTGTGTGTGTGTGTGTGTGTGTGTGTGTGTGTGTGTGTGTGTGTGTGTGTGTGTGTGTGTGTGTGTGTGTGTGTGTGTGTGTGTGTGTGTGTGTGTCTGCTGTAATGGAGCTGGACAGCTGGAGGCGTCCGAGCGATGGAGAGCAAGCGCTGGGATAACAGTCCCGGATGGACGATCAGGACAATCAGAAGATAGGAGGAATTCTGGGAAGTTGCTTCAACTCACCAGCAGCTTTAGAACGAATCTGACCCTGGAGCACAACACCCGTCATACGGGTCAGTTT
>NC_137115.1:1858149-1868149 GCF_949357685.1 Gobio gobio | reverse complement strand
GCTCAATTGTCATTTTTAATGCAAAGATGACATTATTTGAGATGTCTTAGTTATGACAACTTGACATAAACCAATACATCATAACCTTTTAGTGTCTTTGTCATGACAACTTGACATTACCAAGACAACATAACCTGTCATAAATCTTTTTTTCAGTGGTACATGTTGAATTTGTCATTAAAATGTCATTAAGTGTTAATACTCTGTCAAATTATTTTTGTGCAACAGCGTTGTGAATATTTTTCAGTTAATAATGTTTTTAAAAAAAAAGTTGCCTGTAATCCCTGGTAATAACACCAGATTTGACTCACACCAAATCAAAACCACATATTTATAGGAAAAATATATACTCCCCCCCATGATAGCACAATTGTTTGATTAGCATTAATGACGCAGACCGGCCTATATATTAAGACCTACTGTAGCGCACGGATCTAATATAATGTTACACATCAGATGTTTTTCCCCAACAGTTAACCGAACGTGATTAAGACATAACAGATGATGTTTGCGTGAAAACTCGCCATGACAGATATTTTGAAGTACTGTAATTCTGTGTGTGTGTGTGTGTGTGTGTGTGTGTGTGTGTGTGTGTGTGTGTGTGTGTGTGTGTGTGTGTGTGTGTGTGTGTGTGTGTGTGTGTGTGTGTGTGTGTGTGTGTGTGTGTGTGTTTCGGGATTTTTGTGTGCACGCATCAGATCTGTCAGTCAGCACGAGTAAGATTGTTTTGTTTACATCTGCAGCAGTTTGAAAATCACATTTCATTGGTTCAGACCATGCCATCAAGAATTATGAATATGAATATTCATGAAGTTGCGCTTTACAATGTTACCAGACTTGAGAGGAAGCGCCAGTCGTCGTGGCGCGAGCAGTAAAAAGCTGCATTTTTCATGGACAAGTGAAAGGCATTCCTCTCAGAAAAGGTACAAATAAAGATACTTTTAGATGTTTAATTGCTATTTGGAGCATTGGGATCGCTAGACGAGGGCTATTTTTTATTTTATTTTTGTGAAAACCTCAAAATTTACTTTGTTCACTTGTTTTGCCTGTGGCTGCACGGGTCAAAATTCATAATAGCATAACAGCGTAACACTCAGTAATGCCGCAAAAACAACAATTAAAACGTCACATGCACAAGTTTTAATTAAAGATAATGCAGATACATGCATAAAATTACAAGCATCATATTTCTACCTTTAGACTTTCTAAGAAAGGGCTTCATTCATTCCACTGTAACTGCATCCCTGTGACGTTTTAATGTACAGTAGAAAAAAGTCCAAATGAGTTTTTGTAGCAATCAACATCATGCCATTACGAGTTCACCTAACCCTGATGTGTTCAGATCCCAGAACAGCAGATCCATCTGCATCCCGGGTCTTTTAAAGGGTTAGTTTACCCAAAAATGTAAATTGTGTCATTAATTCCTCACCCTCATGTGGTTGGACACCCGTCAGACCTCCGTTCATCTTCAGACACAAATGAAGATATTTTAGTGTAAAGCTGATGCTGAGAAAGGCTTCAGATAGGCCTCCATTGGCATTCAGTACATTTACACTCACAAGACCCATAAAAGGCACTAAAAACGTCGTTACAAAGTCCATCTCACCACAGTGACTCTACAATAATTTTACGATGCGACGACAATAGTTTTTGTGCGCAAAAAAAAAATCAAAATTACACCTTTATCCAGCTTGTTCTTGTCAGCATCAGCTTTACACGAAAATATCTTAATTTGTGTCTGAAGATGAACGGAGGTCTGACGGGTGTCCAACCACATGAAGGTGAGGAATTAATGACAGAATTTACATTTTTGGGTGAACTAACCCTTTAAGTGCGACTGGGCCCGGATGAGTGGAAGACTGCCGATCCAAATATAGGACAACACAGTCTCTGGGGAGAGGGAAGGGTTTAGAACAAAAGAGAGCACCAAACTCCAGCGAGCACACGCTGAATGAATCTGGCTATGAATAAATGACAGCA
This sequence comes from Gobio gobio, assembly GCF_949357685.1. NCBI lineage: Eukaryota > Metazoa > Chordata > Actinopteri > Cypriniformes > Gobionidae > Gobio > Gobio gobio. Next base: position 1,866,169 of record NC_137115.1, on the reverse strand, counting down.
GACTGGGCTGAAAAATGGATCGGACAGCAGGCTGGTCAGCGAGCAGGAGTTCTGGGACAAATCCGACATGACTTCAGTCTATTCACGGAGGAGTGCACACGTCCCACTGAGTCCCAATTATTGGCTATAATACTGCCTGAAAGATGGACGGTGGTCCTCCCGAGCCTGAGGAGATCATGTCAGATGTAAGAGAAGACGGGAGTGCAGAAATAACACATGATAAAAAGCTCCTCTGTGTGATATCCAACACGCAAGGAGACTAGATGATGTTTACAGGTGATCCAATCTGACTGCACATGATGTATTACAATCACAAGTGTCAATATTTTTGTCTAACTTTATGCTAGAATTGACTGTTATGAGCCATCAATGATTATTTACACTATTCAACACAACAGCCCTGGGCAAACCAGATCATGTTCCCTCCAAAAGTATGAGCAGTCTGTCCTTTATGGCTCACTAATTATTTATTTATGAATCCAAACATGATCAATATGCAGAGAGTAAATGCTGTTGCACTCTTTCACTGGACACCACAGATCCGTATGGACACAAGCTAAATGACCGTACAGTACACCAGGGGGAAAATTGCCACAGAGGTCTTTTCCAGAGGTCACCAAAAGTAAATGTGATGCTTGCTTTAGTGTGATTAGCCACATATGTATGCAAATTAAGGTTGGGTACCGAAACCCATAACCGGTATGTACCGGACCGAATCAGAGCGCAGATTTTGGTTCCTCATTTCGGTGCCAAAATTCAAACGTTCTTTCGCGCTTTGGCTGGCGCCGAGCCAGAGACAGACGCTCAGCACTGGTCACATCACAACTCATGACAACTATTCAGTGTTTTCAACCACATCTCATGACAACTATTCAGTGTTTTCAACCACATCTCATGACAACTATTCAGTGTTTTCAACCACATCTCATGACAACTATTCAGTGTTTTCAACCACATCATGATTATTTCAGGTTTCAGACATTTAAATGCTCATAAGTAGGCTACTAGCAACAAAACACACACTGATGTCTATGAAAGCGGCAATGACAATCCTTTCAGACAGTTATAATTTGACTAACGGTACGTGTTTTATTCACATCAGATACATGCACATTATATAGTAACTATATAGTTTACTCTATTCTTCTTCCAGTTCACTGGTCACTTACTTTCATGTATTTCGTGAGACGAGAATGAACTCAAGTGTTGTAAATCCGACAGATCCGATTCTGAGGCGCAAACTAACATGGCGCCGCCCATTGCGCTTTATAGATCAACTAACACACATTCACACACACATTTGAACATCAGATAGTTTGTCACACAGTTAAGAAGTTTGTGAATATTTTGTATAAAAAGGAAAAACGAAACCGTTTAGGCACCGGTACCGCTTTAAAAGTATCGGTTTGGCACAGGAAACGGTAAAAAACCCAAACGATACCCAACCCTAATGCAAATGCCTTTTTAGTGTTCGTCAGCCACTTGACGAATGGGCCCAGGACAGAACCCTGAGGTACACCACACGGTAATGTATCCACTGTATCAAATAAATACCTAGGGTTGTGTTTGTTTTCTTCTAAGAGAGGCAAAGAAAGCCGTTTTTAAGGCCTATATGCAGTAATGCTTTCTTTCCATGAAATGCGAAGAACCACAAATGTTGTTTTCTTCCAGGAAGGGGAGAGTCTATTTTTTTCTGTTCTCTGCTAAACTGGTTTAAAGCAACACTAAAACCCTTGACCCGTTAATGATCAGCCACCCAAAACCGAGTCAAAATGACAAGACATCATTTTGAACATGACACACACAGTGAGGTGGAAATGAGAGGCCATTAGGATGCCCGAGGGAACGGGTTTCAGCCTCAAAGAGCAGTCGATTGCCAACAGCACTCTGCATAATTACTTCCTTTCTAATAAATGAAACGTCCCTTACACAATCTCTCTTGGTCTGTGATGGGACTAACTGTGGTTTCGCAATATGCAAAGTATGTTTTTGGCCAGCCAAGAGAGTGATTAGCTCATGGGAAATGCTCAGATGCCCCAATACTGATTGATTTTCAAATCCTTAAGTATGTAATTTTAAGAACAATAGAATAGTGATGCTATGGCACACAGAGATGTGACGGTATCACAGTAATATCTGAAGCTTTATCTGAAACTAACATAACTCAGGATCAGGTAAATACAGAGCTAATGCAGTGTTAGAACATTATCAACTGAAGTGAAACCTCAGCGAGCTGCTTCTGTTTAAGGTGGCTCTGTTATTGACATTATTTACACTGTCTCTCGGGAGCTGCTGACTCAGGATGAGGGATCATTGTAATTCTAATGGCTCTTCTTTAAGCAAAATGCCAACACTGGGGAACGGCCCACTTGGGACAGAAGGAGTCTTTAGTGCTTCTACAAGCCATGGGGCCGTTAGAGCTCCAGTGCACAGGGGCCCTAGACTATCCCATAAAGACCCTATAGACACCAGCACTACAGCAGCAAACACACTGACTCAGGTCCGTGCCAAAATACAAACACAGCAGGTTAGCAAGACACAATAAAATGTAAAATAAAGTTTTATATATTAGGGCTGTCAAAAGATTCATCGCGATTAATCGCATCCAAAATAAAAGTTTGTTTACATAATATATGTGTGTGTACTCTGTTAATTATTTTTATTTATTGATTTATATTTTTATTTAATTTTTATATATAAATAAAATTATATTTAAAAAAATAATATAGATGAAAATATAAATAAAGAGTAAATACAAACAAATAAAATATAAATATTTTTAATTTATATTTTTATTTATCTTTATTTATATTGTTGTTTATATTTATTTATAAAAAAAAATATATATATATAAATATTTTTTTTTTATTTTTTTTTATAAAATAAATAATAACATCTCAATCATTGGGCTTGGCCGTGAGAAAAAGTCGTTAACCTTCATCATTTCTGACCTGATGTTAGCGATGTGACCACATCAAGATATCAAAGCGAAATAACAAATGAATGCATGATAACACACACACACACACACACACACACACACGTTGGGTTTTCATGTTTTATGGGGACTTTCCATAGGTGTAATGGTTTTTATACTGTACATACTGTATATTCTATCCCCTTACACTGCCCCTGCCCCTAAACCTACCCATCACACACACACACACACACACACACACACACACATGTCATCCTTATGTTCTCTCTGTTTTGTCACTGAGGGTGTCCAGATGCGTCTGAGCAATGACAGTGATGGAGAGGAGGAGCGATGGCTGATGGAGAAGAGGAGCGATGGCCCTTCCTTTATGAGCAGAGCTGGCTCAGAGTCAGGCTCTTCCAGGACAGATGCAGTAATAGCATTTCCACAAGCAAATAAAAGAGGAGACTCATCCATCTCCTCATTCTCTCTCTCATTCTCTCTCTGTCTCTCTCTCTCTCTGTCTCTCTCTCTCTGTGTCTCTCTCTGTGTCTCTCTCTCTGTCTCTCTGTCTCTCTGTCTCTCTGTCTCTCTGTCTCTCTGTCTCTCTGTCTCTCTGTCTCTCTGTCTCTCTGTCTCTCTCTCTCTCTCTCTCTCTGTGAGTGTGGAGTGGGTTTGCGTGAGTGCATGTGTGTGAGAGCGGTTCTAATTGTTATATTACTGTTTCTAGTTTTCTTTCTTTATTTCTGAAACATACTTTAGAGTGTGTTTCTTTTTTTTCCCTTTCTATTTCTTCTTTTGTTTGTAAGGGTTTTTTTAAATTAGTTTAGGTTTTTTGTTGTTGTCGTGCACATGGCTTCTCCCGCGGGGGGAACGCCGTCGGTTTCCCTTCGGAACGGTTTTAGATGTGTACCGGAGGCGACCGCTTCGATTGAGGATGTATTGGTTGTAGTTGGCGATCAGATTGGTCATGAAAACATAAATTCAGCATCGCGAATGAACAGAGCTGTTGTGGTGTTCTTGAAGAATGAACAACTTGTTAATCAAATAATTGAAAATGGGCTTTGGGTGAAAGGAATGTTTGTGCCGACAACTCCGTTGTATGCACCGGCTACCAAAGTCACAGTTTCAAATGTCCCTCCGTTCATTAAAAATGAAGTAATTGTGAAAGAATTGTCTCGTTTCGGAAAAATAGTCAGTCCAGTTAAGATGCTACCTCTAGGATGCAAAAATCCGGCACTGAAACACGTGCTGTCCTTCAGAAGACAAGTCCACATGTTTTTAATCTCTCAGGATAAAACTCTAGACGCGTCTTTTAGAGTAAGTGACGGCGATAGCTCCTATGTGTTATATGCAAGCACTGAAAGTTTACGGTGCTTTGAGTGTGGTGATATTGGCCACAAAAGATTCTCGTGTCCACATAAAAATAGGCCAGAGGACATTCGGATAGGAGAAGAGAAAGAGGTGGAAAATGAAGCGACACTGGAGAGTCAGGTTGACCAGAATGGGGTATCAGAGAAAGTTTCAGAGGGCCAAGGCGTGGATACTGCATGTGAAGAGAATGAGGTGAGTGCAAATTCTAGTGACTCTGCTGGTTTTTTGCAAGAAGAAAGGCCTTGTTGTAGTAGTGAAATAGCCTTAAAAGCGGTGACTGCTGTTGAAGATATGGTGTCTGATGAGGTTGTGTCAATGAGTCAGGATGATGGATTAAAAGATGATGATTGTTGTTCTGATATATCTGATTGTCCGAGAGAGGGTGAAGATTTATATACTGTAGAACAGATTAATGGTTTTTTGGATGAAACAAAAGGTAAAAAGGTAGAGGTTGTTGATTATTTCCCGGATTTGGATAAATTCGTTGCTTCGGTTGTGTGGTCGAGGAAAACGTATAATTTGTCGGTGTTATCACAACAAAAACGCTTTCGTTTAAAAAAACTTTTAGGTACGATAAAGCAAAAGAAAAGAGTAGGAAAGGAAATGAGGGGAATTCATAAATAATTAAAATGGCTGTTTGTCTGTCTTCTTGTTTTTCTTTCCTTTTCTGTTTTTCCTTATTTCTCTGCCTCATGGAGTCATTGCGAGTAGCATCTTTAAACGTAAATGGCCTTAGAGATAGAAGAAAACAAGCTTTGCTTTTAGAGGTTTTAAAACTAAAAAATATTGGAGTAACTTTTCTTCAAGAGACCCACAGTGACAAAAGTAACGAAGTAGATTGGGGCTTATGGTGGGAAGGGAAGTATATCCTTAGTCACGGCTCCAATCTCAGTTCGGGGGTTGCAATATGCTTCAGTCCAAGCTGCAAGTTTAACGTTTTATCAGAACATGAGATAGAGCCTGGTCGTGCATTAGTTGTAAAAGCTGAATTAAATACTTTCAATGTAATTTTTGTGAATGTTTATGCACATAATAAAGGGTCTGAGAGAATTATCCTTTTTAGGAAAATTGGGGAGTTTCTAAATACATTAAAATCAAAAGATATTGTTATCATGGGAGGGGATTTTAATTGTACTTTAGATTTTAGTATGGATAGGAATAATGAAGAAACACATTTTCAGTCTTCATCGTTTTTGGCAAACATTGTTAAAAAGTTAGAGCTAAATGATATATGGAGAACTGAAAACCCATCTTTAAAACAGTATACATGGGTTAAGGTTTCAGAAGGAAGGGTATATGCGGCAAGATTAGATAGGTTTTATATTTCAAATAGCTCAAGGAATAGAGTCTGCAATGCTGCTATATTCCCTAATATTATCTCGGATCATAAAATGATCACAATAGATTGTGTATTATCAAAGCAAAAAAATGTGGGTTCATACTGGCATTTTAATAAGAAGCTGTTACAGGATGCTGTTTTTTGTGAAAATTTTTCTTTTTTTTGGCAAAAATGGCAGATGCAGAAAAATGATTTTAGAGATATTATTCAGTGGTGGGACATTGGAAAAACCCAAATTAGGGTTTTCTGTCAACAATACTCTTGTTTTTCCTCAAAAAGAACAGAAAATATGATTAAAGAACTTGAAACCGAGATTCTTGAAATCGAAAATAAAATGTTGGAAAGACAGGAAAATCTGTTACAAAATGTTATTAATGAAAAAAAGTTACAGTTAGAAAACTTATTACAAGAAAAAGTAAAAGGAGCTCTTATTAGAGCTCGTTTTTCTCAAATTAGAGACATTGATGGACCAACATCTTTCTTTTTTAATTTGGAAAGAAAAGTGTGTCAAGAGAAACAAATGTTGTGTTTAAGGAATGATAGAGGTGATTTGTTTTATGATCCATCTGAAATGAGTACATTTGTTGTTGATTTTTATTCAAAATTGTATGATCATGATACAACAGATTTGGATAGCAAATCTGAACTTTTTGATTTAATTCCAAAACTTAAACCAGAGAATAAAGATGATTTGGATTGTATTTTAAGCTTTGAAGAAGTAACTAAAGCTGTACAAGAGTTATCAACAGGAAAATCCCCTGGATTAGATGGTCTTCCCTCTGATTTTTTTAAATATTTTTGGGGAATTATTGGGAAAGATTATTATGAAATGATTTTATTTTCGATTCAAACAGGCTGTTTACCTACTAGTTGTAGAAGAGCAATTCTTTCTCTTCTACCTAAAAAAGGTGATCTTACTCTGCTTAAGAATTGGAGGCCTGTGGCTTTGTTGACCACGGATTATAAGATTTTCTCTAAGTGTATTTCTAATAGATTGAATGAATATATGGGTGTATTAATTCACAATGATCAATCTTATTGTATAAAGAACAGATGTATTAGAGATAATTTGTTCCTTATAAGAGATGTTATTGATTATTCAATGTTAAACAATATGGATTTAGGAATATTATCCCTGGACCAAGAAAAGGCTTTCGACAGAGTGGATCATTCTTATCTGTTTGATGTTTTAAGTGCATATGGCTGTGGAAGTGGTTTTATTTCTTGGATTCGATTACTTTATGAAAAAGCTGAATGCATGGTAAAAGTTCCTGGAGGGTTAAGTACACCTATACAAGTCCGAAGAGGAATAAGGCAGGGTTGCCCTCTTTCGGGCCAACTCTACAGTTTAGTTATTGAACCCCTTTTGTGTAAATTGAGAGCTTCATTAAAGGGTTTATATATTGAAGGGCTGTTTAATAAACCCCTGAAACTTTCTGCTTATGCTGACGATCTTTCTGTAATAATTAAAGATAAAGAAGATATACAAAGCATATTAAATTGCATTCAGTGTTATGAAAAGGCCTCTTCAGCCAAAATAAATTGGGGGAAAAGCGAAGCTCTATGGTGCGGAACCTCAAGCAGCTTGATACCAAAATTGCCTGGAAATGTTGAATGGAGTAGAGATGGTTTAAAATTTTTAGGAGTTTTTTTAGGTTCTGATTTGTATAAAAAGAAAAACTGGGATGGATTGATTGAAAAGATGTGTGTACGTTTGTCCAAGTGGAAATGGCTAATCCCTAAATTATCGTATAGAGGAAGAGTCCTGATAGTAAATAACCTTATTGCATCTTCATTGTGGCATAAAATGGCCATTCTGGATCCTCCTCCTAACCTCATGAAGGATATGCAAAGACAATTGGTTAATTTTTTTTGGTCAGGACAGCATTGGCTGAGAGCGGCTGTCCTTTATTTACCAATCTCTGAAGGAGGACAAGGACTTATTGACATTGAATGCAGAGTTGCTGCTTTTAGATTACAGGCTGCTCAAAGACTTTTGTACAAAAGGCACATCAGCTGGACAGATGTAGCCTGTGGATTGTTGAGAAAAGCAGGACAGTTGGGCCTTGATCTTCATCTTTTTTTGATGGATCTTGATGGAGTGGACTTAACTGGTCTAACGCCTTTTTATAAGACAATGCTTAAGGTTTGGAAAGTTTTCTCAAACTCCCGAGAACAAGGGTCTGTCAAAGGTTTTTGGGGAAAAGAAGAACCTATCATTTATAATCCTGTGCTAACTGTGAAAAGTGTGAACTCTGTTTTAATTAGAAATGCACTTGTAAAAGCTGGTCTCATTAAGGTGTCATCTTTTTTGAATAAGGATGGGTGGTTAACCCCAAAAGATGTTGCAACAAAGATTGGTGTGAAATCCTTGCGTTTTTCGGAAAGAC
>NC_137115.1:1843149-1853149 GCF_949357685.1 Gobio gobio | reverse complement strand
AGGACTGAAAGAAGCCTTGGGCCCAATCCCTAAAAAATCCTCTCCACTCTGTTCTCTATCAGGTGAACTTCTGACTGATTTGGAATCTCAATTGGCGAGATGGGCAGAGCAATATAGCCTTCTCTATGCTCAGCCTGTCACAGCCAACACACTGGCAATAACTGCGGCTGTTCCTGAGCTCCCCCCTATGTCTGATCTGGATGCAGATATTACCATTGAGGAAGTCAAATCTGCAATTAAAGCAATAAAAAATAACAAGTCTCCCGGAGCTGACGGCCTCCCCCCTGAGGCTTATAAGGCAGGCGGTGATGTTCTTGCCTCTGTCCTACATCATCTGGTTGTGATGTGCTGGAAGAGTGGATATCTCCCAGATGTCCTTAGAGATGCCAACATCATCAGCATCTATAAGAACAAGGGGGACCGTGCAGACTGTAACAACTTCAGAGGAATATCTCTGCTCAGTCTTGCTGGCAAGATATTTGCTCGCACTATTCTACCACGTCTACAAATCCTTGCTGACCGTATCCTCCCTGAAAGCCAGTGTGGGTTTCGTGCTGGCCGCTCCATAGCAGACATGGTGTTCTGTGTTCGTCAACTACAGGAAAAGTGTATTGAACAGCATAAACCTCTGTTCTTGGTGTTTGTAGACTTGACCAAGGCTTTTGACTACGTTAGTCGATCTGGACTTTTCCTCATCCTACAAAGACTTGGCTGCCCTCCAAAGTTACTGAAGGTGATCACTGAGTTTCATGAGGGCATGAAGGCAACTGTACACTCTGAAGGCACTTGCTCTGAAGAGTTCCAGATAAGGTGCGGAGTAAAGCAGGGATGTGTCCTTGCTCCTACCCTTTTCTGAATTTTCTTCTCTTTCCTACTACGCCGTGCCTTCCCTGATGACTCGGGTATCCTGCTACACACCCGCAGCTCAGGAAAGCTGTTCAATCTGGCCAGACTGCGGGCGAAGACTAAAGTACGCCATGTTCTGGTACGTGAGCTGCTTTATGCTGATGATGCTGCCATTGTTGCCCACTCAGAGGCAGATCTACAACTGCTCTGCTCATCTTTTTCCGCTGCATGTCTAGAGTTTGGTTTGCAGATCAGTCTTAAAAAAACAGTTATCCTTGCCCAAACTGCAACCCTGAACCCTACAGTATACATTAACAACACACCTCTATCTGTGGTAGACAAATTCACCTACCTGGGTTCCACAGTATCAAACAACAATAACCTTGATGCAGAGCTTGACATGCGCATTGGGAGGGCATCATCGGTGTTTGGAAAATTGAGCAAGCGTGTCTGGCACAACAAGAACCTCTCATTGCTCCTCAAAGTCCGTGTATATCATGCATGTGTACTTAGCACCTTGCTATATGCAAGTGAGACATGGACAACTTACAGGAGGCACGAACATCGCCTCAACGCCTTCCATTTTCGCTGCCTCCGCTCCATACTGGGTGTATGCTGGAAGGACCATGTGCCAAACTCTGTCATACTTGGGAGAACTGGTTCCAGTGACCTGTACACCATCCTTCGTGAACGCCACCTCCGTTGGACTGGACATATTTATCGAATGAAGGACACCCGCCTCCCAAAAATCTTGCTGTATGGCGAGCTGGCAAATGCCCCCCGCAAACATGGTCGCCCCCATCTACGTTTTAAAGATGTCATTAAGAGGGATCTTCAGGCCTTCTCCATCAACCTGGACAACTGGGAGGCACTTGCAATTGACAGACCCAACTGGCGTGCAGCAATTAACAACGGCCGCAGGGACTCTCAGGAGTCCTATAAGTCATTTCTGGAAGAGAGAAGCTCAAAACGGGAAGCAGTTTGTCGCACTCGACATGAACGGCCATAGTAGTAGTAGTCTATATATATATATATATAATTACACACACACACACACACACACACACACACACACACACACACACACACACACACACACACACACACACACACACACACATTATATCCATGCAAATATTTCTTAAATTTACATGAATGAGTGTGTATTTATATATACATTCACCTAAAGGATTATTAGGAAAACCTGTTCAATTTCTCATAAATGCAATTATCTAATCAACCAATCACATGGCAGTTGCTTCAATGCATTTAGGGGTGTGGTCCTGGTCAATCTCCTGAACTCCACACTGAATGTCGGAATGGGAAAGAAAAGAGATTTAAGCAATTTTGAGCGTGGCATGGTTGTTGGTGCCAGTATTTCACAATCTGCTCAGTTACTGGGATTTTCACGCACAACCATTTCTAGGGTTTACAAAGAATGGTGTGAAAAGGGAAAAGCATCCAGTATGCGGCAGTCCTGTGGGAGAAAATGCCTTGTTGATGCTTAGAGGTCAGAGGAGAATGGGCCGACTGATTCAAGCTGATAGAAGAGCAACTTTGACTGAAATAACCACTCGTTACAACCGAGGTCTGCAGCAAAGCATTTGTGAAGCCACAACACACACAACCTTGAGGCGGATGGGCTACAACAGCAGAAGACCCCACCGGGTACCACTCATCTCCACTACAAAGAGGAAAAAGAGGCGACAATTTGCACCAGCTCACCAAAATTGGACAGTTGAAGACTGGAAAAATGTTGCCTGGTCTGATGAGTCTGGATTTCTGTTGAGACATTCAGATGGTAGAGTCAGAATTTGGCGTAAACAGAATGAGAACATGGATCCATCATGCCTTGTTCCCACTGTGCAGGCTGGTGGTGGTGGTGTAATGGTGTGGGGGATGTTTTCTTGGCACACTTTAGGCCCCATAGTGCCAATTGGGCATGGTTTAAATGCCACGGCCTACCTGAGCATTGTTTCTGCCCATGTCCATCCCTTTATGAGCACCATGTCCCCATCCTCTGATGGCTACTTCCAGCAGGATAATGCACCGTCACAAAGCTCCAATCATTTCAAACTGGTTTCTTGAACATGTCAATGAGTTCACTGGACTAAAATGGCCGCCACAGTCCCCAGATCTCAACCCAATAGAGCATCTTTGGGATGTGGTGGAACGGGAGCTTCGTGCCCTGGATGTGCATCCCACAAATCTCCATCAGCTGCAGATGCTCTCCTATCAATATGGGCCAACATTTCTAAAGAATGCTTTCAGCAGCTTGTTGAACCAATGCCACGTAGAATTAAGGCAGTTCTGAAGGAGAAAGGGGCTCAAACACAGTATTAGTGTGTGTTCCTAATAATCCTTTAGGTGAGTGTATGTAATGGTTATATACAGTACACACACACATTAACTTTTATTTTGGAGGTGATTTGACAGCACTAATTAAAATATGTGAGATATTTTTAGATGAAGTCTCTTCTGCTCTTCATTTATTTGATCCAAATACAGCAAAAACTGTGATATTCTGAAATATTACAATATAAAATAATTGTTTTCTATTTGATATATTTCAAAATGCAATTTATTTCTGTGTCGGCGCAGCTGATGATTGGAGTTATGATCATGAGCAGGAGAGAGTCAGTGTGTGTGTGTGCTCTCGCTCTATTGGCGGGTCGAGCGCGGGCCAGAAGTGTGTGTGAGGAGCCTGATCAGAGACAGTGCTCACACAAGGCCTCAATCTGTTGAGAGCGGAGCAGCTGTTCCCAGAACAGCCGGACACAGGAAGAGGCCATTGTAGACCACAACACGACACACACTCCGCTCACAGCACACAACACGACACACACTCCGCTCACAGCACACAACACGACACACACTCCGCTCACAGCACACAACACGACACACACTCCGCTCACAGCACACAACACGACACACACTCCGCAGAGTCTTGAGCTTCGGCCAAACGTGCTTCTCTCGTGGAGCTCCGTGGAAAATATCTGCGGGAAACTCGTGACCATATGCTTGAGACCTGAGACCTGAGCTCCCACAATGCAACACGGCAGGAAACTGCCATCCCATAGTGACCCGTCCGAAGTCCCCTGGGAAGTGTTGATGGAGTTCCTCTCCTGCCAATACACCGGATCCCGATCGCCTGCAGAACTGCGGACATGATTTATCAAGACTATCAGAGAAAACTCTCTTCAGTCTTTCAGCTCTGAAATGTCACATTTAATTAAATGTCACTCGCCGTTTCTTTGTAATTATTTAGTGCCGTCAAATCAATTAAATCGCATGTTTACATCATATATGTGTGTGTGTACTGTGTAAATATGTATATTTGAATACACACACACACACACACACGTTTGTTTTTGTGAAATGTGAGGACATTCCATAGGCGTAATGGTTTTTATACCGTACAAACCGTATTTTCTATCCCCTTACACTGACCCTAAACCTACCCATCACACACACACACACACACACACACACACACACACACACACACTGCCCCTGCCCCTAAACCTACCCATCACACACACACACACACACACACACACACACACACACACACACACACACACACTGCCCCTAAACCTAACCCTCACAGGAGACTGTGCAGTTCACTTTCTGTGAAAAAAAACTTGTTGTGTGTGATTTATAAGCATTTTGAAAAGTGAGGACATGGGGAACGTCCTCATATTTCACCCTCTTTTTGTAATACCCATGTCATTATACACATTTGTGTCCTGATATTTCACGAAAACATGCCCACACACACACACACACACAGTCACACAGTCACACAGTCACACACACACACACACACACACACACACACACACTCACACACACACACACAAACACACACACACACACACACACACACACACACACACACACACACACACACACACACACACACACACACACACACACACACACACACACACACACACAGTCACACACACACACACACAAACACACACACACACACACACACACAAACAAAAACACAAATTCATGTATATATTTAAATGAAATATTAATATTTATATAATACAAATGATATATATATATTTATATACAGTATTTACATGCAAATATTTCTTATATAAATATATATATACACACACATGAGTGTGTGTATTTAAATATACATAATAATTATACACAGTACACACACACACATCTTTTATTATGGATGTGATTAATCAATATGACGGCACTTATTATAAAATTATTGGTGAAACTTGCGAGTGAAAACTCTAGTAAACCCTCACTCGTTTATCTTACACTTATAGTTTAATAAATACACATTCTGATATATATATAACTTTATTTCCATTGCTTCACTTAAACAGATAATCTGCAACAATAATGAACGTTTGCTTTCTGATCCACTGATGATTTATGATTTATCCTGTGATGATACATTTGCTATGATTGATTTGATTGACGTTTCATGTATTAAACACTGAATCACGAGGCATTTATTAAACAGAGATGAAAACGCTTCAGAGAACTGTGTTTCTTTCTGAATCACGAGACTCAGTTTTATTAAGACTTGATTTAAATGCGAGACGATATCCAGAGCGTGATCTTAAATCAAGAGATTGCGCTTCGATTGTGTGTGTGTGTGTGTGTGTGTGTGTGTGTGTGTGTGTGTGTGTGTGTGTGTGTGTGTGTGTCCGGCCGACAGCACTGATTCATCATCGCCGCTATTAGAAACTGCAGGACAAACGTCTCTCAGGTGGACGTGACGCTGGAGGCGATGAATCTTCCTGTAATATCATTAAATTTCCCCCATGACTCTCAATTATGTAACGAGGAGCCACTGTTTAATAAGGACACACTCTTTCCCTTTATTTCAGGAAGCACCAGAGTGTGTGTAAGTGTGTGTCAGAGGATGGTCAGTCAGCTTCACATACACACATTTATGAATGTAATGGATCTGTCCTGTATCTCTTGTGAATTATACAGTAATGGAGAACACTGGAGAACGAATGATGCAGAGCTGCAGCCTCCACACACACACACACACACTCTCACACACTCTCACACACTCTCACACACTCTCACACACTCTCACACACTCTCACACACTCTCACACACACTCACACACACTCACACACACTCACACACACACACACACACACACACACACACACACACACACACACACTGCATCAGATGTTTTACTATATTATACACAGTCACACACACACACACACACACACACACACACAAACTCTCACAAACACACACAAACACTCACTCACTCACTCACACATGTTTGTTTTTGTGAAATGTGAGGACATTCCATAGGCGTAATGGTTTTTATACCGTACAAACCGTATTTTCTATCCCCTTACACTGCCCCTAAACCTACCCATCACACACACACACACACACACACACACACACACACACACACACACACACACACACACACACACACACACACACACACACACACACACACTGCCCCTGCCCCTAAACCTACCCATCACACACACACACACACACACACACACAACCCATAAACCTACCCATCAAACACACACACACACACACACACACACACACACACACACACACACACTGCCCCTGCCCCTAAACCTACCCATCACACACACACACACACACACACACACTGCCCCTGCCCCTAAACCTACCCATCACACACACACACACACACACACTGCCCCTGCCCCTAAACCTACCCATCACACACACACACACACACACACACACACACACACACACACACACACACACACACACACACACACACAGCCCATAAACCTACCCATCAAACACACACACACACACACACACACACACACACACACACTGCCCCTGCCCCTAAACCTACCCATCACACACACACACACACACACACACACACTCACACACAGCCCCTGCCTCTAAACCTACCCATCACACACACACAAACACACACACACACACACACACACACACACACACACACACACACACACACACACACACACACACACACACTGCCCCTGCCCCTAAACCTACCCATCTCACACACACACACACACACACACACACACACTCACACACACTCACACACACTCACACACACACACTGCCCCTGCCCATAAACCTACCCATCAAACACACACACACACACACACACCTGGGTTTCTGAAATGGGAAACCACACATAATACACACATTCCCAGTGGTTAATATTTAACCTGCAGAAGCTTTAGTTGAAGGATGTTTTCCACCGTGTGTCAGGCCGGATTGTGCTATTTAATATTAGTAAATATGTTACGGTCTAGGTCTTATTTGGGTAAATTGTTCGTTTCACAAAGTCTCTCCTAAATAAAAAAGACTTGTTTTGACTAAAACAGTATTAAAACATTATAAAGTGGACAATTTCAGTCCTGGACACTGATTGGTCAACAGATCGCTGGGTCTATCTGAGGCATTTATGAAAATAAAACATTCTGAATATGAAGAATATGAAGGTAAAACATTCTGAATATGAAGAATATGAAGGTAAAAATGCATTAAAAAAATGAAAGAATTCATGATTACTTCAACGCCCTTGAGTATTCTCTCAAAGACAAACACAAACCAAGCCATCTCTTCAGTCTGTCATTCTCTCCTTAGACAATACATTTCATTCTAATGTGTTTCTTGCCTCACACAGCCTGAGAGCAGCAGATAACCAGAGCAAGATCAGCAGAGCAACAAATCAATACAGCTTCTATTTTTACAGCAGCGTTCAGGCTGAAGCGGTTTAAAGAAGAGCCAGAGATGAGATCTCCAGTGCTACTGTACGCATCTCACTCAGACTTACTAACAATGCCCAGTGACATTTCCAGATTCCATTCATCACACAGGAGCCTAATGGAGACCCTTTATCCCGGACCGCTGCCCATCCCGAAGCCAGACCCAAACCATCCCGTAAATCACATAAACCTGGAAATCAATACGGTCAGTCAATTACAGCCGATGTGGAGCGGGACGAGCCCTCACTCCGACAGTCCCGTCATACTGCACTTATCCCATTAGCTATATATGGCACATATTACATTAATAGCAGCATCAATACTTAATCAAGGCCGCCTTTGTCTCGCAGTCTCAGGAAAATGTTGACGAGCCATTCATGCTCAACAAAAACTTCAACAAATTCACCTCAAACTATACTCAGATAAGGTCAAAAAGCTGAACAAAACAAACACAAAATGATGCGTATAAAACTAAACTCAATGAAACAAAAACAAAACCAAACAAACACCAACCAATCGAAAAAATACACACAAAATTAAACAAAACAAACGCCAACCAAACACAAAACACAACAAAACCAAACAAACGGCAACCAAACACGACAATAAACATAAAACACAATGAAACAAAACCAAACAAACGCCAACCAAACACTAAACAATATTCACAAAACAATACATGGTGAAACAAAACCAAACGAACACCAAACAAAAACAACTATAAACAAAACAAAACAGTGAAGAAAAAAACGTCAACAAAACAAAATAATCCACAGAAAACAAAAACAGAAAACAAAACCAAACAAACGACAACAATACGCACAAAACAAAACCAAACAAACACAGAAAACAAAAAACAAACAGACGGCAACCAAACATGACAATACACACAAAACAATGAAACAAAATCAAACACAGAAAACAAAACCAAACAAACGTAAACCAAACACAAAACAATAAGCACAAAACACAGTAAAACCATACCAAACAAACACAAAATAATCCGCAGAAAACCAAAACACAAAACAAAACCTAACAAACGACAACCAGACAAAACAATACGCACAAAGCAAAACACAGCAAAACAAAAGAAAAACAGAAAACAAAACAGAACCAAACAAATGCCAACCAATCACAAAATAATACACACAAAACAAAACACAGGGAAACAAAATCAAACAAAAACAACTATAAACAAAACAAAACAGTGTAGAAAAATTGCCAACAAAACTAAATTATCTGCAGAAAACAAAAACAATGAAACAAAACCAAACAAACGCAAATCAAATACAAAACTACTAAAATCCAACCAAACAAAAGCCAAACAAAAACAGAGAACAAAACAAAACCAAACAAACCAAACACAAAACAATAAGCACAATACACAGTGAAATAAAACCAAACAAACAAAATAATCCGCAGAAAACCAAAACACAAAAAAAAAACTAACAAACGACAACCAAACAACAAAATACGCACAAAACAAAACCAAACAAACACCAACCAAACATTACAATACACACAAAACAACGAAACCAAACCAAACAAACGCCAACCAAACACAAAACTGTACGCACAAAACAATACACAGTGAAACAAAACCAAACAAACACCAAACAAAACCAAGCAAACACCAAGCAAACATGACAATACACACAAAACAATACACAGCGAAACAAAACCAAACAAACGCCAAACAAAACCAATCAAACATGACAATGCACACAAAACACAGTGAAACAAAACCAAACAAACGCCAACCAAACACAAAACAATATGCACAAAACAACACACAGCAAAACAAAACCAAACAAACGCCAAACAAAACCAAACAAACACCAACCAAACATGACAATACACACAAAACAATACACAGCGAAACAAAACCAAACAAACGCCAAACAAAACCAACCAAACATGACAATGCACACAAAACACAGTGAAACAAAACCAAACAAACGCCAACCAAACACAAAACAATATGCACAAAACAACACAAAGCAAAACAAAACCAAACAAACGCCAAACAAAACCAAGCAAACACCAAGCAAACATGACAATACACACAAAACAATACACAGCGAAACAAAACCAAACAAACGCCAAACAAAACCAACCAAACATGACAATGCACACAAAACACAGTGAAACAAAACCAAACAAACGCCAACCAAACACAAAACAATATGCACAAAACAACACACAGCAAAACAAAACCAAACAAACGCCAAACAAAACCAAACAAACACCAACCAAACATGACAATACACACAAAACAATACACAGCGAAACAAAATCAAACAAAACCAACCAAACATGACAATACACACAAAACACAGTGAAACAAAACCAAACAAACGCCAACCAAACACAAAACAAT
>NC_137115.1:1835649-1838149 GCF_949357685.1 Gobio gobio | reverse complement strand
CCCCTAGCTTCACCCGCTTCACCCGCTGCACCCGCTTCACTCGCTGCACCCGCTTCACCCGCTTCACCCGCTTCACCCGCTTCCCCCGCTTCACCCGCTTCCCCCGCTGCACCCGCTTCCCCCGCTTCCCCCGCTGCACCCGCTTCACCCGCTGCACCCGCTTCACCCGCTTCACCCGCCTCACCCCCCTCCCCCGCTTCACCCGCTGCACCCGCTTCCCCCGCTTCCCCCGCTTCACCCGCTGCACCCGCTTCACCCGCTTCCCCCGCTTCACCCGCTTCACCCGCTTCCCCCGCTTCACCCGCTTCACCCGCTGCACCCGTTTCACCCGCTTCACCCGCTTCACCCGCTGCACCCGCTTCCCCCGCTTCACCCGCTGCACCCGCTTCACCCGCTTCACCCGCTGCACCCGCTGCACCCGCTGCACCCGCTTCCCCCGCTTCACCCGCTTCACCCGCTTCACCCGCTGCACCCGCTTCACCCGCTTCACCCGCTGCACCCGCTTCCCCCGCTTCCCCCGCTTCACCCGCCCAGCCGATCGCACACACACATCCTCCAGGAATGTCAGTGTTAACACTTCCATGCTCCGCGGCACAGAGGAAGTGTGTCATCACTCCCAAATACTTTCACCACTAACTAAACAGAGAATTACATAAGCCACTCGTCTGAGCGCTGTCTGTACACGTCCTGCGTCCTGATTGGCTGAGAGTGATGTCCGTACACGTCCTGCGTCCTGATTGGCTGAGAGCGCTGATGGTCCTGGAGTATCACTGAACATGCAGCAGCTCGTCTGAGAGCAGAGAGGAAGACATGGGAAAGGGAGAGAGACTGTGTGTGTGTGTGTGTGTGTGTGTGTGTGTGTGTGTGTGTGTGTGTGTGTGTGTGTGTGTGTGTGTGTGTGTGTGTGTGTGTGTGTGTGTGTGTGTGTGTGTGTGTGTGTGTGTGTGTGTGTGTGTGTGTGTGTGTGTGTGTGTGTGTGTGTGTGTGTGTGTGTGTGTGTGTGTGTGTGTGTGTGTGTGTATTAATAAAAGCTCTCTGACAGAGGGACACATCTGGAGGGCACAGGACACACACGCCTCACAGGAGAAAACACTCACTCTCGTCTCATTGCAACTTCTACAGCTCAGAGCTGTGATATAAATGCTGATTCCGGATCCTGAGCCTCTGTGAAGCCACCGGCCACTCTTACAGTTTACTGACCCAGTTTCTGTTTCTTCTTTCACTTTTTGTCTTGTGTCTTCATTGGACAGACTCAGCAGAGAGGGGCACAGGTCAAGACAACTTTATAGTCGCATGAAATAAAAATTCATTGTGAATGATTCATCCGTGCATGTTTATTTTTCTTTAATGTGACCTTTTATCATAACTGGATCTTCCAGTTCAGGTGTTCAATCCCTTCATGGCCACAGGTGTATAAATCAAGCACTACTAAATATTCCACACTCAACTGTTAGTGGGATTATAACAAAGTGGAAGCCATTGGTAACAACAGCAACTCAGTCACACAGAGCGGGGTCAGCACATGCTGAGGGTCACAGAGCAGGGTCAGCACATGCTGAGGGTCACAGAGCAGGGTCAGCGCATGCTGAGGGTCACAGAGCAGGGTCAGCACATGCTGAGGGTCACAGAGCAGGGTCAGCGCATGCTGAGGGTCACAGAGCGGGGTCAGCGCATGCTGAGGGTCACAGAGCGGGGTCAGCGCATGCTGAGGGTCACAGAGCGGGGTCAGCGCATGCTGAGGGTCACAGAGCGGGGTCAGCACATGCTGAGGGTCACGGAGCGGGGTCAGCACATGCTGAGGGTCACAGAGCGGGGTCAGCACATGCTGAGGGTCACAGAGCGGGGTCAGCACATGCTGAGGGTCACAGAGCGGGGTCAGCGCATGCTGAGGGTCACAGAGCGGGGTCAGCACATGCTGAGGATCACAGAGAGGGGTCAGCACATGCTGAGGGTCACAGAGCGGGGTCAGCACATGCTGAGGGTCACAGAGCGGGGTCAGCGCATGCTGAGGGTCACAGAGCGGGGTCAGCACATGCTGAGGATCACAGAGAGGGGTCAGCGCATGCTGAGGGTCACAGAGCGGGGTCAGCGCATGCTGAGGGTCACAGAGCGGGGTCAGCGCATGCTGAGGGTCACAGAGCGGGGTCAGCGCATGCTGAGGGTCACAGAGCGGGGTCAGCGCATGCTGAGGGTCACAGAGCGGGGTCAGCGCATGCTGAGGGTCACAGAGCGGGGTCAGCACATGCTGAGGGTCACAGAAGTCGCCAACGTTCTGCAGAGTCAACAGCTCCAGACCTCCAAACTTCTGTGGCCTTCAGATGAGCTCAAGAACAGTGTGTAGAGCTTCATGGAATGGGTTTCCATGGCCGAGCAGCTCATCCAAGCCTTACATCACCAAGTGCAATGCAAAGCGTGGGATGCAGTGGGGTAAAGCGGGCCGCCACTGGACTCTAGAGCAGTGGAGACGTGTTCTCTGAGTGACCAATCACGCTTCTCTGTC
>NC_137115.1:1805649-1830649 GCF_949357685.1 Gobio gobio | reverse complement strand
TGTACGGTTGTGTCCTTGTACGTGGACATGTGACCACAGCGCCTGACATATGCAGATTGTTCAGTGAGGTTGCACTGTATTTCCTGGAGTCCGGACAGCTCACATATGGCCGTCTTCATCCAGACAGGTGAGATGATTTCCTGGAGCGCTGCTCTTCTCATGCAGGGATAATTGCCGCACAGACACACGAGTTTAGTCTAAACACACGCACCGAGCAGCTGTTTCACACCACATAAAGGAACCCCTCGCAATCTGCAACATCTAATTGATCGTTGTTTTTCTGTTCGCAGCATTACACCGAAAACGTAAGAAATTAGACACCATCTTCACTGCAAAAACAACATCTAATGGAAGCCGTGTTTAACAGCAAGAGATGGATTACCAAGCGTAAACCGAGCGAGATCCCATGAGCCTCGTGCACACTCTTTTAAACAGGCCCAGATGCATTATCACGCTTCATTATATTCTCCCAGAAGCCACTTCAGACTTCACAATCATCAAGCCGCACAATGCAAAAGAGGATGCATTGAAGAAAACACCGTCATCTTACCAGCCATCATCTTCTGAGCTTCGTACGGCTCCATGTATCCGTCGTTCTCCGTTGGCTTTTCTGTGACCGTCTGGGTTCCGCCCGCCTGGTCCGCAGCGTCGAAGGGGTCGGCGTAGTCCTCTAGGATGATGAGCTGAGCAACACAAAGAGATAAAACACTGAGAAACTTCATTTAAATGAAATCTGTCAATCAAACGGACAGGGGCGCAGCTCTAAGGGGGGGGGGAGTTAGGACGATTCTAAGGGCCCACACACTTTTGGGGCCCCAGAGATCGGTTTTATTAGTAGTAACAGTACTAGTAGTAATGTATTATAAATGTATAATCTACCAAAGAGTTACAAATATAAAAAAAAGATGGCGCATTTCCGGCAAAATCCAGCAAAACGCTCCGCTCATGAACCGCTCACACTCACCGGTAAAACTACGTACACTCATATTCCACTCCGACGTGATAATTGTTGCAGAGGTATTTATTTTTATATTTATGTTTAAATATTATAATGTTTTTTATGTCTATGTTGTCAATCTGTCAATCTATGAAAAGTGAACAGCATGAGATAGGACACATCATAAGAAGAATGGAGTTGATCAGACATGATTGTGACCACTTCATTAAGTTTTGTTTTGTATAAATTGTATCTTAATTTTAATCAATGTTTCATCAGCCAATTGGGGCATTCTGGGTTGAGCGAGCGGAGCTTAATTGGTCAGTATTATTAAATTGCAGACAAAGATTTTGGATAGTTTGGTGTGGTAGAGGGCCCAATATCAAATTCTTTCATAGGGCCCAAAATTGCTAGCGGCGCCCCTGCACACGGATTACATCAATATCTCAATAAGTCAAAAGTTTGGATGTTTTTAATGTTCTTCTGCTCATCAAGGCTACATGTATTTGAATAAAGCATCTGTTCTCTATGTGAATATACAGTAAAGTGTCATTTATTCCTGTGATCAAATCTGAATTTATCATCATTCCTCCAGTCTTCAGTGTCACATGACCCTTCACTAATCATTCTCATATGAGGATCTGATGCTCAACACACACTTATGATTATGGTCAGTGAGGAAACACTACCATTCAAAAGTTCTCTTTTATTCAGAAGTGAGTCTGAAGAGAATCAGAGGACGAGAACAGAGTCTTTCATTAATTTATTTCTCTCCCACTGTTCTCGTCTCAGCAGGGACAAGATCAGCGGATGCGTACAGACGGAGGCTGTGGTGAACGGCACAGAAGGGATCCGAACACTTCTTCAGTCACACATACAGTCATTATAATTTCACACACAAATACTCTCAAAGACTAGTCTCGTGTCGCCTATCAACAAAGCTGCTCACTTGGGCCAAGAACCACTCACTTGGACCCTAATACTGTAAACCATTTTGTAGAGAAATGTACAGAGATATGAATGTTTTGACCAATAACCAATATATTGGCCGATACATCTCAATCTAATTTTCATTTTAAAGTGAACTAATCCATTAAGGTGACTAAATCCTGTCAGTACTGGGAGTTTGTCATATTCTCAAGCCACTTTAAACTCTGGCATCCCACAGGGCTCCGTTCTAGGTCCTATTTTATTCTCACTGCATGCATGTCCTTTGGGCTCATTTTTCCACAAACACAACTCATATCTACGCTAGTGACCTAAAGTTGTCAGACCACTCATCTTCCTTCCACAATGCCTTCACATTTGCCTATTAGACTAGTCTCGTGTCGCCTATCAATAAAGCTGCTCACTTGGGCCAAGAACCGCTCACTTGGACACTAATACTGTAAACCATTTTGTAGAGAATTGTACAGAGATATGAATATTTTGACCAATAACCAATATATTGGCCGATACATCTCAATCTAATTTTCATTTTAAAGTGAACTAATCCATTAAGGTGACTAAATCCTGTCAGTACTGGGAGTTTGTCATATTCTCAAGCCACTTTAAACTCTGGCATCCCACAGGGCTCCGTTCTAGGTCCTATTTTATTCTCACTGCATGCGTGTCCTTTGGGCTCATTTTTCCACAAACACAACTCATATCTATGCTAGTGACCTAAAGTTGTCAGACCACTCATCTTCCTTCCACAATGCCTTCACATTGGCCTATTAGACTAGTCTTGTGTCGCCTATCAACAAAGCTGCTCACTTGGGCCAAGAACCGCTCACTTGTACCCTAATACTGTAAATCATTTTGTACAGAGATTAATTTTTTTTTAGAGATGCACCAATATGAATATTTTGACCAATAACCGATATATTGGCCAATACATTTCAATCTAATTTTCATTTTAAAAGTGAAATAATCCATTAAAGGTGACTAAGTCCTATCTGTACTGGGAGTTTGTCTTCAAGCAACTTTAAACTGTGGCGTCCCACAGGGCTCTGTTCTAGGTCCTATTTTATTCTCACTTGCATGCGTGTCCTTTGGGCTAATTTTTCCACAAACACAACTCATATCTATGCTAGTGACCTAAAGTTGTCAGACCACTCCACCAGTTGAACATATCATCATCTTCCTTCCACAATGCCTTCACATTTGCCTATTAGACTAGTCTTGTGTCGCCTATCAACAAAGCTGCTCACTTGGGCCAAGAACCGCTCACTTGGACACTAATACTGTAAACCATTTTGTAGAGAATTGTACAGAGATATGAATATTTTGACCAATAACCAATATATTGGACGATACATCTCAATCTAATTTTCATTTTAAAGTGAACTAATCCATTAAGGTGACTAAGTCCTATCTGTACTGGGAGTTTGTCATATTCTCAAGCAACTTTAAACTGTGGCATCCCACAGGGCTCCGTTCTAGGTCCTATTTTATTCTCACTTGCATGCGTGTCCTTTGGGCTCATTTATCCACAAACACAACTCATATCTATGCTAGTGACCTAAAGTTGTCAGACCACTCATCTTCCTTCCACAATGCCTTCACATTGGCCTATTAGACTAGTCTTGTGTCGCCTATCAACAAAGCTGCTCACTTGGGCCAAGAACCGCTCACTTGGACCCTAATACTGTAAATCATTTTGTACAGAGATTAAATTTTTTTTAGAGATGCACCAATATGAATATTTTGACCAATAACCGATATATTGGCCGATACATTTCAATCTAATTTTCATTTTAAAGTGAACTAATCCATTAAGGTGACTAAGTCCTGTCAGTACTGGGAGTTTGTCTAATTCTCAAGCAACTTTAAACTGTGGTGTCCCACAGGGCTCCGTTCTAGGTAATATTTTATTCTCACTGTATGCGTGTCCTTTGGGCTCATTTTTCCACAAACACAACTCATATCTATGCTAGTGACCTAAAGTTGTCAGACCACTCATCTTCCTTCCACAATGCCTTCACATTGGCCTATTATTGTGGTATAATCCATGCTATATTCATGTGCAGTATGTATGATGCCGACTGTGAAGGGATTGTGGGTGGTTTGTGGGTGTGCCGTCTGACGCTGAGACAGACAAAGAGAATCAACAGAAAAGAAGCATAAACTGTTGGTCTCTGTTCACACAACATTGCACAAACACAGGCTTCGGCGCGCAGACATGTTTAATTGTAGGCCTGTTCGTTTTGTAAAGAGTATTTCACACGCATGATGGTAAACGCACATGACCAACGCTCTGAATGAATGCTGGAATTTAGTCTCCTGAAATCACAAAGCTGTAATCAATGACTCTGTGCTTCAAAATACACAGTTTCAAGAGAGGATGTGACCAAACAATACGCTTGAAGTGTTGGAATAGCAGTCATCCAACGGAGCGTAAACTCCCAGCAGTATAAAGATGCAATCCATGCAATCACACACTGTATTCTGCAACGTTAATGCCAACTCATGTTCAGGAAGCTGTGATATAATACCCTTGCACAAAGTTGAATGAATAATTCAATTGAGTATAATGGCAACACTATCTGCGGTCTGAAATTAAAAATGATTTTGCCCACAGCAAGAAGGAAAGAGTTCAGTGAGATTGTGCCATCTGCTGCGCTGGCCCTTGGCGGACGTTTGGACTCTGAATTTGGACAAGTCTCCGTTTTCCTCTGGGGCAGAACAACCACCGTTTGGAGCAAAACAAACGCAGCAGAAGCCGGCTCACTCTGTATGCAATCTACACCAACTAAAACAAACGCTATTCATCTCGCATATTCAACATTCTTTGTAGAAGGTCAGTGTGTGTTTTGGAAATGAATCTCTGTAATTGTTCTCTAAGGCTTGAGGTTAAAAGAAAGACAAGAGCATTGCCATAATTTAAGAACTACAAATAGACCTCAGCCACACACAGAAAGGAAACCACAACGTCCCAGTCACAACTTTCTGATTCATGTTTATTGGATATTTCGGATAAGTTAGAAACTACCATAGCACAGGGTCGGCTTTTCTTAAAGGGATAGTTCACCCAAAAATTAAAATTAGCCCATAATTTACTCACCCTCAAGTCATCCGAGGTGTGTGTGACATTCTTCTTTCAGACGAATATAATCTGAGTTATATTGCAAAAGTCCAGGCTAATCCAAGCATTAGAATTGGATTCATAGTTTTTGAAGTCCATAAAAAGTGCATCTGTCCGTCATATAACTGCTCCACGCGGCTCTGGGGTGTTAATAAAGGCCTTCTGAAGCGAATCGATGCGTTTGTGTAAGAGAAATATCCTTATTTAAAACTTTATAAAATAAACTTTCGGCCGACCGCCTTCCCTGTTCAATTTATGGAAAAATTGTGTAAAGTTCCCCTGCAGATGGAAAGACTAACGCTCAGCTCCGCTCGTCATGATGTCACGAACACGAGAGTTTTACTTTCAACATTCAACACTTTGCCACGGAAGGTGGTCGGCCGAATGTTTACTTGATAAAGTTATAAATATGGATATTTTTCTTACACAAACGCATCGATTCGCTTCAGAAGGCCTTTATTAACACCCCAGAGCCGCGTGGAGCAGTTATATGACGGCCAGATGCACTTTTTATGGACTTCAAAAACAGAGCAACTATTCATCCAATTCTAATGCTTGGATTAGCCTGGACTTTTGTAATATAACTCAGATTTTATTAGTCTGAAAGAAGAATGTCACACACACCTCGGATGACTTGAGGGAGAGTAAATTATGGGCTAATTTTCATTTTTGGGTGAACTATCCCTTTAAGGTAACCAAGTCCTATCTGACGGACAGAACCTTTTCAGTTTTGAAAATGTGTCTTTCTCTCTAGCATCTTTAAACTGTGGTATCCCACAGGGCTCCGTTCTGGGACCTACAGTATTTTATTGTCCCTGCATGTGTGTTAGGTTTGCACAATATATCGGTTAAGCATTGATATCAACTCAGATGAACTCAAGTGATTTTTTTGAGGGGTGAGCCAATACTTTTGGCGATAGTGTATGTTGCAGAAAAATGTCACAATGTCATTTTTATCCAATATCGGGCAGCCCTAATGTGTGTCCTTTGTGCTTGGTTTTCTGCAAACACTACTTTTCTTTTTAATCAACTCTATGCTAATGACTCAGTTGTCAAACCACTCAAACCGGGTAAAGGTATAATCATCTACTCAACACTATTACTGCCTGGAAGAGTTAAATATTGGTTGGGGAGAAGCCTGATTAATGATGAGAAGTCAACCCTTCAAGTCAACCAATGAGATCTGCAATTGATCAACTTCCTTTTGATTGATGCATTTCATCATGTAAAAATAGCATAATGCACTCGTCCTTTACAACTGTAACTCTCTCAGCACCATCTGTCCCGCTGCAACTCTTCCAGAATGCAGCTGCCACTCTTCTGACAGGCTAGAGAATGAGGGTTTTATTACTCCAGCCTTGGCTTTTCTCCATTGGCTTGAGTTTAAGGTGCCACTGTTTGTTTTTAAGCCTTTGCATGGCTTACCACTACAATATATTCGGATATATCCCACCCACTAACAGGTGATGAAGAGATCATCAGTTAAATTGTCCACATTATGTCCATCAGATCTTCTCCAACATGAAATACAACTGACGACAGGAAATTATGAGATTAAGGATTCGGTCCATTGGTTGTAGGTCAGATTCTCAAAGTTCTGGACCAGGTTAAACCATCGTTTTCAAACAAGTTCCTTGAAAACTCTCTCCATTGTTCAGACAAGCATGTAATCGCACCCCAAACTCATGCCAATCGAGACCGGTGCACAAAGCTCCACAAAAGTCGACCTACAAATGGTTTACACATTACTGTTTCTTCACATGCAAGTGGGAAAGGAAGAAGTATTTTAACATCAAACAGAGAAGAAGAAGAAGAAGAAGAAAACATCTACATAACCTAAGACCCACAATTAGGATTTTTTAAAGTAAGTTAGCTGGAAACCCTGCATTTTTCTAAGTTTAAGGTATGAGGGGGCTGTAGTAAAGCAGGCTCAGAGAAGCCATCATCATCTCTCTCTCTGTGTAATTACAGACTGTTCCTCTGAGAGAGAGAGAGAGAGAGAGAGAGAGAGAGAGAGAGAGAGAGAGAGAGAGAGAGAGAGAGAGAGAGAGAGAGAGAGAGAGAGAGAGAGAGAGAGAGAGAGAGAGAGAGAGAGAGAGAGAGAGAGAGAGAGAGAGAGAGAGAGAGAGAGAGAGAGAGAGAGACAGGCCCAGCATGAGCAGAAACTCCATGCACTTCATTTTCCTACCACAGATAAAGTTCCCGCAAAACATCACCGTTAATCAAAAACTGTAATGGCACAATGATGGATTTTAGAAACAACAGCACTGCAATTCATTGGAGAGTCAGAGCCGTTCTTCAGAGGCTGCCATGTTCACTCCCTCATCAGATCCAGTGTTTACAGAGAGACCAGAGTCAACCCAAACCACACCAAACACTGACTGAAGCTAAAACCAGAAACACAGTGCATTATGGGATGGGGCTAAAGCACATCATAACATGCTCTGGAGTCAGTTTTCAGTGTGCATGGATACTGTCTTCAAGAAGCATCAAGCGGGATCAATGGGATTCTAGATGAGGAGAAACGTCTTAATGATTGCTCAATACTGTCATGTCTAACAGGGTTTATCTAGAGATAAAGTATGAGCTGTTTACTGAAATAAAATAGATAAAAAGAAATAATTGGTGTACAAATAATGTTTATTTCAGAAAAGATGTCATAGTTTAGTTCAAGTACTAAATAACTAAAACTAACTTAAATAAAACCATAAAGACATAAAAAAACGAATAAAAATGACCAAAAAAAACACAACAAAATTACAATAAACAGAAAATATAAAATATTTATTAAAAAAAATACATTAAAATGCTAAAAATAAACCTAGACGTCACAGTTTTAGGTTAAGTTGACTACAACTAAAACTCAATTAAAAAATAAAATTACTCATTGTTAGTAAAAGCAAAATTTCTAAAACTGAAATTTAAAATTTTGTAAGACTTTAGTTTAGGGTCAATTCTCACGATTAACGAGTTGCTTATTGGCATTCATATTAGGATATTGTCTGTTTATTAATACTTATAAAGCACATATTAATGCCTTATTCTACATCCCTAAACTTAAACGCTACAAAAACTACCTCACCAACCATTAATAAGCAGTAAACTAGGGGTTCATTGAGGCAGAAGTCGTAGTTAACAGTGAGAATTGTACACTAATCTAAAGTATGACCTCAAATCTGTTAACAAAAGCTACACTAAAAACAACCCAAGTTGGGTTGAAAATGGACTAACCCAGCGATTGGGTTGTTTTAAGCAAAAATGTAACCCAACGTGTGGGTTAAAACAACCCAATTGCTGGGTTAGTCCATTTTCAACCCAACTTGGGTTGTTTTAAACCCAGCATTTTTTAGAGTGTATAATATCTGGATGATGGTTTATTGTTGCATTCTGTTTTTCATGAATATGCCGTCATTCTGAAGCGAGCCAACACGGCCTTCATTATCATGTGATGGGGACAGCAGATGTCCTCTTGAGTGGATTACACCATCAAGGTATTTCTCTAATATTACCTGGCACAAGAGCCAAACGCTGGAACGCCCCGGGCTTAGAGGAAATATGGTCTTATTATAACGCAAGGACAAACAAGCATCAAACAGAGGACAGACTGAGATTGAGCCATGTTTCGATCTCTCGTGTGAAGCCGGTTGTGAATGTCGGGGCTGCTTTCGCTCGCAAACACGTCAAGGTCAGCCTTGAACTCAATCTCCATCCACAGCATTATCTCAGAGCGACACCGAGGCATCCCGAGCATTCACACACGGACAACGGCTTCTGGAAACCAACGGATTCGCCATTATAAAGCCATTCAATCATGCATTCAAACCTCTTTAGCAGACGGTTTCTAATGGACAAACACATAGGCATGCAAATGTACAAATGTACACCGCAAAGGCATTTTAAGACAAAATGCTTGTAATATTTTGCAAAATGCATATGAAATCAACAGCTGAGAAGACAATGGATGTATTTATTAGGGGTGTAACGGTACACAAAACTGACGGTTCATAAAAAATTGCTTATTTTTAATAAACACTGGTTTACTGAAAAAATGGTGTCTGTCCTTAAATGAATTCAGTTATAACTCAAAGTGTCTTAAAGATAAAGCTGTAAACTATAGGAGCACTTACACACACACATTACTGTAATAGTAAAGGACAGAGCCCAAACTATGAGCATAAACTCAGCTGATATTCATGTTTAGATATAATAATCATCACTCAAATAACACATTGTGTGCAAACATGTGAACTTCACATAAAGCAGTTTTTGCATTAAATCTAATTATAAAATTCAGTTTTTACTCCAATTCATTGTTGAAATATAATCACTTACACACAGGGGCTGATTTATTTAAGCACACATTAATAATCCAGACATCAGTAACAGGTTCAGTGGAATATAGTGAATATAACGGCTAATATACATTCACCTAAAGGATTATCAGGAACACCTGTTCAATTTCTCATTAATGCAATTATCTAATCAACCAATCACATGGCAGTTGCTTCACTGCATTTAGGGGTGTGGTCCTGGTCAATCTCCTGAACTCCACACTGAATGTCGGAATGGGAAAGAAAGGAGATTTAAGCAATTTTGAGCGTGGCATGGTTGTTGGTGCCAGACGGGCCGGTCTGAGTATTTCACAATCTGTTCAGTTACTGGGATTTTCACACACAACCATTTCTAGGGTTTACAAAGAATGGTGTGAAAAGGGAAAAACATCCAGTCTGCGGCAGTCCTGTGGGCGAAAATGCCTTGTTGATGCTCGAGGTCAGAGGAGAATGGGCCGACTGATTCAAGCTGATAGAAGAGCAACTTTGACTGAAATAACCACTCGTTACAACCGAGGTCTGCAGCAAAGCATTTGTGAAGCCACAACACACACAACCTTGAGGCGGATGGGCTACAACAGCAGAAGACCCCACCGGGTACCACTCATCTCCACTACAAATAGGAAAAAGAGGCGACAATTTGCACCAGCTCACCAAAATTGGACAGTTGAAGACTGGAAAAATGTTGCCTGGTCTGATGAGTCTGGATTTCTGTTGAGACATTCAGATGGTAGAGTCAGAATTCGTCTGAAGTATGTGCTGGACACCTGACAGAGACTCATGCGCGCACAGATCACACCTGCATGAGCGGTTCCATTACACAGAGAAAGATCTCACTCTGTGTTGAGCTGAAGCGTGTTGGCTCATTACACGACATACAAATCATCCAATCTCCATTAAAGCCGAATGAATTTGGGAAGCAGTTAATATGGAGAACGCAGGGCGATAATGAGGAGACTGAAGCCGCTTGCATTTCTCCTCTCATGTGAAATCTGACATCCTTTGAGGGCCATAAATCTGACTGGGATCCACAAACTGTAAATCTCACACAGCTCAAATTACTCCTGTGTGTGTTGCTCCGAGCCCATCTCTACCTCCGGAAATATTCCGACTTGACATTTCTCCTGATAACACCATCCCGGCTGTCAAAGCGCCACGGCCGGAGGCTGAAAGCAGGAGGAGGAAGAGAGGACTGACGTTGATGATTTACGCCTGGAGCCGCGGGGGACTTCAGCGCCGGATAACCTAATCGGACCGGAGGCTTAGCGGCACGATTGCATTAAGGGCCGTTTCAAAGGGGCCCTTTCTGCTGTTGTTGTGCTTTTGCCGGTAACGCTTTGTAAAGCAGCGAGCAGCGATCAAATCTAATGAGAAGGCCCGCTGAGGGGCCAATCGACCCCGGCACAAAGCTGCTCAGAGAGAGAGAGAGAGAGGAGAGAGAGAGAGAGAGAGAGAGAGAGAGAGAGAGAGAGAGAGAGAGAGAGAGAGAGAGAGAGAGAGAGAGAGAGAGAGAGAGAGAGAGAGAGAGAGAGAGAGAGAGAGAGAGAGAGAGAGAGAGAGAGAGAGAGAGAGAGAGAGAGAGAGAGAGAGAGAGAGAGAGAGAGAGAGAGAGAGAGAGAGAGAGAGCAAACCAACCACACCTGAGATTTGATAAAGCAGCCGACACCGAATGTTTGCTTGTGTTTCTGACTTCACTCCAAACACACTCACGGTTATACAGTCGCATAACATCAGCAGATCCACAGACTGTGAACTGTAAACTCATCAGGATGTGGATCAGAGGATTCAGGGCTGATGTGTTCATCATTTCCACACTTCAGGACCCTAGCGAAGGGCCAGAAGAACAGAATCACGTCCAGCTGTGTCACAGATCCAGTCACATCACAGGAGCAGTGAATCAACGACTGAAGAACAGATGCTGATTCCTCCATCACAACCACCAGAACACACACGTCATTCAGTTACACTGACAACTCCTACTTTCAATCACGTCTTTCAAACACTGCCTACTGCCATTTTGGATACTAGTACCAGTATAACACGTACTATTTACTTTACTGTGATTATTATTAGATATGTGCACATATTTCAGAATATATTGAGTGTACTGTTTATTATAATATAATGTTTGTGGATCTGTGTGCACTGATGAAATTCAACAAATGTCACGATTATATTTCAAACCAAAAATATATATATGTAATGTTATGTGCTATGTTGTATTACGTGTTACTTTGTGTTACATGTTATGTTGTTACGTGTTATGTTACGTTACATGTTGTTACATGTAATTACCTTTTGTTCCATTACGTGTTATGTTACATTACGTGTTGTTACGTGTGTTATATTACATTATTTGTTTTATGTTACGTCATGTGTTATGTTACATCACGTGTTATGTTACGTCACGTGTTATGTTACGTCACGTGTTATGTTACGTCACGTGTTATGTTACGTCACGTGTTATGTTACGTCATGTGTTATGTTACGTCACGTGTTATGTTACGTCACGTGTTATGTTACGTCACGTGTTATGTTACGTCACGTATTATATTACGTCACGTGTCACGTTACGTCACGTGTCACGTTACGTCACGTGTCACGTTACGTCACGTGTCACGTTACGTCACGTGTCACGTTACGTCACGTGTCACGTTACGTCACGTGTTGTGTTACGTCACGTGTTATGTTACGTCACGTATTATGTTACGTCATGTGTTATGTTACGTCACGTCACGTGTCATGTACTTCACGTATTATGTTACGTCATGTGGTATGTTACGTCACGTGTTGTTATGTCGTGTTATGTTATGGGTTACATTAAGTGTTACGTCACCTGTTGTGTTATGTTATGTGTTGTTACGTCATGTTATGTTATGTGTTGTTACATTATGTGTTGGGCCGTGTTATGTTATGTCATGTGTTATGTTACATCGTGTTGTGTTACGTCATGTGTTATGTTACATGTTACGTCATGTGTTATGTTACGTCACGTGTTATGTTACATCGTGTTATGTTATGTCATGTGTTACGTTACGTCATGTGTTATGTTACATGTTACGCCATGTGTTATGTTACGTCACGTGTTATGTTACGTCATGTATTATGTTACATCGTGTTATGTTATGTCATGTGTTATGTTACATGTTACGTCATGTGTTATTTTACGTCGTGTTATGTTAGGTCATGTGTTATGTTATGTCATGTGTTATGTTACATCATGTGTTATGTTACATGTTACGTCATGTGTTATGTTACGTCATGTATTATGTTACATCGTGTTATGTTATGTCATGTGTTATGTTACATCATGTGTTATGTTACATGTTACGTCACGTGTTATGTTCCGTCATGTATTATGTTACATCGAGTTATATTATGTCATGTGTTATGTTACATGTTACGTCATGTGTTATTTTACGTTGTGTTATGTTAGGTCATGTGTTATGTTATGTCATGTGTTATGTTACATCGTGTTATGTTACATCATGTGTTGTTACATCATGTTATGTTACATCGTGTTATGTTACGTCATGTGTTGTGTTACATCGTGTTGTTATGTTATGTATTATTACGTCATGTTATGTTATGTGTTGTTACGTCGTGTTATGTTGTGTTGTTACGTCATGTTATGTTGTGTTGTTACGTTATTTGATGTTCCGTGTTATATCATGTGTTATGTTACATTGTGTTATGTTACGTCATGTGTTATGTTACATGTTACGTCATGTGTTATGTTACAACGTTATGTTACGTCATGTGTTATGTTATGTGTTGTTACGTTGTGTTGTTCCGTGTTGTTACATCACGTGTTATGCTACATCGTGTTATGTTACATCACGTGTTATGTTACGTGTTGTTAGGTGTTATGTTACATGTTATGTGTGTTATATTACGTTATGTGTGTCACATGCAGGGCGTGTAACAGTCACTCCCACTAGCCAATTTGTCGGGTTGAATTTTATTGTAGTCCTCTCAAAAGGCGTCTGTGATAAATTGCATTGCGCATTATAACCAATCACACGTGATTCTGTTGAGTTTATGTCTAATAATCAGAGGCGTTCAGATCAGTCATCACTGAAACGCTGGACTTTTGCAGCACCATATGTTTAAATTCAAGATTGGTGGGCTATTAAAAAATTATATATATATAATTTATAAAAATGTAAAACAAAAATTGACCCAAATGTAAACGAGTTCTTGCATGTATTATGTATCAATGTTCCCCTTCTCACTGACCGTAACTCTCCTCACACCTCATGTGTTTTGCTAATCTAATTTATTAGCAATCAAAATTAAGCCTCCACAGAACACATTTCATAAAAGTGCATCAAATTTCACACAGCTTGAGAGCAAAAGTGATTTTTATGTCACTTCGAGAAGTTGTTAGTGGAGCCATTGATCATGTGCCACGAGTCATCCATCACAGACTTGAGCAGAGGAGAGGAACACGAGAACATGAGAATACAGAACACGAGAACATGAGAACATGAGAATACAGAACACGAGAACATGAGAACATGAGAACATGAGAACATGAGAACATGAGAATACAGAACACGAGAACACGAGAACATGAGAACACAGAACACAGAACACGAGAACATGAGAATACAGAACACGAGAACATGAGAACATGAGAATACAGAACACGAGAACATGAGAATACAGAACACGAGAACATGAGAACATGAGAATACAGAACACGAGAACACGAGAACATGAGAATACAGAACACGAGAACATGAGAATACAGAACACGAGAACATGAGAACATGATATTACAGAACACGAGAACATGAGAATACAGAACACGAGAACATGGGAACACAAGAACACGGGAACATGGGAACACGAGCACACAAGAATACAGAACACGAGAACATGGGAACACTGGAACACGAGAAGATCGGAACACGAGAACACGAGAACACGAGAACACGAGAATACAGAACACGAGAACATGGAAACACGGGAACACGAGAATACAGAACACGAGAACATGGAAACACGAGAACACGAGAATACAGAACACGAGAACATGGAAACACGGGAACACCAGAACATGGGAACACGAGAACACGAGAACACGAGAACACGAGAACATGGGAACATGAGAATACAGAACACGAGAACATCGGAACACGAGAACATGAGAATACAGAACATGAGAACATGGGAACACGAGAACACGAGAATACAGAACACGAGTACATGGGAACACGAGAACATGGGAACACGAGAACACGAGAATACAGAACACGAGAACATGGGAACACGAGAACATGGGAACACGAGAACACGAGAATACAGAACACGAGAACACGAGAACACGAGAACACGAGAACACGAGAACACGAGAACACAGAACACGAGTACATGGGAACACGAGAACATGGGAACACGAGAATACAGAACACGAGAACATGGGAACACGAGAACATGGGAACACGAGAACACGAGAATACAGAACACGAGAACACGAGAACACGAGAACACAGAACACGAGTACATGGGAACACGAGAACATGGGAACACGAGAACATGGGAACACGAGAATACAGAACACGAGAACATGGGAACACGAGAACACGAGAACATGGGAACACGAGAACACGAGAACACGAGAATACAGAACACGAGTACATGGGAACACGAGAACATGGGAACACGAGAACATGGGAACACAAGAACATGGGAACACGAGAACACGAGAATACAGAACACGAGAACATGGGAACACGAGAACACGAGAACAGGAGAACATGGGAACACAGGAACACGAGAACATGGAAACACGAGAACACGAGAACACGGGAACACGAGAACACGAGAACACGAGAACACGAGAACACGAGAACACGAGAACACGAGAACATGGGAACACGAGAACACGGGAACATGAGAACACGGGAACACGAGAACACGAGAACATGGGAACAGGAGAACATGGGAACAGGAGAACGAGAACATGGAAACACGAGAACACGAGAACATGGGAACACAGGAACATGGGAACACGAGAACATGGGAACACGAGAACATGGGAACACGGGAACATGGGAACACGAGAACATGGGAACAGGAGAACATGGGAACACGGGAACATGGGAACACGAGAACATGGGAACAGGAGAACATGGGAACACGAGAACATGGGAACACGAGAACATGGGAACACGGGAACATGGGAACATGGGAACACGAGAACACGAGAACACGAGAACACGAGAACACGAGAACACGAGAACATGGGAACACGAGAACATGGGAACATGAGAACATGGGAACACGGGAACACGAGAACACGAGAACATGGGAACACGAGAACATGGGAACATGAGAACATGGGAACACGGGAACATGGGAACACAGGAACACGAGAACATGGAAACACGAGAACATGGGAACATGAGAACATGAGAACATGGGAACACGAGAACATGGGAACATGAGAACATGGGAACACGGGAACATGGGAACATGGGAACACAGGAACACGAGAACATGGAAACACGAGAACATGGGAACATGAGAACACGGGAACACGAGAACACGAGAACATGGGAACACGAGAACATGGGAACATGAGAACATGGGAACACGGGAACATGGGAACACAGGAACACGAGAACATGGGAACATGAGAACATGGGAACACGAGAACACGAGAACATGGGAACACGAGAACATGGGAACATGAGAACATGGGAACACGGGAACATGGGAACACAGGAACACGAGAACATGGAAACACGAGAACATGGGAACACGAGAATTGTTTGTTCAGTGTGCTTTTCAGAAGGAGGGGCTTCATAGAGACAGAG
The DNA here is from genome assembly GCF_949357685.1 of Gobio gobio. Classification (NCBI taxonomy): domain Eukaryota; kingdom Metazoa; phylum Chordata; class Actinopteri; order Cypriniformes; family Gobionidae; genus Gobio; species Gobio gobio. The sequence continues at coordinate 1,814,488 of NC_137115.1, read as the reverse complement.
CGTTACTGACAGACTGAGAAGAGAGGAGCCGCAACACTGGAGGATATGAGGAGATAATCAACACTACAGCAGGAAGGGCATGATAGGTCTTCTTTAAACTTCAGCTTTAAAGGGTTAGTTCTGAAAAAAAAAAAGATTATTCCATGATTTCCTCTCCCTCAGGTCATCCTAGGTGTGTGTGGCATTCTCCTCTCAGACAAACACAATCAGAGTAATATTAATAATGCCCTGGCTCTACCAAGCTTTAGAATGGCAGCCCAAAATCTGAAGCCCAAAACAGTGCATCCATCTATCATGAAAATGCATCTATCCATCATAAAAGTGCATCTATCATCATAAAAGTGCATCTATCCATCATAAAAGTCCATCTGTCGATCATAAAAGAGCATCCATCCATCATAAAAGTGCATCCATCCATCATAAAAGTGCATCTGTCGATCATAAAAGAGCATCCATCCATCATAAAAGTGCATCTGTCGATCATAAAAGTGCATCCATCCATCATAAAAGTGCATCCATCCATCATAAAAGTGCATCTATCCATCATAAAAGTGCATCTGTCGATCATAAAAGAGCATCCTTCCATCATAAAAGTGCATCTGTCGATCATAAAAGTGCATCCATCCATCATAAAAGTGCATCCATCCATCATAAAAGTGCATCTATCCATCATAAAAGTGCATCTGTCGATCATAAAAGAGCATCCATCCATCATAAAAGTGCATCCATCCACCATAAAAGTGCATCCATCCATCATAAAAGTGCATCTATCATCATAAAAGTGCATCTGTCCATCATAAAAGTGCATCTGTCCATCATAAAAGTGCATCTATCCATCATAAAAGTGCATCTGTCCATCATAAAAGTGCATCTGTCCATCATAAAAGTGCATCTATCCATCATAAAAGTGCATCTATCCATCATAAAAGTGCATCTATCCATCATAAAAGTGCATCCATCCATCATAAAAGTGCATCCATCCATCATAAAAGTGCATCTATCCATCATAAAAGTGCATCTATCCATCATAAAAGTGCATCCATCCATCATAAAAGTGCATCTATCCATCATAAAAGTGCATCTGTCGATCATAAAAGAGCATCCATCCATCATAAAAGTGCATCTGTCGATCATAAAAGAGCATCCATCCATCATAAAAGTGCATCCATCCATCATAAAAGTGCATCTATCCATCATAAAAGTGCATCTATCCATCATAAAAGTGCATCTATCCATCATAAAAGTGCATCTATCCATCATAAAAGTGCATCCATCCATCATAAAAGTGCATCCATCCATCATAAAAGTGCATCTATCCATCATAAAAGTGCATCTGTCGATCATAAAAGAGCATCCATCCATCATAAAAGTGCATCCATCCATCATAAAAGTGCATCCATCCATCATAAAAGTGCTTCTATCCATCATAAAAGTGCATCTGTCCATCATAAAAGTGCATCTGTCCATCATAAAAGTGCATCTATCCATCATAAAAGTGCATCTATCCATCATAAAAGTGCACCTGTCCATCATAAAAGTGCTTCTATCCATCATAAAAGTGCATCCATCCATCATAAAAGTGCTTCTATCCATCATAAAAGTGCATCTATCCATCATAAAAGTGCATCCATCCATCATAAAAGTGCTTCTATCCATCATAAAAGTGCATCTGTCCATCATAAAAGTGCATCTGTCCATCATAAAAGTGCATCTGTCCATCATAAAAGTGCTTCTATCCATCATAAAAGTGCATCCATCCATCATAAAAGTGCTTCTATCCATCATAAAAGTGCATCTATCCATCATAAAAGTGCATCCATCCATCATAAAAGTGCTTCTATCCATCATAAAAGTGCATCTATCCATCATAAAAGTGCTTCTATCCATCATAAAAGTGCATCTATCCATCATAAAAGTGCATCCATCCATCATAAAAGTGCTTCTATCCATCATAAAAGTGCATCTGTCCATCATAAAAGTGCATCTATCCATCATAAAAGTGCATCTATCCATCATAAAAGTGCATCCATCCATCATAAAAGTGCTTCTATCCATCATAAAAGTGCATCTATCCATCATAAAAGTGCTTCTATCCATCATAAAAGTGCATCTATCCATCATAAAAGTGCATCTATCCATCATAAAAGTGCATCCATCCATCATAAAAGTGCATCCATCCATCATAAAAGTGCTTCTATCCATCATAAAAGTGCATCTGTCCATCATAAAAGTGCATCTATCCATCATAAAAGTGCATCCATCCATCATAAAAGTGCTTCTATCCATCATAAAAGTGCATCTGTCCATCATAAAAGTGCATCTATCCATCATAAAAGTGCATCTATCCATCATAAAAGTGCATCTATCCATCATAAAAGTGCTTCTATCCATCATAAAAGTGCATCCATCCATCATAAAAGTGCTTCTATCCATCATAAAAGTGCATCTGTCCATCATAAAAGTGCATCTATCCATCATAAAAGTGCATCTATCCATCATAAAAGTGCTTCTATCCATCATAAAAGTCCATCTGTCCATCATAAAAGTGCATCTATCCATCATAAAAGTGCTTCTATCCATCATAAAAGTGCATCTATCCATCATAAAAGTGCATCTATCCATCATAAAAGTGCATCTATCCATCATAAAAGTGCTTCTATCCATCATAAAAGTGCATCCATCCATCATAAAAGTGCTTCTATCCATCATAAAAGTGCATCTGTCCATCATAAAAGTGCATCTATCCATCATAAAAGTGCATCCATCCATCATAAAAGTGCTTCTATCCATCATAAAAGTGCATCTGTCCATCATAAAAGTGCATCTATCCATCATAAAAGTGCATCCATCCATCATAAAAGTGCTTCTATCCATCATAAAAGTGCATCTATCCATCATAAAAGTGCATCCATCCATCATAAAAGTGCTTCTATCCATCATAAAAGTGCTTCTGTCCATCATAAAAGTGCATCTATCCATCATAAAAGTGCATCTATCCATCATAAAAGTGCATCTATCCATCATAAAAGTGCATCTATCCATCATAAAAGTGCATCTATCCATCATAAAAGTGCATCCACCCATCATAAAAGTGCTTCTATCCATCATAAAAGTGCATCTATCCATCATAAAAGTGCATCTATCCATCATAAAAGTGCATCCATCCATCATAAAAGTGCATCTGTCCATCATAAAAGTGCTTCTATCCACATAAAAGTGCATCTGTCCATCATAAAAGTGCATCTATCCATCATAAAAGTGCATCTATCCATCATAAAAGTGCATCTATCCATCATAAAAGGGCATCCATATACATTTAATCATGGGATATTTTTTGGGTGAACTAACCCTTTAACACATTCTTGATCTCCTCATTCAGTGAAAGATCGTTCTTCTGCTTCGGTCTCTGTGACTCGAGCGTCATTCTCTCGTCTGCAGGAGATCACAGCACGTTTAATACAGCACAGATATTCAAGATTAAACACTAGAGGACACGCTTGACAAAATCCAATTTCCTTTCCCCTCTGCTTCCCTTTCTCTCTCCAACAGATCCGAGTTTGAATTTAAGAGGGAAAGTGGAAGAAATGGAACCGCATTTGAGAAGTAAATCACATTTTGGATTTTAAAAAAGTGCACAAAACCAATTTTTTTTTTCCGGTAACACTACTTGAAGCCTTTATACATGATGCATTTTACAAATATTTGAATGCATTAATTATACCATATAATGCTCTCATGAAAAATTTAACCAATACATTATAATAGATATCTATTCATTATGCATCATATCAGTTAAGTAAAGTGTTTCTTCATGAAATGGGATTGTTCCCGCTCTGAGCTGCAGTTGTTGTGTTTGACAGGAAAGCCGGCCTGAAGCGATGAGGTCAGCGCGGATCTCTTGATTACAGGCGGAAACAGCCTGACCTCAGCTGACCCCTGGAGGAACACCAGAGGAGGCGGCCATTACACGCCCGGCCCACCAATGAGCCCAGACGGGTGGAGACCCACATCCACCCGGAGACACGGGGCTTTCCAGCAACCGGCTCACATGCAGCAATCAGCCCACGAGGATCATGGGAAAAACATGATCTACAAGGCATCCGTGCAGAATGAGATGAAGCGTGAGCGGTGTCATCCGCAGAGATCGAGATGCTGGAGGTGTGCTAACCGCTCCCTGTCTATTTCAGGGCGCAAGATCGGACTTGCCCAGTCAAAAGGGATTGTCAGGGAGCTGTAAACACTTCCTGTCAGGAAGAGAGCACTTCCTTAATCCTGAAGCAACAGCATTCAGACGTCCTTTTCCAGCACTAGAGCCCGAATCACCGCTCTCACTTCAGCTAAACCCAAACCTACGCCAGACCAAAGGGAAAACATCAGAGTCATGAGCACTTAAAGAGCGCTCGGCTTCACCCCTAGACTGCGGATATCTTCTCTAAAACATTCATTAGAACTAACAAGCCTGTGTTTGCTTTATTCAAAACAAGAGTCTCTGATGCAAGCTCAAATAAACAGCAGCATTAGGACATTTCCAAACATCTTATTTCTCCCATAAGGCCATCTCACCTTGATTGCCATAATCCCAGACGCTCAAACCACGAGAAAAGTCGACCATCACAGGGCAAAAAGAAGAGAAGAGAAGAGACACATGATGGGCTGAGAGACATTTATGCAGTCGCAGGCGATCCCAGTGCATCCATCCATCATAAAAGTGCATCTATCCATCATAAAAGTGCATCTATCCATCATAAAAGTGCATCTATCCATCATAAAAGTACATCCATCCATCATAAAAGTACATCTATCCATCATAAAAGTACATCTATCCATCATAAAAGTGCATCTGTCCATCATAAAAGTACATCCATCCATCATAAAAGTACATCTATCCATCATAAAAGTACATCTATCCATCATAAAAGTACATCTATCCATCATAAAAGTGCATCCATCCACCATAAAAGTGCATCCATCATCATAAAAGTACATCCATCCATCATAAAAGTACATCCATCCATCATAAAAGTGCATCCATCCATCATAAAAGTACATCTATCCATCATAAAAGTGCATCTATCCATCATAAAAGTGCATCCATCCATCATAAAAGTGCATCTATCCATCATAAAAGTGCATCTATCCATCATAAAAGAGCATCTGTCCATCATAAAAGAGCATCTGTCCATCATAAAAGTGCATCTGTCCATCATAAAAGTGCATCATCCATCATAAAAGTGCATCCATCCATCATAAAAGTGCATCTATCCATCATAAAAGTACATCTATCCATCATAAAAGTGCATCCATCCACCATAAAAGTGCATCCATCATCATAAAAGTACATCCATCCATCATAAAAGTACATCTATCCATCATAAAAGTGCATCCATCATCATAAAAGTACATCTATCCATCATAAAAGTACATCTATCCATCATAAAAGTGCATCCATCCATCATAAAAGTACATCCATCCATCATAAAAGTGCATCCATCTATCCATCATAAAAGTGCATCCATCCATCCATCATAAAAGTACATCTATCCATCATAAAAGTACATCTATCCATCATAAAAGTGCATCTATCCATCATAAAAGTGCATCTGTCCATCATAAAAGAGCATCTGTCCATCATAAAAGTGCATCTATCCATCATAAAAGTGCATCTATCCATCATAAAAGAGCATCTATCCATCATAAAAGTGCATCTGTCCATCATAAAAGTGCATCTATCCATCATAAAAGTGCATCTGTCCATCATAAAAGAGCATCTATCCATCATAAAAGAGCATCTATCCATCATAAAAGAGCATCTATCCATCATAAAAGAGCATCTATCCATCATAAAAGTGCATCTGTCCATCATAAAAGTGCATCTGTCCATCATAAAAGTGCATCTGTCCATCATAAAAGTGCAAAAGTGCATCTGTCCATCATAAAAGTGCATCTATCCATCATAAAAGTGCATCTGTCCATCATAAAAGTGCATCTATCCATCATAAAAGTGCATCTATCCATCATAAAAGTGCATCTGTCCATCATAAAAGTGCATCTGTCCATCATAAAAGTGCATCTGTCCATCATAAAAGTGCATCTGTCCATCATAAAAGTGCATCTGTCCATCATAAAAGTCCATCATAAAAGTGCATCTGTCCATCATAAAAGTGCATCTGTCCATCATAAAAGTGCATCTGTCCATCATAAAAGTGCATCTGTCCATCATAAAAGTGCATCCATCCCTAATTCTCAAATTTGTAACGTGAGATCTCGGGCTCTGATTGGTCTAGAAGCATGATCGACATGTCTATAGAGAGCTGAGATACTCCGCTTTTTTGACGTATGACGCAATACGTGATCAAATCACGGCTAACAAAGACGATCAAAACTAAGGATAATAAGAGTATTTGTCTGCATCACATGATTTGATCTGGACATCGGTGACATATCACAGTGTGGTGTGGCCACACATGCTCACACACATGTGAAAATGGTCTCATTTAGAAGAAAACTACCTAAGGAACGAGCTGATATAGCGTTTGAGGGTAGAAGCTCCACATGGCAGTAGTGATCCGAACAGGAACATGACTCATGTGTTTGCTTGTTCAAAGGAGTCAGTTCCATCTTCGTGATTCTTTTGATAATAACGTTACTGTAAAGTGTAGGTAAAGTGAAATAAACTGCACAGGGATAGTCTTGAGGGTGAGAGCTTTCATTTGATATATGACTTGTCTATTTTTGGTGAGATTGTGTGATATAAATATGAAATTTAATATTATTCATATGATTTTCTCAAGAGGGGGGTCATTGGGGGGGGGGGGGGGTCAAAATCAGACCTTATTATCTTTTTCTATGTAACATAAATGCAAAAGTGATTGGGTTATCAAGAAAGATTTTTCTTTTATGCCAAAAATCATCAGGATATTAAGATCATGTTCCATGAAGATATTTTGTTAATGTCCAACCGTAAATATATCATAAATGTATTATTAGTATTGATATGGACTTCATTTGGACAACTTTAAAGGAGATTTTCTCAATATTTAGATTTTTTGCACACTCAGATTCCAGATTGTCAAATATTGTCCTAACAAACCACATAAATGAAGATTATTTATTTAAAAAATGTCACCCTTATGACTGGTTTTGTGGTCCAGGGTCACATGTGCGCTTTAATTTCAGTTCAGATTTCTACATGCTCAACCAACATTTTTATATTAATTAATACAATTAAATATAGATGTACATTAATAATTGTAATATTTCTTTTAAAAATAATTTTAAATATTTACTTTATTTACATTTTGATAGAGTCAGCAGTTCAGATTTCTACTTCCTCAACCATATAAAAATTTAAATTTTTATTTTAATCAACTTACATGTAGAATTTTATATGTACATTTATAATTGTAATAACCAAACCACACATCAATGATGATTATTTATAGATGATGTGTCAAAACTGACCCTTATGATGGTGTTGTGCTCCAGGGTCTTTAATGTCACTTCTGATCAATTTAATGCTTCCTTGATGAATAAAAGCATTATTTAGTTGAACTTGCAGCAAAGTTTTGAATGTAGTGCATCACAAAAAATATGAAGCAGCACGACATAGAGAATACACTCACATAGAGAATACACTCACGTAGAGAATACACTCACATAGAGAATACACTCACGTAGAGAATACACTCACATAGAGAATACACTCACGTAGAGAATACACTCACATAGAGAATACACTCACATAGAGAATACACTCACATAGAGAACGTCTGGTTTACATTCTAATAATATTGCTCTGTTTTACTGTATTTATGATCAGAGAAACACAGCCCTGCAGAGCACAAGAACAACATTACAAATGTTCAATCATTCCACACTTCTGACTGCTGGATGATACCTCAGAAGAGTGTGTGTGTGTGTGTGTGTGTGTGTGTGTGTGTGTGTGTGTGTGTGTGTGTGTGTGTGTGTGTGTGTGTGTGTATATAAAGCTTTTGAAAGACTCGCTGGATGATGGTTAATGAAACATCAGTGTGTGTGTGTGTGTGTGTGTGTGTGTGTGTGTGTGTGTGTGTGTGTGTGTGTGTGTATATAAAGCTTTTGAAAGACTCGCTGGATGATGGTTAATGAAACATCAGTGTGTGTGTGTGTGTGTGTGTGTGTGTGTGTGTGTGTGTGTGTGTGTGTGTGTGTGTGTGTGTGTGTGTGTATAAAGCTTTTGAAAGACTCGCTGGATGATGGTTAATGAAACATCAGTGTGTGTGTGTGTGTGTGTGTGTGTGTGTGTGTGTGTGTGTGTGTGTGTGTGTGTGTGTGTGTTCATCTTGAGTGATGCATGCGATTGCTTTTGTCTTTCAGTAAGGTCAACTGCCTCATTCACCTGTTCAATTAAACATATCCACACACACACACACACACACACACACACACACACACACACACACACACACACACACACACACACAGAATGAAACACACACGGTTACCATAGTTACATATATCTGAACCGTGCAGAATGCATTCAGAACAATTAAGAGAAAGCGACTGATTCTGAGGGATAATAAATATCATCTGAAGCACTCCTCTTTTCCCTGAAACGGCTACAGAAAAGAGAAATGTTTACTAAATTAATAAATGCCACAAATGTAAGTACAATTTATACCTGAACCAATTTCAAGCATTTTGGAAGATCACCGATCATCATCAAAATTAAAAGAAATAAACATTTGAAATATATCCGTCTGTGTGTATTGAATGAATATAATATACAAGTTTCATTTTCTGAATGGAATTAGTGAAATAAATCAACTTTTTGATGATATTCTAATAATATGCCCAGCAC
>NC_137115.1:1775649-1800649 GCF_949357685.1 Gobio gobio | reverse complement strand
GGTTTAGGGGCAGGGGCAGTGTGTGTGTGGTGTGTGTGTGTGTGTGTGTGTGTGTGTGTGTGTGTGTGTGTGTGTGTGTGTGTGTGTGTGATGCAGACGGCCTGCTCTTCTTCAGTCAGTCTCTTCTCGCTGAGCTGATCAAACCCAGGCAAGACTCATCAATCCTGCTAAAGACCGCAGATTCTGGGATGTCCAATTAAAAGGAGGGGTGTCGTCAGGGTAACGATTTCAGCTGTAGTGCGATTACTGAAGGAGAGCATCTGCAGTACAAACTACTCCATTGGAGGAAAACAGGTGTGTGTGTGTGTGTGTGTGTGTGTGTGTGTGTGTGTGTGTGTGTGTGTGTGTGTGTGTGTGTGTGTGTGTGTGTGTGTGTGTGTGTGTGTGTGTGTGTGTGTGTGTGTGTGTGTGTGTGTGTGTGTGTGTGTGTGTGTGTGTGTGTGTCCTCCCGCCTAACCGTTGAGGAACACACAACACAACTCGTCCGACCGGTTCTGACGCAGCCCTCAGCCGCTGAAGCGCAGCCTTCACTCTTACACACTATGCCAGAATGTGCAGATATTCTCTGATGACACTGGAGGAGTAAATGTGTGCTTTACTATAACACACCACAGCTCATTCTGTGATAATGGAGCAATTTACACTATTTAAAGATAAAAATGTGTTTGTAACGTTCGCTTTATAAAATGATTACATCCATAAATGGTTAATATTTTAATTTAATATTTTTTTTTATTTAATATTTAATTAACTTAATCATAATTTAAAAAAAAAAAAAAAAAAAAGCCCGTGTCCTGTCAGAAGTGATGTTGGACCCGAGCGCGGCTCACCTGCTCTGCTCGTACCTGTGGAGGTGAGCGCGCATCGGTCTTACCTTCTCCGGCTTGCCGCTGCCGCTGTTCTCGGGCTCCGCGGGCGGAGAGCCGGGGGATTTGACCGCGGTCACCCCGCTACTGCTGCCCGAGCTCGAGCCGCTCCGCTCGACCGTCTCCACCTTTATGAGCCGGTGCTTCGGAGACACGTACTTGACGTCCGGCGAGCCCGCGGAGCTCAGCCCGGTGGAGAAGGGCATGTTTCCGCCCGGCGAGTACGGATCCTCGAAGTCCAGCTCCTTCTGGAGTTTGTAGGCGGTGAGGATGTCGGGCTGAGCGGACATTACCCCGGAGCCCAGCGGCTGCTGCTGGAGGAGGTGCGCGGGCGCGCTGGAGACGGCGGTGTGGAAGTGTCGGTAGTCCGGTTTCGGAGGCGCGGGTGGCGGGGCTTTGGTGGTTTTGAAACCCAGGTGCTCCTTGAACCATCTGGCCATGCTGCCAGCGCATTGCTCAAAACTCAACACGCGAGATCTATCCAGGCTCTGTCCGAGTGCTGCGAAATGCCCCCTGTTCACTTTCTGTTTGGTGAAACTCTGCGCGAGACTCCTGCGAGCGCGTGCGTGCGTGCGTGTGTGTGTGTGTGTGTGACAGCTGAGATACACTGGGAAATTCTACCTGAGAATACTCACTGCCACCTATCGGTGTATTCTGCCATTGAAAGGCTTTTCTTCTAAAAAACAATACTGTGTTAATGTGCTAAACTGCACAAGTGTGATGTGCACGCGCTATCTCATATCATTACTTGGCATTCGTGAAAATGCATCATTGACTCCATGTGTTTTGTGCACAGGTGTCAGGGATTCAGTGGCGTGTGTCCCCAGTAAAGATCATGATCTCACTGCATTCAAATGTTGAGCAATATCAGCTTTAAACCTGTCTTAGTCATAAATAACTCCATTTATGCATATTAAAGTTGATTAAAAGCCACATATCATTTCCCGCTGTCCCCAGGAGCCCATTTGCATCATAAATTCAACACTTATTATAGGTGACTCTATCCATTTGTTATATTGGTGTGTATATCAGCAATGATTCTCTCTAATGCATATATTTTTTATATATAAATTTATATGAACAATTATAATCAATGTTTTTAGCTTGTTCCCCGTTGTATTGTCCACCCTGTTATTTTTGAATATTTTCCCTTTAAATGAAAGTTGGAAAAATTAAATGACATATTTTGGATTTTATCTTTCAAATTTGATGTGATCAACCTTTGTACATCCATCCTGTTAAGGGAAATATTATATATATATATAATATATATTAAAGTCCATGCATTCTTTATTTGACAGTCCTATGTTAGCTTGTGTTTGCTCAGACATTCTTTATAGGGTGAAGTCAGCTAAAATGGGCCATCGGGTAAAATGGGCCAAATAAGGCTGTCTCTTAAATGTTTTAAATTGCATTGATCTTGCATTGCTGCTTCAGCACTTGTTGACATGTATCAATCGTTTTGATTGGTCTGAGTTTAAGGTGGGCAGGGCAGAGTTACATGAAGCTTGTCAGAGAAATAGTAACGGTCTGACATAGTACATGTCATCCATCATTAATAAGGCTACTAAAGCAATAAGTACACTCTAAAAAATGTTGGGTTAAAAACAACCCAAGTTGGGTTGAAAATGGACTAACCCAGCAATTGGGTTGTTTTAACCCCACGGTTGGGTTAAATGTTTGCTTAAAACAGCCCAATCGCTGGGTTAGTCCATTTTTAACCCAACTTGGGTTGTTTTTAACCCAGCATTTTTTAGAGTGCAAGCTTACCAAAAGCAAAGGTGTGAACAATGTTTCAACATGCTCTTTCAAATAAAAAAAGTTTCATTTAAAAAAAGAAACCTCAACACACACACACACACACACACACACACACACACACACACACACACACACACACACACACACACACACACACACACACACACACACACACACACACACACACACACACACACTTTTACACAGAAATTGAGGGTGAAAATAGGTTTATAGGCCTAGATGTGTATCCATACTAAATTAAAAGAATTAAACATCTTTTAAAAGAAAATTGCATTGCAGACAGTATGGCAGGAGGAAGAAATGAAAGAGAAATGGAAAGAAAAGAATATGTCAGTACAACCAGTGGAGATAAAAAAAAAAAAAAGTAAAATATGTTCTAATCTGTATTATCAAAATCAAATATCTGATAAGCATACATGCACACCAGACACCAATGCACACAAACACAAACCTACACATGATCAAATCATTTTAACTGCATTTTATAAATGAAATATTTGTTCAACTCTGTTTAATGGAATATGTTTATGGTGTTGCTGTGGCACACTGAAGACAATAGTGTGACTTTACTGATATAAATCGAATGATTTGAGCTGATATTACCTGTGTTGTTCTGTTTTTACACCAGCCCATTTCACCTCAATGTCCTGCTGTGGCTCGAGAAGGTGCTAATACTCAAACTCTCATACGTTTAAAACAATTATACTTTTTCACATTTAAAATGTATATAAATATTTTAGAGACCCATGCTAATTTATAAAAATGTCATTAGATCTCATGCATAGCTTATTTGATGGTATTATAAGTCATTTCCCAAAACGTGGCCCATTTTAGCTGACTTCACCCGCTTACACTTCCACCCCGTTATCAGTTCTCTTTTACAATTATATATATATAAATAAAAACATGCTAATAAATCAGTGACAGTGAAGATTCTCCAGCATTAATAATGCAGTACTTTAAAACACATACAAAAATGGCATCTGTCCCTAACAGGGTGGACATTCTTGATCTTCCATTTCACTTATTTTCTTTGTCAAATTTATTTACCTGAACTTGACCAAAATATGTCACACATCACACCATCATGACTGCACACATTTCCTTAAAATCAAACTCAGTTTTTTAAATGTCAAAAGGCACCAAATTATCCAAGAAAAATGATGTTGTATTGTTATATAAAGAACTGGATTATAAATCATCCCAGATTTGAAGAAAAGGAGGGATACAAACGGCACTAACAATGGAAGTGAAGAATAGTGTTAGCATACGCGTTAAACTTTCTAGAGAGGCCTTACATGATAAAAGCCTTTTTTTATAAAGCGTGTTGGTGAATAAAACATCCCATGGGTCATCCTTCAGGTCAGCAGACGCTTCAACACCTGTACGAGTCTCTCATCAGACAGTAAACGTGCACAGAATTACCCAGAATTCAGGATTTTAAAAAAACGCCAGTACATTTACAAAAATCCAACATTTCTAAAGCATTCAAAGTTTCTGCTTCTGAAGTTTCTAAAGCAATGTCATCCATTCAGAAGCATTGACCAATCCTGTAGACGGAGCCTTGCTTCTTCAATAGTAGAGACACACACACACACACACACATGCACGAGCCAGGGCCACTGCTGTGGCTCTTTATGAAGTTATATTTCTTTTAAACACCGTGTCCTTCAGGACAAAAGCACAGTATGAGGCGAGCAGTTTAACCCTCTTTACGTCTCATTCTCCGTCACGGCAAACCAAAGACTCGATCATTCACTCCAAGGAGAAACAACTGCATGACGTGTGTATAATCATTTATTAACATTGTCATCAAATGCAGACTTACAATTAATACATCACTTCATTCACTGGCTTACATTCACAACGATATCAGTGAAATTCATAATCATGCAGCCTGACGGTTTAGCATAATAAATACATTAAAAGCATATTCAAGAGCCTAAGAACTCTTTAAGTGCCTTAAAAACCAATCCATCTCGGGCTCCGCCAAACACACCATCAAGATGAAACGCTCACTTGCCTCAAACACACATGTGTAAAACCACTTTTAAGGGGAAATGACACTTTTCACAAGATGTGATATAAACCTCTGGTGTGTCCAGAATGTGTTCCAGCTCATACCCTCAGATCATTTATTATCGCTTGTCAAATTTGCGTCTATTTGTGTGCAAGCAAAAACGTGCAATTTTAGTGTGTGTCCCTTTAAATGCAAATGAGCTGCTGCTGCTCCCCGCCCCCTTTCCAGAAGAGGGCGGAGCCTTTACACGAGCTTCAGATACTCCATCAACAACAGAACAGGCCAATCTCACTCAGACTAATGTCAGAAATGAGCAGTTGTGGAGCAGCCGTTCGTGTTTGAGCTCCACACTCCACACGCTGAGAGGATCACACACACACACATACACACACACACACACACAAACACACACACAGATGAGAGGATCATTTATGTGACGCTAGCTGTGGAGTTTCAGCTCATCGACTAGCATGAGCCGTCATGTTCATCTGTGGTTGTATCGGTGCTCGTGTGTGAGTGTAATACGTTCGTCACCCGACTATACAATGTGTGTGTGAATCCCGCAGACGGCGAGTGTGTTCAGGATCAAACTAACGCCACAGCTCTAGTCTCTGTGAACACAGTCAGAGAAGATGCTAACGCTAGCCGTATAAGCCGTACAGCGTTCAGCTCATTCAGAAGGAAATCTGCAGACATTCTCAGAATATGAAGTGCCATCCTCACGTGTTCTGATAGGAAGTTAGAGCCGAAGCGCTGGCATTGACCCGTCCTTCAGAAACTACTCTCGGATTTGCTCAAATATATAAAATTCTGGTGATTTTTGGGCTGATTTCTTTCATAAATGAACTGGACCCACGCATGCTGGTTCTTCATCAGAACATTAGTGATGTTTGTAGCACACACATTGTAATACTCGAGCGCTGATACAGCGAGGAAACAGAAATGGCGTCTCTCTGCTTCACTCAGGGGCGTGGCTATGCTAAAGGGCCAATCAGCAGCAGCCATGGGCGGGGCTTCCCTACTCTTCCGCAGGAGTAGAGGGAAATATGAGCGATTGATGATGATTGATGGGGATTATAACACAAGTATTGGGTGGATGTTTACCGTTATAGGCTGAGGACGCACATCTGTGTTCAAACACCTTATAAAAGTGAACTTTGAATAATATGTCTCCTTTAATGACCGTTCATATACAAGACAAAACCTCCAGAGCCCAGAATCCGCGAACGCAGCCGCTGCCATGAGGGACGGAGGAACCTGGATCAGCTCATCATCCAGAGCCATGAGCTCCAGGAGGAACAGGGTCAGCTCATCATCCAGAGCCATGAGCTCCAGGAGGAACAGGGTCAGCTCATCATCCAGAGCCATGAGCTCCAGGAGGAACAGGACCAGCTCATCATCCAGAGCCATGAGCTCCAGGAGGAACAGGATCAGCTCATCATCCAGAGCCATGAGCTCCAGGAGGAACAGGGTCAGCTCATCATCCAGAGCCATGAGCTCCAGGAGGAACAGGGTCAGCTCATCATCCAGAGCCATGAGCTCCAGGAGGAACAGGGCCAGCTCATCATCCAGAGCCATGAGCTCCAGGAGGAACAGGACCAGCTCATCATCCAGAGCCATGAGCTCCAGGAGGAACAGGATCAGCTCATCATCCAGAGCCATGAGCTCCAGGAGGAACAGGGCCAGCTCATCATCCAGAGCCATGAGCTCAAGGAGGAACAGGGTCAGCTCATCATCCAGAGCCATGAGCTCCAGGAGGAACAGGATCAGCTCATCATCCAGAGCCATGAGCTCCAGGAGGAACAGGATCAGCTCACCATCCAGAGCCATGAGCTCCAGGAGGAACAGGGCCAGCTCATCATCCAGAGCCATGAGCTCCAGGAGGAACAGGGCCAGCTCATCATCCAGAGCCATGAGCTCCAGGAGGAACAGGGCCAGCTCATCATCCAGAGCCATGAGCTCCAGGAGGAACAGGATCAGCTCATCATCCAGAGCCATGAGCTCCAGGAGGAACAGGGCCAGCTCATCATCCAGAGCCATGAGCTCCAGGAGGAACAGGGCCAGCTCATCATCCAGAGCCATGAGCTCCAGGAGGAACAGGATCAGCTCATCATCCAGAGCCATGAGCTCCAGGAGGAACAGGGCCAGCTCATCATCCAGAGCCATGAGCTCCAGGAGGAACAGGATCAGCTCATCATCCAGAGCCATGAGCTCAAGGAGGAACAGGGCCAGCTCATCATCCAGAGCCATGAGCTCCAGGAGGAACAGGGCCAGCTCACCATCCAGAGCCATGAGCTCCAGGAGGAACAGGGCCAGCTCATCATCCAGAGCCATAAGCTCCAGGAGGAACAGGGCCAGCTCATCATCCAGAGCCATGAGCTCCAGGAGGAACAGGGCCAGCTCACCATCCAGAGCCATGAGCTCCAGGAGGAACAGGGCCAGCTCATCATCCAGAGCCATGAGCTCCAGGAGGAACAGGATCAGCTCATCATCCAGAGCCATGAGCTCCAGGAGGAACAGGGCCAGCTCATCATCCAGAGCCATGAGCTCCAGGAGGAACAGGATCAGCTCATCATCCAGAGCCATGAGCTCCAGGAGGAACAGGGCCAGCTCATCATCCAGAGCCATGAGCTCCAGGAGGAACAGGATCAGCTCATCATCCAGAGCCATGAGCTCAAGGAGGAACAGGGCCAGCTCATCATCCAGAGCCATGAGCTCCAGGAGGAACAGGGCCAGCTCACCATCCAGAGCCATGAGCTCCAGGAGGAACAGGGCCAGCTCATCATCCAGAGCCATAAGCTCCAGGAGGAACAGGGCCAGCTCATCATCCAGAGCCATGAGCTCCAGGAGGAACAGGGCCAGCTCACCATCCAGAGCCATGAGCTCCAGGAGGAACAGGGCCAGCTCATCATCCAGAGCCATGAGCTCCAGGAGGAACAGGATCAGCTCATCATCCAGAGCCATGAGCTCAAGGAGGAACAGGGCCAGCTCATCATCCAGAGCCATGAGCTCCAGGAGGAACAGGGCCAGCTCACCATCCAGAGCCATGAGCTCCAGGAGGAACAGGGCCAGCTCATCATCCAGAGCCATGAGCTCCAGGAGGAACAGGGCCAGCTCACCATCCAGAGCCATGAGCTCCAGGAGGAACAGGGCCAGCTCATCATCCAGAGCCATGAGCTCAAGGAGGAACAGGGCCAGCTCACCATCCAGAGCCATGAGCTCCAGGAGGAACAGGGCCAGCTCATCATCCAGAGCCATGAGCTCCAGGAGGAACCTGGATCAGCTCATCATCCAGAGCCATGAGCTCCAGGAGGAACCTGGATCAGCTCATCATCCAGAGCCATGAGCTCCAGGAGGAACAGGACCAGCTCATCATCCAGAGCCATGAGCTCCAGGAGGAACAGGATCAGCTCATCATCCAGAGCCATGAGCTCCAGGAGGAACAGGTTCAGCTCATCATCCAGAGCCATGAGCTCCAGGAGGAACAGGGTCAGCTCATCATCCAGAGCCATGAGCTCCAGGAGGAACAGGACCAGCGAAGCTCATGAACACGTGGGTTAAGTTATATTTTAAAGCAGGAAAGTGGTGTTTTATTTCTTTGTAAATACAATTTCAGCATGTGGTCTTTGGGGTAGAACAAAAAAAACACATTTTTAACTTGACAAAAAAATTTTTTAGCAGCAGTTTAGAAAAAGATCTGAGTCAGGCGAGTCATTTTGGGAAAATGATGGGAAATGATGGTTTACTTGTCATTCAGACATTAAATCAATTAGCAACAGTGAGATAAGAGCTCATTTTTAAACATATCACTAATTTTTGGGGACAGTAAGAATTTGTCTCTGAAATAATTTGTAATCAATATATAAATATATAATATTATATATAAATATATAAATACATCATAGTTCCACAGAAATGACGAAAGACTGGACTAATGATGATTTTATGACAGGAATAAATGACACTTTACTGCATATTCACACAGAGAACGGCTGATCTACACTTGTGTGTGTGGTGTGTGGTGTGTGTGTGTGTGTGTGTGTGTGTACAGCTGATCTACACTGGAGTCTGTGTGTGTGTGTGTGTGTGTAGTTGATCTACACTGGAGTCTGTGTGTGTGTGTGTGTGTGTAGTTGATCTACACTGGAGGAATATTTCACTGATGGCTGGAGTTATGATCAGATTAATGAGCATTGGTGAGCAGAATCTAATGAATGATGTATAAATTAGGACAGCGATCACTTGTCCAGCATTGCGAGCTCTGCAGGAAGTGAACAGGGCCGGGTCTGTAACCCAAACGCTTCAGGACGATCCTCTCCATTTCCGGCGCGTCTCCGCAGGTGTCCATCCGTCCATCACAAACTCAGAGTCTCCCACCACAGGGCGGATCATCTCCTCAGACTTGGACACGATCAGCACTGCGGTCACACAGACCAGCTGAAAATACTTCTTTGGCTCGGGTTATTCTTTTCTTTCTCACCCAAAAACTATCCCATAATTTACTCTCCCTCAGGTCATCCTAGGTGTGTGTGACATTCTTTTAGAGTTATATTAAAAAATGTCCTGGCTATTCCAAGCTTTATAATGGAAGCCCAAAATGTTAAGCCCATAAAAGTGCATCCATCCATCATAAAAGTGCATCTGTCCATCATAAAAGTGCATCTGTCCATCATAAAAGTGCATCCATCCATCATAAAAGTGCATCTATCCATCATAAAAGTGCATCTATCCATCATAAAAGTGCATCCATCCATCATAAAAGTGCATCTATCCATCATAAAAGTGCATCCGTCCATCATAAAAGTGCATCCGTCCATCATAAAAGTGCATCCGTCCATCATAAAAGTGCATCCGTCCATCATAAAAGTGCATCCATTCATCATGAGAGAGAGAGAGAGAGAGAGAGAGAGAGAGAGAGAGAGAGAGAGAGAGAGAGGTGCAACAAACATGACGCACGATCATTATTTATCATAACTCATATCGATGAGTATGCGCTTACTCGTGTGACTGCAGGCGACATTGTTTCCCCCCGAGAAAAAAACGAATGAAATAAAATCTAAAGTTTATAAGCAAAAATCTGCGTTTGATCGACGCTAATGATCATGCTTGACAGCAGCTGTCTGACGCTTCAGCCGAGCGCGCGCACTGCGCGTGACTGTGACCGTGCCTAATTACCCTGGCAACATATTTTATGCAGAAATAAATCACTGTCTTTGTGACTTCAACCACTAAATAACGACTGTAAAAAGAATGAACAACAGAAAAGTGTTTAATTTGTATTTTTACTGATGCTGTCATCCATTGTTGTATGTAAGTGTTTAAAAATTATTGTGGTTTAATAGCAAATTAAATTAAAAAATAAATAAATAAGTTGTTTTGAGGGTTGATTTGCGTTGTAAATGTAATTTTTAAAATATTTAATTCTAAATATTTAGTTTTTTAATTTTTTAAATTTATTTTAAAGATGCCTTTATGCCATATAATTTGGAAAATCACATTATTATTAAATAATATATTATATTAATATTTAGTCTCATAACCAAAAAAAAAAATTAAGAATCAATTAAAATGTGCACTTCTTCTGTCTGGTTTAATAATACTTTTCATCTCGCTAAATTAGTTATTTGAGAAAGATAAAATATTTTCGATTAAAATTCAATAATAAAAGTGTACAATTATTATAAAATCTGCTTTTTCATTATTCTAAATAGTCTGCAAACACACATCAGAATTATGATTAGAGTATTGAAATTGGCCGTTATTGTTATCATTATTATTTAATTTTGAAGTGATGAGGATTTTCTCTGAGGTACAAATAAATGCAATGTATTATGATAAATAATTATGATTATTTATCATAATGAATTATGATTAGATAAATGTAATTATGATTAGTATGCTATTTCAGTAAATATAGTTTTAATGGATAATCCTTTTATCATTCAAAAGGTGTGTTTTGTCATAATCAGTGAAGGTTTGATGTTCTTACCTGTATAAAGCTCACACACACACACACACACACACACACACACACACACACACACACATCCTCAGCGCGAGCACATCACCTGTCCATCACACCAAATGAGTTCAGCTCGTCCGTGCCACAGAGGAGATGACAACCGTCACAGACGACCTTTATATACACAGATGACCTTTATATACTGTATATATATATTTATCTACAGGCCTGTGTGTGAGTGTGTGCAGAGGATGAGCCTGCTTTATATTTCATACGCTAATCTGAAATAGAGATATAATATATTTACACCCAACACAGAACACACCTGAGACTGAAGGAAAGCAATAATAAATTCTAGTAGCACAAACACTCACACTGACACACACACACACACACACACACACACACACACACACACACACACACACACACACACACACACACACACACACACACACACACACACACACACACACACACACACACACACACACACACACACACACACACACACCCATCTCAGCTCTAACAGCTTCAGCTCTTCTGCTCTTCTTTCCTCAAGGTTTAGGAGTGTGTTTATGGGGATTCTTCATTAGTGATGTTGGACGAGAAGGCCTGGCTCTCAGTCTCCGCTCTAATTCATCCCAAAGCTGTTCTATCGGGTTGAGGTCAGGACTCCAGTTCCTCCACACCAAACTCCTCATCCATGTCTTTATGGAGACGCTTTGAGCACTGGAGCAGTCATGCTGGGACAGGAAGGGGCCGTCCCCAAACTGGGCCCACAAAGCTGGGAGCATGAAATTGTCCAAAATGTCTTGGTGAAGCATTAAAGGATTAGTTCACTTTTAAATAAACTTTTGCTGATAATTTACTCACCCCCATGTCATCCAAGATGTCCATGTCTATCTTTCTGCAGTCGAAAAGAAATGAAGGTTTTGGATGAAAACAGTCCAGGGTTTTTCTCCATATAATGGACTTCAATGGGCCCCAAACGATTCAAGGTCCAAATGACAGTTTCAGTGCAGCTTTAAACGACACCAGATGATGAATAAGGGTCTGATCTAGACAAACCATCAGTTTCTGAGAGAAACCCAGCAGTATTTATGCTATTATTTTACCTCTTATCAGACGAGCGTGATCATCTCTGAGCTCAGCCATAACTTCCGCTAAGTGAGGTCAAAATACAAGTGTGGTCATAGATGTATCGATAGTAGATGCCTCATTCTATTGATCCGTACCAGCGCTAATGAGGCATCTATGTATACATCTATGACCACGCTCGTATTTGACCTCACTCTCAGGAAGTTATGGCTGAGCTCAGAGATGATCACGTTCCTCTGAAAAGAGGTAAAATAATAGCATAAATACTGCTGGGTTTCTCTCAGAAACTGATGGTTTGGCTAGATCAGACCCTTATTCATCATCTGGTGTCGTTTAAAGCTGCACTGAAACTGTCATTTGGACCTTGACCCGTTTGGGGCCCATTGAAGTCCATTATATGGAGAAAAACCCTGGACTGTTTTCATCAAAAACCTTAATTTCTTTTCGACTGCAGAAAGAAAGACATGGACATCTTGGATGACATGGGGGTGAGGAAATTATCAACTAAAGTTTATTGAAAAGTGAACCAATCCTTTAAGAGTTCCTTTCACTGGAACTAACCCCTGAAAAACAACCCCACCCCATAATCCCCCCTCCACCAAACTTCACACTTGGCACAATGCAGTCAGGCAAGTCCCGTTCTCCTGGCAACCGCCAAACCCAGACTCGTCCATGGGATTGTCAGACAGAGAAGCGTGATTGGTCACTCAGAGAACACGTCTCCACTGCTCTAGAGTCCAGTGGCGGCCCGCTTTACCCCACTGCATCCCACGCTTTGCATTGCACTTGGTGATGTAAGGCTTGGATGAGCTGCTCGGCCATGGAAACCCATTCCATGAAGCTCTACACACTGTTCTTGAGCTCATCTGAAGGACACAGGAGTTTGGAGGTCTGGAGCTCTTGACTCTGCAGAAAGTTGGCGACTTCTGTGACCCTCAGCATGTGCTGACCCCGCTCTGTAACCCTCAGCATGCGCTGACCCCACTCTGTGACCCTCAGCATGCGCTGACCCCGCTCTTTGACCCTCAGCATGCGCTGACCCCGCTCTATGACCCTCAGCATGCGCTGACCCCGCTCTGTGACCCTCAGCATGCGCTGACCCCGCTCTGTGACCCTCAGCATGCGCTGACCCCGCTCTATGACCCTCACCATGCGCTGACCCCGCTCTGTGACCCTCAGCATGCGCTGACCCCGCTCTGTGACCCTCAGCATGCATGTGCTGACCCCGCTCTGTGACCCTCAGCATGCATGTGCTGACCCCGCTCTGTGACCCTCAGCATGCATGTGCTGACCCCGCTCTGTGACCCTCAGCATGCGCTGACCCCGCTCTGTGACCCTCAGCTTGTGCTGACCCCGCTCTGTGACCCTCAGCATGCGCTGACCCCGCTCTGTAACCCTCAGCATGCATGCGCTGACCCCGCTCTGTGACCCTCAGCATGCATGCGCTGACCCCGCTCTGTAACCCTCAGCATGCGCTGACCCCGCTCTGTGACCCTCAGCTTGTGCTGACCCCGCTCTGTAACCCTCAGCATGCATGCGCTGACCCCGCTCTGTGACCCTCAGCATGTGCTGACCCCGCTCTGTGACCCTCAGCATGCATGCGCTGACCCCGCTCTGTGACCCTCAGCATGCGCTGACCCCGCTCTGTGACCCTCAGCATGCATGCGCTGACCCCGCTCTGTGACCCTCAGCATGTGCTGACCCCGCTCTGTGACCCTCAGCATGCGCTGACCCCGCTCTGTGACCCTCAGCATGCGCTGACCCCGCTCTGTGACCCTCAGCATGCATGCGCTGACCCCGCTCTGTGACCCTCAGCATGCATGCGCTGACCCCGCTCTGTGACCCTCAGCATGCGCTGACCCCGCTCTGTGACCCTCAGCATGCGCTGACCCCGCTCTGTGACCCTCAGCATGTGCTGACCCCGCTCTGTGACCCTCAGCATGCATGCGCTGACCCCGCTCTGTGACCCTCAGCATGCGCTGACCCCGCTCTGTGACCCTCAGCATGTGCTGACCCCGCTCTGTGACCCTCAGCATGCGCTGACCCCGCTCTGTGACCCTCAGCATGCATGCGCTGACCCCGCTCTGTGACCCTCAGCATGCGCTGACCCCGCTCTGTGACCCTCTGTGACCCTCAGCATGTGCTGACCCCGCTCTGTGACCCTCAGCATGCGCTGACCCCGCTCTGTGACCCTCAGCATGCGCTGACCCCGCTCTGTGACCCTCAGCATGCGCTGACCCCGCTCTGTGACCCTCAGCATGCGCTGACCCCGCTCTGTGACCCTCAGCATGTGCTGACCCCGCTCTGTGACCCTCAGCATGTGCTGACCCCGCTCTGTGACCCTCAGCATGTGCTGACCCCGCTCAGTGAGTTCTTGAGCTCATCAGGAGGTCTGTTTGGCTGAGTCATTACTAACTCATGCGTGTGTTTCTGAATGTGAGCATATTCTGCGTCTCTGACTTCATCAATAACTGCAGTGATCTTTAAAAGTCCATTTGAATCTTGCATAAAGCAGTTATTCTGCCAGAGCTCGCGGCAATCTTCTGGAAAAATAATTCCCATATTTACCATTTGAAGTGATTTTCCCAAATGTCAGACGGAAAAAATAAATACATAAATATCAAACTGCCGAGCCGGATCAGCTTTTCTAAAGGGGAATGAGGATTTTGGCTCTCTATATCTGCACTAGTCTCTCTCAGCGCTTCCATATCTAATTATTTTATGGCTTCACCTTTTCACCTTTCCATCTTTTTTTGGTTTAAAGGCTTTCTCTTCCGCTAGCTCTGACATTTCACTGACGCTCCTTCTGGAAAATGCTCTGAGTTTCCCCTCCTCAGCTCACACTGCATCTCTCTCGTTTAAACCTCAGTCCGCTCTGCTTGAGCTGTGCATCCACATGAACATCCAGAGAATATTAGTTTCTCTTCCTCTCAATTACGATCGCTTTAACTCCTACGGTGGCCGATTTAGTCCAAGATTAATATGGTTTCCAGTTCGACCTTGTCCACATTGGACACCATCGAGTGTTAAAACGCCAAAGGTGAAGCTTGAGTTACGGGTATGTCCCTCTTTGGTTAATGTACTTTCAAGATGGAGGAGCAACATGGCGACAGAGCGTATTTAGGCCACGCCCACACCGGGGGGGAAACAATCCAACGCTCTCCATTGACTTTGCATTGCGTGAGGCTGCATCCTTGTCATTTCAGACTTATAACAAAAAACAGAACAATGTCTAAAAGCTGATATGTGACAAAGTGTACAGCAAACAAGCTAAACAACACAGAAATACGTTTTTATAAGCTGTCGACCCAAAAAAACGAGCGTTTAAGGAGATAAAAGTGGATAAAGGCAGTAAAACGTGACCTTCAGCTCAAGAATGGGGACATTTTGGGATCCTGACACTCAGTGTGTCTCAGTGTGTGTGTGTGTGTGCAGTAAATATGTGCCACTGTTAAGTCAAATATCCAAATGTCAGGTTTATATGTTATATTTCCTGTCTCTGATGATGTTCTCCTCTAGTGTGTGTACTTCTCAGTGTAATATAACTTGGCCTGGATCCACTTTTTTGTCCCTAAACGCTCGTTTTTTGGGTCAATAGCTTATAAAAACTTCTGTGTTTTTGGTTGTGGGTTTTGTTTAGCTTGTTTGCTGTACACTTTGTCACATATCAGCTTTTAGACATTGTTCTGTTTTTTGTTATAAGTCCGAAATGACAATGAGGCGCTTCACACAATGCAAAGTCAATGGAGAGCGTTGGGTTGTTTCCCCCCCGGTGGGCGTGGCCTTCAGATTATGACGCGTGTCGCTCTGTCTCTATGGCGACCGGCATTCGAACCCCTCACCCGTATGTATTTTCAGTGGCATATTATAAACTTACGAGAATACTTTATTACTTAGTTTAAATAAGAATAAACTAAAAAAGTTACACAGTGTAGCTTTTTATAAATATCCTGCTATATCCTCCTGGGACCCAGGAATAGACTTTTGTCCACTGTAGTGGTCGTTATATTTAAGTGAGTTTCTCTGACATCATCATGTCTCATGTCCCAGTCTGGATGTGAAGAGCAGATTCTGCAGAGACACCACATGTGTGGAGGGTTACCAGGACAACAACAACTTCTTGGTCTTTAAAAAATGGCTGACATTAATGTTTAGCACTCTTATGGAAATATTACAATATTTTTTAATTATAATTTAAATCGGATTAATTTTCTAATTGTTTGTTGAAAATCAACATCTCAGGAAAATGTTATCAAAAATATGACTTTCTGTTCCAAAACAGGGCATTGATTTGATAAATGTCCACTGTAGAGACGTCAGGATTTAAATCATGTTTATCAGGCATTCTGGAGACACAACAAGTGGATAGGGAAAGAAACTGTGTGTTTGCTCACCCTCAAAAAATGACTGATGCTATAAGAAATGATCTGTGGGGTATTTTGAGCTGAAATTTCACACACACACACACACACACACACACACACACACACACACACACACACACACACACACACACACACACACACACACACACACACACACACACACACACACACACACACACACACACACACACACACACACACACACACACACACACACACACACACACACAGAGACTCCTCAGGGCACCCCTTTAATATCTGCTGTGTTTTATTAGCCACTGTTTGGATCATTGATGGACAGAAACTCCTCATTGTTCTCCAGCTCAACACAGTTAGTCTGATTGTGTAAATCTGCTGTTGTTGATTTGCCATGTTTTACCGCCTCATATGATCTCGCTCACTGCAGTGTGAACAAGTGTCTCATAGTAGCGCCCAGACAACATTACAACATCACTTTAACACACTCACATGTGTGTGAGAGGATCAAGCAGTCAGATTCTTTTCCACCGGCTGTAGAGGTGAAGACCACAACTCCCATGATTCACCGAAATCAGCGTCATCGTGTAATGATAAACAGGACGGAAGCAAATGCAAGTTCAACAAGTCTTTATTAGACCAGATACTCAAGGATAAAGATAGATCGTTGCAAAACACAGTCCCAAAGGAGATGGCAGACGACCAGGAACACAGCTGGCAGGAGAGCGTGACGCAGGGACTGAGATGGAGAGCCGGAGGTGCAGAGTGAACGTGAAGGTGAATCCGTGCTGAGATCTGAAGTCATCCAGAGTCCAGTACACAGGGAACAAGAGGAGAACAGGACAGGCACGAGGACGGGAACTCAAACAACGATCTGACAACATGAAATGGGAGAGAGGGCATAAAGTAGGCTGGAGATGATAATACACAGCTGGCCGCTGATCAGTCTGATCAGCGGCCACACCCCCCCTTAACCATGACGTACAGACACACACACACACACACACACACACACACACACACACACACCACACATGAGACTAGAATAAGACAACCGATCTACCAACCGTGACAGTACCCTCTCCCCTAGGAACCCAGACGACCCTACCTGCCGATGGTGATCATTGATAAGAGAGTGATCCAGGATGTCTCGAGCAGGCACCCAACTTCTCTCCTCCGGACCGTAACCCTCCCAATCCACCAAATACTGGAATCCGCGTCCCCTCCGTCTCAAGTCCAGAATACGATGTACCGAATAGGCGGATTAAGATGAGAATGAAACACGGGCTTAATTTTTGAAACATGAAAGGCGGAATGAATTCTCCTGTACGCTGGAGGAAGGTTGAGGCGGACTGTCACCGGGCTAATGATCTTGGTGATAGTAAACGGGCCAATGAATTTGGGAGCAAGTTTATTTGAAACGGAGCGGAGAGGAATGTTCTTAGTAGAAAGCCACACCTTTTGACCAGCGACGTATATGGGAGGCTTAGACCGGTAGCGATCGGCTTTAGCCTTGGTGCGCGCCCCCACTTGGAGTAGAGTCTCACGGGCTCTAGTCCAAGTGCGGTGGCACCTCTGGACGAAGGCGTGAGCGGAGGAGGCCGTGACTTCGGATTCCAGACTCTGAAAAATTGGTGGTTGGTACCCTAAACTATACTTAAACGGAGAGAGACCCGTGGATGACACTGGCAACGAGTTATGGGTGTACTCCACCATAGAAAGTTGTTGGCTCCAGGAAGAAGGGTTCTTGGAAACCAAACATTGCAACATTCTCTCTAAATCCTGGTTGGCTCGCTCGGACTGACCATTGCTCTGGGGATGATAACCCGAAGACAGACTGACCGTAGCTCCTAATAAACTGCAAAACTCCTTCCAGAATTTGGACACAAACTGAGAGCCTCTGTCAGAAACCATGTCCATCGGGAGGCCATGTAACCGAAAGACGTGATCAATAACGGTAACCGCTGTCTCCTTGGCTGAAGGTAATTTGGGCAAGGGAATGAAATGTGCCGTCTTCGAGAACCACAATGTGGGACCAGGGTCTCGAAGGGACAGACAGCGGTTGGAGCAACCCATCAGGAGGTCGGTTAGATGTCTTACCAACAGCACAAACCGAGCAAGCCAAAACAAAATCATGAATATCGCGAGCCATTAATGGCCACCAAAACCGTTGCTTTACTAAGTGCTTGGTGCGACTTATACCTGGATGACAAGCCACGTTGGAACAATGACCCTATCGAATAACGTTGGACCGTAACCCCTCCGGAACAAACGGTTCGGTGGGCAGCCGGGCGGAGGCGTTACCCCTTCCAGGGCCGTCAAAAACGCGAGATAAAGAATCAGGTTTTACGTTCTTGGAACCCGGGCGGTACGAGAGAGTAAAGTCAAAACGTCCGAAAAAAAGTGCCCACCGAGCCTGCCTGGAGTTGAATCTTTTGGCAGATCTAATATATTCAAGGTTCTTATGATCGGTCCAGGCGATAAAAGGTACCCCCGACCCTTCTAACAAATGACGCCATTCCTCCAACGCTAGCTTGACGGCCAACAACTCTGTTACCAATGTCATAATTACGTTCGGCTGGTGATAAACGATGGGAGAAAAACGTGCACGGATGCATCTTGTCGTCTGAGGAAGTGCGCTGGGAGAGAACTGCACCTACCCCCACCTCTGATGCATCGACCTCCACCACGAACTGACGTGTGGAATCAGGGGCAACTAAAATGGGAGCCGAAATAAAGCGACTTTTAAGGTTGGAAAATATAGCCTCAGCTGTATCAGACCACCTGAACGTCATTCTGGGGGAGGTCAAGGCTGTAAGAGGTGCGGCTAGTTGGCTGAAATTGCGAATGAAACGCAGATAGAAATTGGCGAATCCCAGAAACCTCTGTAGGGCCTTACGGGAATCTGGACTTGGCCAATCTATCACAGCCCTAACCTTGTCAGGATCCATGCGCACTCCCTCAGAAGAGACGATGTATCCTAGGAAGGAAACAGACTGTGAATGAAAATCGCATTTCTCCGCCTTGACAAAAAGCCCATTCTGTAGCAACCTCTGAAGCACTCGTCTGACGTGTTGAACGTGTTCCTGGAGAGACGAAGAAAAAATCAATATGTCATCCAGGTAAACATATATGAACTGATCTACCATGTCTCTCAACACGTCATTGACGAGTGCCTGGAAGACCGCTGGGGAGTTGGAAAGGCCGAAAGGCACAACCAAGTATTCAAAGTGCCCCCTGGGGGTGTTGAAAGCGGTCTTCCACTCTTCCCCCTTCCCAATGCGGACCAAATGATATGCGTTACGTAAATCCAATTTTGTGAAGATGGACGCTCCCTGCTTGAAGACATCAACGGCAAAGGATACGTTTTCTTTACCGTGATGTTGTTCAGCTCTCGGTAATCAATGCAAGGTCGCAGAGAACCATCCTTCTTACCCACAAAAAAGAACCCCGTCCCCGCTGGAGAAGAGGAAGATCGGATGAATCCAGCCGCTAAAGAATCAGAAATGTATTTCTCCATGGCCTCCCTCTCGGGAACAGAAAGAGAGTAAAGTTTGCCCTTAGGCTGAGATTTACCTGTCACTAGCTCTATAGCACAGTCATAGGGACGATGCGGAGGAAGAGAAGCAGCCCGAGACTTACTGAACACTTCCTTCAGATCCAGATACTCTGCGGGCACATTTGACAGATCCATTGCCTTCTCCTGAAACACAGAAACAGAAACAGACGGACAAGCAGAAACAAGACAGGAACTGTGACAGGACTCGCTCCACACGGAAATGGAGTTAGAGCCCCAGACCACCCGAGGGTTGTGTTTCACCAGCCAAGGGTGCCCCAACACAATAGGTGCTGCAGGTGAGTCCATGAGGAGGAAGGAGATGGTCTCTGTATGGTTTCCGGAGGTGATGAGGGTTATGGGACCAGTGGAGAGGGAGATGTTGGGAAGTGCTTGACCGTTTAGGGCACTGACTGAAATCTGGTGAGGAAGAGATGAGCGGTAGGTGTAATTCGTGTGCCAGGTGAGTGTCCATGAAATTCCCCTCGGCCCCGGAATCCACAAGTGCCTGGCATGTGTGTGTCATGTTGTTGCCCCATCTCAGTCTTAAGGCCTTTGCACACTTTGCACGTCCGAAATTCGCATGCGAAATTTTCGCACGTCAAAAAATAAATTCGACCTGATGTTATGTCAATCACGCTTGCACACTGCCTCCGAAACTTTCGTCCGTCAAAAAAAAAATCGGAACAGGTTCGATTTTCTGCGTTTTTCGCATTCCGTTTTTCCATCTACAGTGCTGATGCCCAACCTAAAACTGCTGGCAATGCTGGTGAATGAATCGCCAGTGCTCAGTTACCTACAATTATACAAATATTATTGTATCAAAAATACTACAATATCACACAGCTATAATTATAGCACACCAACTCCCTGTAAACCGCGCGTGTGTGTGTGTGTGTGTGTGCGCGCGCGCGGATCCTAGACATGCTGCCAGTCTCTGTTCAGGATTGGAGATTGCTGGTCTTCTTTTTAATATGTGGCTCCAGTATCGCTAGCAAAGCATCAAACGGAGCCACTGACATTCTACTTTGAATCGGTCTGGATAATCCGCAGCTCCTTGATAAGGAGGTGGAAGACGGCATTTTGTGTTGTTTTGCGGTTTTTTTTCGTAACGCATTCATTAATACGCATCGGACTCAGTGTGCAAGGTCTCTGTGCGTGACAAATTTTTCGGATCACGAATACGAAAAAACGCATGCGAAAATTTCGGACTCAGTGTGCAAAGGCCTTAACCGGAAGGAGAGTGGATGGTGAGGACTTCTCGGCGGAGATCCCACCCGACAGTAGCCTCAACTTTACTATCGGGCTTGATCTTTTACCGGGCATGAATGTAGAAAATGCCCGCGGCCAGCACAGTAAAGACAAAGTCCCTGGGACCTCCGCCTCTCTCTCTCCTCCCGGGAAAGCCGGGCTCTCCCTATCAGTCTGATCAGCGGCCACACACACACACACACACACCACACATGAGACTAGAATAAGACAACCGATCCACCAACCGTGACACATCGAGCCACGCCTTTGAATAAGTGACCTCTAGTGGTGAAATACTGTGCCTTTAAACTGAACAACAATGTTTTTTTTTTTCAAATACATTTCACATTTATTTATTTGTATAGCACTTTTCACAATGCATATCATTTTAAAGCAGATGTAAAGAATAGGGTTGGGTATCGTTTGGGTTTTTTTCGATTCCGGTGCCAAACCGATACTTTTAAAACGGTTCCGGTGCCTAAACGGTGCCTGAACCGGTACTTTTTTTTTTTTAAAAGGCCACCAAACGAGGTGGATGACATTAAATGGCTTTTTATTTATTTATTTATTATTTAAATTGAACCATTTATTAAACGTTTAATGTATACTTAAATGTATGAATATAAATAAATACAAAACACAATTTACTTATTTACAAATTATAATTGACATATTTACAAATTCACAGTAAAACCTAAGCCACCCAACTACAACAAGCCTAATATAACTCTAAACAGTTACAGTAATAACAGCAGTCGTCTGTATTCTTGCTCTGCTACAAACCAGCTTCGAGCTTCAGCTTTATTTTGAAATATGATCATATTCTCTGGCTAAATATTTTTGAACGCATCGCCTTAATGTTTCCATGGTGACGCGTCATGTTTCTCACATGACACACAGCAGCCGCAATAGCACTGACAGCTCAGCTGTATCGGGTTTATTTCGTTTTTTCTTTTTATTCAAAATATTCACAAACTTCTTAACTGTGTTCTTATCTGATGTTCAAATGTGTGAGTCAATGTGTGTTAGTTGATCTATAAAGCGCAATGGGCGGCGCCATGTTAGTTTGCGCCTCAGAATCGGATCTGTCGGATTTACAACACTGAGTTCATTCTCGTCTCACGAAATACATGAAAGTAAGTGACCAGTGAACTGGAAGAAGAATAGAGTAAACGATATAGTTACTATATAATGTGCATTTATCTGATGTGAATAAAACACGTAACGTTAGTCAAATTATAACCGTCTGAAAGGATTGTCATTGCCGCTTTCATAGACATCAGTGTGTGTTTTTTGCTAGTAGCCTACTTATGAACATTTA
Source organism: Gobio gobio (assembly GCF_949357685.1). Classification (NCBI taxonomy): domain Eukaryota; kingdom Metazoa; phylum Chordata; class Actinopteri; order Cypriniformes; family Gobionidae; genus Gobio; species Gobio gobio. The sequence goes on along the minus strand of NC_137115.1, from coordinate 1,778,429 downwards.
AATGTCTGAAACCTGAAATAAACATGATGTCGTTGAAAACACTGAATAGTTGTCATGAGATGTGATGTGACGAGCGCTGAGCGTCTGTCTCTGGCTCGGTGCAGCCAAAGCGCGAAAGCACGTTTGAATTTTGGCACCGAAATGAGGAACCGAAATCTGCGTTCTGATTCGGTCCGGTACATACCGGATATATAAGTACCGGTGCCATATTGGAACCGGATTTCGGTACCCAACCCTAGTAAAGAAAAAACATGACTCTACGTGAAAACTCAGTGATCTGTTTTACTATTTTTAAAATCTCAATTAAAATTTATTTTGTATATTTTGTGTAATATGTTTTTATGGTTTTAGTTAATAGTAATTACCCTGGTGCACCTGCACTTTCCAATCTTTTTCTGTGTTTTTCCGTGAGTCTGATAGTGAATACTGTACAGTAGGTGGACCGGAAGAAGTGGGTCATCCCAGGAATATTCACCTACTGCTTTTTGAATACTATGCAGTTGGATTTTGGACACAGTATCTCAGTGTGCTGTAGGCCTGTGTGTGTGTGTGTGTGTGTGTGTGTGTGTGTGTGTGTGTGTGTGTGTGTGTGTGTGTGTGTGTGTGTGTGGTGTTTGACAGAGATGGATCACTGCTGCTCGGTCCAGTGTTTAGCCTCTGCACACAAGCTGACGCTCTCAACAGCCTCTGACAAATGAAAGCACAATCTCTCTCTCTCTCTGTCTCTCTCTCTCTCTCTGTCTCTCTCTCTCTCTCTCTCTCTGTCTCTCTCTCTGTCTCTCTCTCTCTGTCTCTCTCTCTCTCTCTCTCTCTGTCTCTCTCTCTGTCTCTCTCTCTCTCTCTGTCTCTCTCTCTCTCTCTCTCTCTCTCTCTCTGTCTCTCTCTCTGTCTCTCTCTCTCTGTCTCTCTCTCTCTGTCTCTCCTCTGTTCTCCATGTCAACATCTCAATCATTACTGCAAGTGTCTGACATCACTCCGCGTCTCATTTTGACGGACAGCTTATATGGCAAACATCTGAAATGATATTGTGAGCAAATAAAGAATTTGCAGTGAGGATTCAAATGGACTGAACATAATAAAATGTCATTTTATTATATATATTGATTGGGAATAACAGCAACTCAGCCACGAAGTGAAATCACAGAGCGGGGGTCAGCACATGCTGAGGGTCACAGAGCGGGGTCAGTGCATGCTGAGGGTCACAGAGCAGGGTCATCGCATGCTGAGGGTCACAGAGAGGGGTCAGCACATGCTGAGGGTCACAGAGCGGGGTCAGCACATGCTGAGGGTCACAGAGCGGGGTCAGCGCATGCTGAGGGTCACAGAGCAGGGTCATCGCATGCTGAGGGTCACAGAGAGGGGTCAGCACATGCTGAGGGTCACAGAGCGGGGTCAGCACATGCTGAGGGTCACAGAGCGGGGTCAGCGCATGCTGAGGGTCACAGAGTGGGGTCAGCGCATGCTGAGGGTCACAGAGCAGGGTCATCGCATGCTGAGGGTCACAGAGAGGGGTCAGCGCATGCTGAGGGTCATAGAGCGGGGTCAGCGCATGCTGAGGGTCACAGAGCAGGGTCATCGCATGCTGAGGGTCACAGAGCGGGGTCAGCACATGCTGAGGGTCACAGAGCAGGGTCATCGCATGCTGAGGGTCACAGAGCAGGGTCAGCGCATGCTGAGGGTCACAGAGCAGGGTCATCGCATGCTGAGGGTCACAGAGCAGGGTCATCGCATGCTGAGGGTCACAGAGTGGGGTCAGCGCATGCTGAGGGTCACAGAGCAGGGTCATCGCATGCTGAGGGTCACAGAGCGGGGTCAGCACATGCTGAGGGTCACAGAGCGGGGTCAGCACATGCTGAGGGTCACAGAGCGGGGTCAGCGCATGCTGAGGGTCACAGAGTGGGGTCAGCGCATGCTGAGGGTCACAGAGCAGGGTCATCGCATGCTGAGGGTCACAGAGAGGGGTCAGCGCATGCTGAGGGTCACAGAGCGGGGTCAGCGCATGCTGAGGGTCACAGAGAGGGGTCAGCGCATGCTGAGGGTCACAGAGCAGGGTCAGCACATGTTGAGGGTCACAGAGCGGGGTCAGCGCATGCTGAGGGTCACAGAGCGGGGTCAGCCCATGCTGAGGGTCACAGAGCGGGGTCAGCGCATGCTGAGGGTCACAGAGAGGGGTCAGCGCATGCTGAGGGTCACAGAGCGGGGTCAGCGCATGCTGAGGGTCACAGAGCGGGGTCAGCGCATGCTGAGGGTCACAGAGAGGGGTCAGCGCATGCTGAGGGTCACAGAGCGGGGTCAGCGCATGCTGAGGGTCACAGAGAGGGGTCAGTGCATGCTGAGGGTCACAGAGCGGGGTCAGCACATATTGAGGGTCACAGAGCGGGGTCAGCGCATGCTGAGGGTCACAGAGCGGGGTCAGCGCATGCTGAGGGTCACAGAGCGGGGTCAGCGCATGCTGAGGGTCACAGAGCGGGGTCAGCTCATGCTGAGGGTCACAGAGCGGGGTCAGCGCATGCTGAGGGTCACAGAGCGGGGTCAGCGCATGCTGAGGGTCACAGAGCGGGGTCAGCGCATGTTGAGGGTCACAGAGCGGGGTCAGCGCATGCTGAGGGTCACAGAGCGGGGTCAGCGCATGCTGAGGGTCACAGAAGTGGCCAACTTTCTGCAGAATCAAGAGCTCCAGACCTCCAAACTTCTGTGTCCTTCAGATGAGCTCAAGAACAGTGTGTAGAGCTTCATGGAATGGGTTTCCATGGCCGAGCAGCTCATCCAAGCCTTACATT
>NC_137115.1:1755649-1768149 GCF_949357685.1 Gobio gobio | reverse complement strand
AGAACCAAACATTAACCAAAAAGCTTCACCAGACCGAGTGAAACTGTGGGTTCAGTTCTTATCAGGAAGAGCTGCTAGAATCATCTGAAGATCAGATCACGACTCTATTATCCACAGAAAATCACCATGACAACTTTATCGTCATTGCACTTATATATTCCACTGCTATAGAAGACAGAGACAAAAAAGGAAAAGTGCTCTTCAACTCAATTTATGAGTGTGTGTGTGTGTGTGTGTGTGTGTGTGTGTGTGTGTGTGTGTGTGAGACAGACCGTGCCCTGCGATCACGGGCCTGTGAATGATAAATAAGTAATTTCCTTGTGGCTTGTCAAGGCGAGCGAGCGGATCCGGCGACTCCATGTCCGCGTGCTTGTCGGAGGATGATGAGCCGCTGAGGATGATGGATGATGGTGTGTGTGTGTGTGTGTGTGAGACTCCAGGAGCAGAAGCGCGCTCGGGCCACACACACCAGCTGGCGATTCACCGCAGAGATGACCAGCGCCGGGCTCATTAACCCACACAGGCTGAACTATTTATTATGTTTATAACTATTTAAATGTTGATACCGTTGAAATTCTGCAGCAGAGCGATGACATCTCAGATCATTTCTTAGTATCATGTATACTTAATTTAGCTAAGGTTGCAAAGCCGCCCCCTCGCTTTAAAAATGGCAGGACAATCACTGCCGCTACTAAAGATTGCTTTTTAAATAATCTCCCTCATCAGTATCATCTGCTCAGCATCCCAGATTGTATAGGAGAACTCGATGCTGCAACAGAAACTATTGACTCTCTCTTTTCCAGTACTTTAGACACAGTTGCTCCTCTGCGCTTAAAGAAGATTAAAGAAAATAGTCCAACGCCGTGGTACAACGAGCACACACACACTCTCTCTCTCACACACACACACACACACACACCCGGGCCCTTAAAACAGCAGCCAGAAAAATGGAGCGCAGCTGGAAGAAAACAAAATTAGAGGTATTTCGTAATTCGTGGAAAGAGCACATGATCACATACAGAAAGGCCGTAAAAACTGCTAGATCTGCTTATTTCTCAACTCTCTTGGAAGAAAACAAACACAACCCAAGGTATTTATTCGATACAGTGGCTAAATTAACCAAAAATAAAGCTTCAACTTCTGATGATTGTAAACAGCACAGCAGTAATGACTTTATGAACTTCTTCACATGTAAGATTGATAATATTAGGAAAAAAATGTTAACCATGCAGCCGTCTAATACAGCATCACATCAGACAGAGCATTGTAGTGTCACTGAGGAAAAATTACACTCATTCACTGCTATAGGAGAACACACACACACACACACACACACATTCACTGCTATAGGAGAAGAAGAATTGGCTAAACTCGTTAAATCATCAAAATCAACAACATGTATGCTCGACCCTGTACCGACTAGGCCATTAAAAGAGATGCTACCAGAGGTCATAGATCCTCTTCTTAATATCATTAATTCATCTTTGTCATTAGGATATGTACCGAAAACTTTTAAGTTGGCTATTATTAAACCACTTATTAAAAAAACGCAACTTGATCCTACAGATTTAGTCAATTATAGACCAATCTCAAATCTACCCTTTCTGTCAAAAATACTTGAAAAGGCAGTGTCTTCACAATTATGTTCCTTTTTAGAAAGAAATGGTATCTGTGAGGATTTCCAGTCAGGATTTAGAGCGTATCATAGCACTGAGACTGCTCTCATCAGAGTTACAAATGATTTGCTCTTATCATCCGATCGTGGCTGTATCTCTCTATTAGTGTTACTCGATCTTAGCGCTGCATTTGATACTATCGACCACAACATTCTTTTGAATAGACTCGAAAATTATGTAGGTATTAGTGGAATTGCATTATCATGGTTTAAATCATACCTATGCGACCGTTATCAGTTTGTAGTAGTAAATGAAGATATGTCACACCGATCGCAAGTTCAGTATGGAGTACCGCAAGGCTCAGTGCTAGGACCGCTACTCTTCACCCTGTACATGCTACCACTGGGAGATATCATTAGGAAGCATGGCGTTAGTTTTCATTGTTATGCTGATGATACTCAGCTCTATATTTCTTCACGCCCTGAAGAAACTTACCAATTCACAAGATTAACGGAATGCAGAGCTGATATAAAACATTGGATGACTGGTAATTTCCTGCAACTCAATTCAGAAAAAACTGAATTTTTAATTATTGGACAAAAAAGCTCCACAAGCAGTAACCTAGAATACTGTCTAACACTTGATGGCTGTTCTGTCAAGTCCTCGTCGTCAGTGAGGAACCTGGGTGTGCTCTTTGATACCAATCTTTCGTTTGAAAGCCACGTTTCTAGCATCTGTAAAACTGCTTTCTACCATCTTAAAAATATATCTAAATTACGGCACATGCTCTCAATGCAAAATGCTGAACAGTTAGTTCATGCGTTCATGACCTCAAGGTTAGATTATTGTAATGCTCTACTGGGTGGTTGCCCTGCTCGCTTAATAAATAAACTCCAGCTGGTCCAAAACGCAGCAGCTCGAGTTCTTACTAGAACCAGGAAGTGTGACCATATTAGCCCAGTTCTGTCAACACTGCACTGGCTGCCTATTAAACATCGCATAAATTTTAAAATCTTACTTATTACTTACAAAGCACTAAATGGTTTATCTCCAGTACTTGAGTGAGCTCTTAACATATTATACTCCATCACGTCTACTGCGCTCTCTAAACTCTGGCCAGTTGATCATACCGAGAATATCCAAATCAACTGCAGGCGGTCGATCGTTTTCCTATTTAGCACCTAAACTCTGGAACTCTTCCTAACATTGTTGGGGAAGCAGACACACTCTGTCAGTTTAAATCTAGACTAAAAACACATCTCTTTACTGTGGCATACACATAAAACACTTTTTCAATGAAATGATTGTTAGGCTGCATTAACTAGGTCAGCCGGAACCGGGAACACTTCCCATAACACCTGATGTACTCGTGACATCATCAGAAGAATGGCATCTACGCTAATGATAGTCTCTCTGTTTATCCCGAGGTTTACTGCAGTCAGCCGGATCCGGATCAGATGGTGGACCTGCGCCCAGAGAAGACCAACACATGACCAACACATGACCAACACATGACCAACACATGACCAACACATGACCAACACATGACCAACACATGACCAACACAAGACCAACACATGACCAACGCATGACCAACGCATGACCAACGCATGACCAACACATGACCAACACAAGACCAACACATGACCAACACATGACCAACACATGACCAACACATGACCAACACATGACCAACACATGACCAACACAAGACCAACACATGACCAACACATGACCAACACATGACCAACACATGACCAACACAAGACCAACACATGACCAACACAAGACCAACACATGACCAACACATGACCAACACATGACCAACACATGACCAACACATGACCAACACACATGACCAACACAGGACCCCGAAGTGTCTGAGAGACCGTGATTATTCTCCCCCTGAAACTGCCTCATCGACACGGCATCTCAATAAACCCGTCTCCGGCGTGATGACTCAGATTGTTCGAATATTACAATTAAATAATACTTAAATCGATATGTCATCCTCAATAAACCCGTCTCCAGCATGTTGCCCCCGGTCCCTCGAATATTCTGATCTATTATGACCTCTGACCTGTAAAACTGCCAGAATAATAATAATAATACGCTGTTTGTTAATTGGCCAGAGGAGAACTGCCCCCCCGACTGATCCTGGTTTCTCCAAGGTTTATTTTCCTCCATTCTGCTCCTGATGGGGTTTGGGTTTCTGCCACTGTTGCCTCTGGCTTGGCGTGCTCAGTTGGAGACACTACATTTTTCAACTAAATATTGAAATAAATCTAATTAATAAACTAAATTAACCATTTAAACTAAATGACTGATCGAATTATTGATCTAAAGCCCACACTGTCACTGTATGATAATTGAAATGAACTCATGACATCACCGTTTTTTCCAGAATGGCTATACAGCTGAATAAAATTATGCTGCATTATTTTCCTGTTTAACAATGTAAAGCTGCTTTGAAACAATCTGCATTGTTAAAAGCGCTATATAAATAAAGTTGACTTGACTTGACTTGACTATTTATCAAGTGACATCTGTAGATAAGAGCCGTGAGTTTTATGTTGCTTGCTCAATTTCACTCAAACACGCCACAGACTAAATATGGCAGTAGCGGCTCGATTCCTCTGAGGACGGGTCAGGATGAGCTGCTTTAATGCACTCACATTAAAGGATCTGTAGATCCCACGTCTTGAGGGCAGAATTGGAGCACTTAAAGATAATTTCATTTCTCATGCATACACTATTGCATATGAATAGTCCAACGCTCAATCAGAAGCGACTGTGCCGGAGCCCATTGAGCAGCCAGTGAGCTGAGATCCCTCATTTCAGACTCAATCTAAAGCAGATTCACACAGCATGAAGAAGAACATCATCTCTAAAAGAAGAGCAGCCGTGCGATGTCAGCCAATAACACACACTCACACACCCTGAGGACTCTAGCACATAGCTGTGTTGCATTTACACTGCAAAAAATGCTTTACTTACTTAGTATTTTTGTCTTGTTTTCAGTCCAAATATCTAAAAAATCTTACATTAAGAAACATTTACTAGACAAGCAAAAGTTTTTGTCTTGTTTTGGGGAAAAATAACTCAAAATTAAATGAGTTTTTGCTTAAAATAAGCCAATGGGGTAAGCAAAATAATCTTTATTCAAACAGAAAACAAGATTATTTTGCTTACCCCACACTCTAAAAAAAAAGGCTCGTAATCATAGGGGAACCTTTTTTAGTGCTATATAGCACCAATTTTGGTGCTTCAGTGGTTCTTCAGCGATTCTTCAGAGGTGCTATATAGCACCTTAGTCAAAGAACCGGTGAAGAACCGGTGAAGAACCTCTGAAGAACCTCTGAAGAACCTCTGAAGAACCGCTGAAGAACCGCTGAAGCACCAAAATTGGTGCTATATAGCACTAAAAAAGGTTCCCCTATGATTACGAGCCAAGAGCCATTTTTGGTGCAATATAGAACCTTTTTTTTTTTAGAGTGCATTGGCAGATTATTTAGCTTATTTTAAGCAAAAACTCCCTTAATTTTGAGTTATTTCCCCCAAAACAAGACAAAAACTTTTGCTTGTCTAGTAAATGCTTCTTAAAGGGTTAGTTCACCCAAAACTGTAAATTGTGTCATTAATGACTGAGCCTCATGTGGTTGGACACCCGTCAGACCTCCGTTCATCTTCAGACACAAATGAAGATATTTTAGTGTAAATCTGATGCTCTGAAAGGCCTCCATTGGCTCAACTTTACACTCTCAAGACCCTTAAAAGACACTAAAGACTAAAGTTACAAAGTCCATCTCACTACAGCGGCTCTACAATAACTTTATGAAGACGAGAATAGTTTCTGTGCGCAAAAAAACCCTAAATAACGACTTATATAGTGATGACGATTTCAAAACACTGAATCATGAAGCTTCAAAGCGTTATGAATCACTGAGTCGATTCAGCGGTTTAGAGCGTTATGAATCAGTGAGTCGATTCAGTGGTTTATAGTGTTATGAATCAGTGAGTCGATTCAGCGGTTTGGAGCGTTATGAATCAGTGAGTCGATTCAGCGGTTTGGAGCGTTATGAATCAGTGAGTCGATTCAGCGGTTTATAGTGTTATGAATCAGTGAGTCGATTCAGCGGTTTGGAGCGTTATGAATCAGTGAGTCGATTCAGCGGTTTGGAGCTTTATGAATCAGTGAGTCGAATCATGATTCGGATCGCATGTCAAACTGCTGAAATTTGGCGATCCAAACTGCTGAATCGACTCACTGATTCATAACGCTCCAAACCGCTGAATCGACTCACTGATTCATAACGCTCCAAACCGCTGAATCGACTCACTGATTCATAACGCTCCAAACCGCTGAATCGACTCACTGATTCATAACGCTCCAAACCGCTGAATCGACTCACTGATTCATAACACTTTGAAGCTTCATGAGGCCGTGTTTTGAAATCGTCATCACTATATAAGTCGTTATTTAGGGTTTTTTTGCGCACAGAAACTATTTGCGTCTTCATAAAGTTATTGTAGAGCCGCTGTAGTGAGATGGACTTTGTAACTTTAGTCTTTAGTGTCTTTTAAGGGTCTTGAGAGTGTAAAGTTGAGCCAATGGAGGCCTTTCAGAGCATCAGATTTACACTAAAATATCTTCATTTGTGTCTGAAGATGAACGGAGGTCTGACGGGTGTCCAACCACATGAGGCTCAGTCATTAATCACAGAATTTACAGTTTTGGGTGAACTAACCCTTTAAGGTAAGATTTTTTAGATATTTGGACTGCAAAAAAAAAAAAAATACTAAGTAAGAAAAGCATTTTTTGCAACAGAACTACTTCCTTCAGCCACGGATTCAAATCCATTGACAGTGTTCAGTTGAGGGCCGCTGAGCCGCTGAAGCTCATTGTTGTCCAGGATCCGCGGCTGAAGTGTCCCTGATGTCCTGCAGTCCTCCTTCTGTCTTGGTGATCTCACCATTAGTCTCGCATCGCAGCTTTCATTGGTCGAGGACCGCCCAAGAGGACGTTTGACTGACATGTAACGCAACCAATCACAGTTCACTTTGTTCATGTTAAGCGGCGTGAAAATGTAAAGTCGATGTCCCTACAATAACAGACCGGCGTGCATCTATAAATCTATAAATATAAACGTTTACTACAACAATGGAGTCGCGAACTTCACACGCTTTTGAAAATCCAGTGGTTCGTTGATTCTGTTGCAAGTTAGTTTAAAGAACCACATTCTCACCTTAAAACTGCTAAAATTATGGGGGTTTGCCCATCACACACACACACACACACACACACACACACACACACACACACACACACACACACACACACACACACACACACACACACACACACACACACACACACACACACACACACACACACACACACACACACACACACACACACACACACACACACACACACACACACACACACACACACACACACACACACACACACACACACACACACACACACACACACACACACACACACACACACACACACACACACACACACACACACACACACACACACACACACACACACACACACACACACACACACACACACACACACACACACACACACTGCCCCTGCCCCTAAACCTACCCATCAAAATCACACTCACACACACACACACACACACTCACACACACACACACACACACACACACACACACACACACACACACACACATACAGTCACACGCACTCACATACACACTCACACACTCACACACACACACACACACACACCCACACACAAACACACACACACACACACACACACACACACACACACACACACACCCCTGCCCCTAAACCTACCCATCACACACACACACACACACACTCGAGCTCCTGCTGTTTAGCAGTCCAGTGAGTGGGCAGTGTCGCGGTCAGGACGCTGTGATTGGGAATAATTAGCGCTGGTGATGGGATGAGCCCGCGGGACTCGTTCCAGCACAATATATTTAATTGAACTAAATGTTACAGGAGAATAAATCAGCCCCATATCGAGATGTCCACGGAATAAAAGAGCCAGACAGAAGCTCAGCAGAGCATTCAGCTGTCGTCTGCTCAGGACATGAGTGTGTGTGTGTGTGTGTGTGTGTGTGTGTGTGTGTGTGTGTGTGTGTATGTGTGATGGGTAGGTTTAGGGGCAGGGGCAGTGTGTGTGTGTGTGTGTGTGTGTGTGTGTGTGTGTGTGTGTGTGTGTGTGTGGGCATGTTTTTGTGAAATATCAGGACACAAATGTGTATAATGACATAGGTATGACATAGACCCCATGTCCTCACTTTTCAAAATGCTTATAAATCACACAGAACAAGTTTTTTTTTCACAGAAAGTGAACTGCACAGTCTCCTGTGATGGTTAGGTTTAGGGGCAGGGGCAGTGTGTGTGTGTGTGTGTGTGTGTGTGTGTGTGTGTGTGTGATGGGTAGGTTTAGGGGCAGTGTAAGGGGATAGAAAATACGGTTTGTACGGTATAAAAACCATTACGCCTATGGAATGTCCTCACATTTCACAAAAACAAACATTTCACGAGTTCACACTTACATATAATTTATGGAGAGAAGTTTAACTGCGTATTTGGCGTGCTGTCCGGGGGAGGGCTTCGAGCTCGGAATTTGGCCCGAACCCAGAGTACCCCCCAAAAATGTTAAAGCATAGGACAGCCGCCTGACTAAATACCCCCCCAAAAACCGAGCTTGGCGGGCTGGCATTTGAGAGAGGCTTGGTTGCTTAACCGGTAGGCCCCTGAGAGTGGTTGTGGCGCATCGTGCCGGGGGATTGCTCTGCATGGAAACATCAACTCTTTGTACTGCGTGGAAACTTGCCGCTCTTTCGTACTGCGTGGAAACTTTCCGCTCTTTCATACTGCGAGGAACTTCCCACTCTTTCGTGCTGCGAGGAACTTCCTCTCTTTCGTGCTGCGAGGAACTTCCTCTCTTTCATACTGCGAGGAACTTCCTCTCTTTCATACTGCGTGGAAACTTTCCACTCTTTCATACTGCGAATTTGGAAGTGGTGGTGAGTTCCGAGCATCTAAGAAAACCAAAAAAGGCTAGGATAAACATGGCATCGAGTGTTCGTGCGGTATTAGGGGGCTGGTAGCCTGAGCGGAGAGCGTGGATGCATTTGGTGAGGATGTCTAGAGTTATAGGTTGTCTGGCGTCGATACGGGTGGGCTGGGATTTTTGAATACCTTTGATCAGAAGGGATGTTTGTGAATTACTTATCTCCTGAGAAGGAGCACCGTAAATCAGTTTGTGGAAAAATTGAATGCCGCTTAGGTAGCCTTTGATGGACCCTACGTGAAGACTCTTAATGGTATTAAGGTAGGAAATAAACGAGGTGACGGAAAGGAGAGAAAAATCGGGGAACTGCATGTTATAAGAGATGTGGAATGCTCTAAAGTTTCTCCAAGCGGTCAGGTAGGATTGAAGTGTCCTTGGAGAAACTGCTTGGAGGATGGTGTCGCGAGATACGTCAAGGAGATGTTTTAAAGGGTGGTTTACGGGAATATCAGTTGCGAATAGTGAGGTACTGGAGTTGGGAATTGGTCCGCCTCTGGAGCCAACGTCCTGAATTTCTGAAACAGAAAGCGAGACAGGGAATCAGCGATTTGGTTTTCTGCTCCAGGGACGTGTTTAGCTTTTAAGATAAATTGGTCGCAAGCCGAAATCCAGATGAGACGCCTTAGAAGTGGCATCATAGAGGGGGCATGAGAACGACCTTTGTTTATGCACTGTACCGTTGCGTCGTTGTCACAATGCACTAAAATACTGCTAGTGGCCCATTCTTTCCCCCATAGAAATGCTGCTACTACTAGGGGGTAAAGTTCAAAGAGCGCTGAAGACTGTGTTATTTCTTGGAGCTGCGGTGGCCATGGAGAAGCGAACCAACGACCCTGGTAAAATCCCCCAAAACCGATTGAGGGGGCGGCGTCTGTGAACAACTGGATATCGATGGGAGACGAAACGAGGTTACTGTAAAAGAAGGATAGACCGTTCCATTGGTTCAGGAATGTAATCCATAGCCTGAGCTCGTTGCGACATGCTTGGTTTATGGATATTAGGTCTTCTAGTGAGTGGACGGAGGACGCAATCGAGAGGAGATGCGATATGAATGGGCGGCCCTGTGGAATGATGCGTATTGCGTAGTTTAGATGGCCGAGTAGGGATAGAAGTTCGCGTTTTGAACAATTGTGTTGCTCGAGGAGAGTAGATGTGACGGTAATTATTCTGTCGATTTTTTCTTTGGGTAGAGATGCCTGGAAATGGATTGAATCTAAATTGATTCCGAGAAACTCGATGGAAGTGGCGGGCCCCATAGTTTTTTCCTGTGCTATGGGAATTCCAAGCTCAGAAAAAACTTTTTGGACTGTGAGGAGATGCGCGGCCGGGATGGCATCGGGAGGCGAGATTATTAAAAAATCGTCTAGTAGGTGAATGAGGTGAGGAATGGCGTAGTTGTTTGACAGAATCCAGCAAACAGCTTCTGACAGCATGTCGAATATTTTTGGACTGCTCTTGCATCCGAAAGTTAAGCGTACTGCGAAATAGTATTTTTTGAGCCAGCGAACCCCGAATAGGTGCCACGCATCAGGATGGATGGGCATTACTTTGAAGGCTGAAGTTATATCTATTTTTGCTAGCCACGCACCCCTTCCTGCAATTTTAATCATGTCTATTGCCTGGTCTATGTCGTGATATTTGAGTGAAAATTCGTCGAGAGGGATCAAGCTGTTTATGCTTGGGAACGGGGAATTGTGCGGGGATGATAGATCTATTATTAAACGTTTTTTACCCGAGAATTTTCTTGTAGCTACTCCAACGGGGCTGATGCGAAAAATACTAAACGGGGGATTATCGAACGGGCCGATCATAAAGCCTGACTCGACTTCTTTTTTGATAAGGTTTCCTACAACTTCAGGTTCAATGAGGGCAGATTGGAGATTATTACAGATTGTAATTTGGGAAAGCGGGCATTCCACGCCGGGGTTAAAGCCGTTCTTTAAACCTGACAACAGATAATTAGTAAACTCAGCATCCGGGTGACGAGCTAGTTCGAATTCCATGCGCGAAATATTTACGGGAGTCGATAAGTAGTTTCTGGATTTTTTATTTACAGCTTTATGCACTGGACATACAATGCGTGCATGAGCGCCACCACAGAATTTACACACATGCATATACCGGCAGTGCAGTCTGGCGCATTTCCCATTGTTAAAATGGTTGCAGAGCTGCCTGTTTTCCTCGAATGCGGAGGTGGTTGCTGCGCGAGGCACGTAACTGGTGGATCTGTCTGCTTTTGTTTCCGGGCAGGGTAGAGAGGAGGGTCTGACCTGCGGGCATGATATAGTAGCATGCGTCACTGACCTGCAGACTGCGCAGGAGATGTTTTTACATCCTAAAAACACCCTGCTGTGAAGATCCTGGTCTAGTGCGCCCCAGTAGGTGCATTGATTCCACTGCGCGATTCGCACGGCACTTTTGGCTGAGAAAAGTTTGTGGTATGTATAAAAATGCCCTCCCCCATAGGACAGCGCGAGCTCAGCCATGATGGCCAGGTAGTCATTTAGTTTGCGCCGTCTGTGGGGAAAAGCTGAACAAATTATTTCAGTGAAGCGAGCAAAAGCAATTGAAAATTCAGGAAAAGAAAGCACGCGGGATGATTGTGTGTTTGTGGATTTAAGTGTGACGGAGAACTCCCCGCAGTCTATTTGGCGGACTGGTTCGGCTGCGGGGAGCATGAAGAGGAGAGATGAGAGGTCTATGTCTGCACCTGCTAGGATCTGTGCGCGGATGTTTTGCGACACTGGAGGTGGTTCCATGGCGAGGGCGTTGGACGGCACGGGCATCTGGGTTGCTGAAAACAGAGAATATTGAGTTTTAGGTTGCAACAGGGAGCCGGGAATGTTGTAAGCCGGGGCTGCAAATGGAGGCGGCGGCCTCGCGCTTGTATTGCCATCTGTGGCTTGGCATGAAAAGGGGGCTGTAGGACAGAAAGAAAAAGGTTGAAATGAGGTGTGGGCTTGAACTGCGAGCGGCGGTAGGCTCGCGGTTGTTTGCCCTGCTAGAGCTGCAGACCACTGGACCTGGGCGGGGTTACAACCTGCTGGAAAAAGTGATTGAGCTGATTGGGCCTGTTGTGCTAGCGGAGGTAGCATTGCGCTAGCATCAGCAACGGGAGCCATCGGTCCCTGAAAGGAATAAGGGTTAGAAACGAGAGGAGCATAGAACTGGGAAACAGTGGGGAGGCCGCTGGGCCCAGCTGCATTCGGCGCTGCAGCGGCAGAAGTTGTGGAGAAAGGCCGATCTGCGTCTGGCGGTGGGAGAGGACTAGCCCCTGCGGAATCTGGAGCGCGGCCCAGGCTCGCTGAAGGCCTGTTGATGCGGCTCGATTGGCGGCGCCAGCCGGATCTTGTGCAGGGAGATAGCGGTGTTACCGGGAGAGGCGAACTTTGTGCCATGCTGGGTTGGCTTTGCCTACGGGCCGTCTTAGGAGCTGGTGACGAGCTTGGAGAGAGGTTAGTGGAATGCAGAGTTACATAGAGCTCATACAGCTCCGCTTTGTTTAGTTTGCGTGAAGCCTGTATGTCTGCGTTCCCCAGAGCTTGCCTCAAGCCAGCTACCGTCCATTTCCCGATAGGAGGAATTGTCGGGACGGTCGAGCGGTAGGAAGAGGCTGGGGAGGAAGCTGTAAATCTTGCCGGAGGTGGTGAAGGCTGGCCTCGGCGTCGGGGCGAGTGCAGGCTCGTTCGAGCAGGCGTGCGACCGCGCCCGGAAGCCTGGGGCTCGAGTTGAATGACCGGCGTCGGGTTGATGGTATTGGTGCCGGCGGAATGCGGCGGCGGATCCC
>NC_137115.1:1748149-1753149 GCF_949357685.1 Gobio gobio | reverse complement strand
TGAGATAAAGATTTTGGAAGCTGTGAAACTGTCTGGACAAACACAAACACACACACACACACACACACACACACACACACACACACACACACACACACACACACACACACACACACACACACACACACACACACACACACACACACACACACACACACACACACACACACACACACACACACACACACACACACACACACACACACACACACACACACACACACACACACACACACACACACACACACACACACACAGGTCTTTGAGGGCACAGAAAGCAGTAAATGACTGAGCGTGTGTGAGAGCTTTATGAAGCTGCTGTGATTAAACCGGAGAATGCAGACGGGAGAGGACAGGAAAGGTCCAGCAGCTCGTTTCCCAGTATTCCCAGTATTACCTGCAGATCCTTACCATTCAAACCCTCTGTCTCGTCTAAAGCTTAAACCTCCACACCACAGAGAATCAATACATCTGCAGACGCTCAAGGACGATCCGTTCGACGGAGCTTCACGTTTATGCTTTGAGAAACAAAGGAGCGAGAGCCACTGATTCAAACCGGCCGTGTGTGTGTGTGTGTGTGTGTGTGTGTGTGTGTGTGTGTGTGTGTGTGTGTGTGTGTGTGTGTGTGTGTGTGTGTGTGAGAGAAAAGGAGGTAAACAACCCGGCCTAAGTGAGTGTTTACTGGGTAAATACACAAGACAGACGGGTGAGAAATAGTGTTGACTCGGGATTAGAGGCAGAGGAATATTGTGATCGGTCAATACACCTCCCAAAAGGTCAGTGGAACACCAGTGGAACACCAGTGGAACACCAGTGGAACACCAGAGGAACGCCAGTGGAACGCCAGAGGAACACCAGAGGAACACCAGAGGAACGCCGGAGGAACACCAGTGGAACACCAGAGGAACACCAGAGGAACGCCAGAGGAACACCAGAGGAACGCCAGAGGAACGCCAGTGGAACACCAGAGGAACGCCAGTGGAACACCAGAGGAACACCAGAGGAACGTCAGTGGAACGCCAGAGGAACGCCAGAGGAACGCCAGTGGAACACCAGAGGAACACCAGAGGAACACCAGAGGAACACCAGAGGAACGCCAGAGGAACGCCAGTGGAACACCAGAGGAACGCCAGAGGAACACCAGAGGAACACCAGAGGAACGTCAGTGGAACGCCAGAGGAACGCCAGAGGAACGCCAGTGGAACACCAGAGGAACACCAGAGGAACGTCAGTGGAACGCCAGAGGAACACCAGAGGAACACCAGAGGAACACCAGAGGAACGCCAGAGGAACACCAGTGGAACACCAGAGGAACGCCAGTGGAACACCAGAGGAACACCAGAGGAACGTCAGAGGAACACCAGAGGAACGCCAGAGGAACGCCAGTGGAACACCAGAGGAACGCCAGTGGAACACCAGAGGAACACCAGAGGAACGTCAGTGGAACGCCAGAGGAACGCCAGAGGAACGCCAGTGGAACACCAGAGGAACACCAGAGGAACGTCAGTGGAACGCCAGAGGAACGCCAGAGGAACGCCAGTGGAACACCAGAGGAACGCCAGAGGAACACCAGAGGAACGCCAGAGGAACACCAGAGGAACGCCAGAGGAACACCAGAGGAACGTCAGTGGAACGCCAGAGGAACACCAGAGGAACGTCAGTGGAACGCCAGAGGAACGCCAGAGGAACGCCAGTGGAACACCAGAGGAACACCAGAGGAACGTCAGTGGAACGCCAGAGGAACGCCAGAGGAACGCCAGTGGAACACCAGAGGAACGCCAGAGGAACACCAGAGGAACACCAGAGGAACACCAGTGGAACGCCAGAGGAACGCCAGAGGAACGCCAGTGGAACACCAGTGGAACACCAGAGGAACGCCAGAGGAACACCAGTGGAACACCAGAGGAACGCCAGAGGAACGCCAGTGGAACGCCAGAGGAACGCCAGAGGAACGCCAGAGGAACGCCAGAGGAACGCCAGTGGAACACCAGTGGAACACCAGAGGAACGCCAGAGGAACACCAGTGGAACACCAGAGGAACGCCAGTGGAACACCAGTGGAACACCAGAGGAACGCCAGAGGAACACCAGTGGAACACCAGAGGAACGCCAGTGGAACGCCAGAGGAACGCCAGAGGAACGCCAGTGGAACACCAGTGGAACACCAGAGGAACACCAGAGGAACACCAGAGGAACACCAGTGGAACACCAGTGGAACACCAGAGGAACACCAGTGGAACACCAGAGGAACACCAGAGGAACACCAGAGGAACACCAGAGGAACACCAGAGGAACACCAGAGGAACACCAGTGGAACACCAGTGGAACACCAGAGGAACACCAGTGGAACACCAGTGGAACACCAGAGGAACACCAGAGGAACACCAGAGGAACACCAGTGGAACACCAGTGGAACACCAGAGGAACACCAGTGGAACACCAGAGGAACACCAGAGGAACACCAGAGGAACACCAGAGGAACACCAGTGGAACACCAGTGGAACACCAGAGGAACACCAGTGGAACACCAGTGGAACACCAGAGGAACACCAGAGGAACACCAGAGGAACACCAGTGGAACACCAGTGGAACGCCAGTGGAACGCCAGAGGAACGCCAGTGGAACACCAGTGGAACACCAGAGGAACGCCAGAGGAACACCAGTGGAACACCAGAGGAACGCCAGTGGAACGCCAGAGGAACGCCAGAGGAACGCCAGTGGAACACCAGAGGAACACCAGAGGAACACCAGTGGAACACCAGTGGAACACCAGAGGAACACCAGTGGAACACCAGAGGAACACCAGAGGAACACCAGAGGAACACCAGAGGAACACCAGAGGAACACCAGTGGAACACCAGTGGAACACCAGAGGAACACCAGTGGAACACCAGTGGAACACCAGAGGAACACCAGAGGAACACCAGAGGAACACCAGTGGAACACCAGTGGAACACCAGAGGAACACCAGTGGAACACCAGAGGAACACCAGAGGAACACCAGTGGAACACCAGTGGAACACCAGAGGAACACCAGAGGAACACCAGTGGAACACCAGTGGAACACCAGAGGAACACCAGAGGAACACCAGTGGAACACCAGAGGAACACCAGTGGAACACCAGAGGAACACCAGTGGAACACCAGAGGAACACCAGAGGAACGCCAGAGGAACGCCAGAGGAACGCCAGAGGAACGCCAGAGGAACGCCAGAGGAACACCAGTGGAACACCAGTGGAACACCAGTGGAACACCAGAGGAACACCAGTGGAACACCAGAGGAACACCAGAGGAACACCAGAGGAACACCAGAGGAACACCAGAGGAACACCAGTGGAACACCAGTGGAACACCAGAGGAACACCAGTGGAACACCAGAGGAACACCAGAGGAACACCAGAGGAACACCAGTGGAACACCAGTGGAACACCAGAGGAACACCAGAGGAACACCAGTGGAACACCAGAGGAACACCAGTGGAACACCAGAGGAACACCAGTGGAACACCAGAGGAACGCCAGAGGAACGCCAGAGGAACGCCAGAGGAACGCCAGAGGAACGCCAGAGGAACGCCAGTGGAACGCCAGAGGAACGCCAGTGGAACGCCAGAGGAACGCCAGAGGAACGCCAGAGGAACGCCAGAGGAACGCCAGAGGAACGCCAGAGGAACGCCAGAGGAACGCCAGAGGAACGCCAGTGGAACGCCAGTGGAACGCCAGAGGAACGCCAGAGGAACGCCAGTGGAACGCCAGAGGAACGCCAGAGGAACGCCAGAGGAACGCCAGAGGAACGCCAGAGGAACGCCAGTGGAACGCCAGAGGAACGCCAGAGGAACGCCAGTGGAACGCCAGAGGAACGCCAGAGGAACGCCAGAGGAACGCCAGAGGAACGCCAGAGGAACGCCAGAGGAACACCAGAGGAACACCAGTGGAACACCAGAGGAACACCAGAGGAACACCAGTGGAACACCAGAGGAACACCAGTGGAACACCAGAGGAACACCAGAGGAACACCAGAGGAACGCCAGTGGAACGCCAGAGGAACGCCAGAGGAACGCCAGAGGAACGCCAGAGGAACGCCAGAGGAACGCCAGAGGAACGCCAGAGGAACACCAGTGGAACACCAGAGGAACACCAGAGGAACACCAGAGGAACACCAGTGGAACACCAGAGGAACACCAGTGGAACACCAGAGGAACACCAGTGGAACACCAGAGGAACACCAGAGGAACGCCAGAGGAACGCCAGAGGAACGCCAGAGGAACGCCAGTGGAACACCAGTGGAACACCAGAGGAACACCAGAGGAACGCCAGAGGAACACCAGTGGAACACCAGAGGAACACCAGTGGAACACCAGTGGAACGCCAGAGGAACACCAGAGGAACACCAGTGGAACACCAGAGGAACGCCAGAGGAACGCCAGAGGAACACCAGAGGAACACCAGAGGAACGCCAGAGGAACGCCAGAGGAACACCAGTGGAACACCAGAGGAACACCAGTGGAACGCCAGCGGAACGCCAGAGGAACACCAGAGGAACACCAGAGGAACGCCAGAGGAACACCAGAGGAACGCCAGAGGAACGCCAGAGGAACGCCAGAGGAACGCCAGAGGAACACCAGTGGAACACCAGAGGAACACCAGTGGAACACCAGTGGAACACCAGAGGAACACCAGAGGAACACCAGAGTAACGCCAGAGGAACACCAGTGGAACACCAGTGGAACACCAGTGGAACGCCAGAGGAACGCCAGAGGAACACCAGAGGAACGCCAGAGGAACGCCAGAGGAACGCCAGAGGAACACCAGAGGAACACCAGAGGAACGCCAGAGGAACACCAGAGGAACACCAGTGGAACACCAGAGGAACACCAGAGGAACGCCAGAGGAACGCCAGAGGAACACCAGAGGAACACCAGAGGAACGCCAGAGGAACGCCAGAGGAACACCAGAGGAACGCCAGAGGAACCCCAGAGGAACGCCAGAGGAACGCCAGAGGAAC
>NC_137115.1:1733149-1743149 GCF_949357685.1 Gobio gobio | reverse complement strand
TTCCGCCCTTTATGATGTCACATAGGGTCCTACTCTCTGAAGCGTGTGTGAATCCTGAAGGAGTGTGTGTGTGTGTGTGTGTGTGTGTGTGTGTGTGTGAATCCTGAAGGAGTGTGTGTGTGTGTGTGTGTGTGTGTCAAGTCAAGTCAAGTCAACTTTATTTATATAGCGCTTTTCACAAAGTAGATTGTTTCAAAGCAGCTTTACAGTGTTAAACAGGAAAATAATGCAGCATAATTTTATTCAGCCGTATAGCCACTCCGGAAAAAACGCTGATGTCATCAGCCCATCTCAACCATCACACAGCGACAGTGTGGGCTTTAGATCAATAATTTGATCAGTAATTTAGTTTAAATGGTTAATTTAGTTTATTATTTAGATTTATTTCGATGTTTATTTGAAAATTTTTGTGTGTGTGTGTGTGTGTGTGTGTGTGTGTGTGTTCATCCAGGAGAAGTGCCCATATAAGGAGTTCCGCTCTTTATGATGTCACACAGGGCCATACTCTCTAAAACGTGTGTGAATCCTGAAGGAGTGTGTGTGTGTGTGTGTGTGTGTGTGTGAATCCTGAAGGAGTGTGTGTGTGTGTGTGTGTGTGTGTGTGTGTGTGTGTGTGTGTGTGTGTGTGTGTGTGTGTGTGTGTGTGTGTGAATCCTGAAGGAGTGTGTGTGTGTGTGTGTGTGTGTGTGTGTGTGTGTGTGTGTGTTCATCCAGGAGAAGTGCCCATATAAGGAGTTCCGCCCTTTATGATGTCACACAGGGTCCTACTCTCTGAAGCGTGAGTGAATCCTGAAGGAGTGTGTGTGTGTGTGTGTGTGTGTGTGTGTGAATCCTGAAGGTGTGGACTGGTAATCATCACGTTATGGGGACAAAATGTCCCCACAAAGATAGCAATATCCGAAATCCTCATCATTGTGGGGACATTTTTAGGTCCCCATGAGGAAAACATCTTATAAATCAGACTAAGTGATGTTTTTTGAAAATGTAAAATTGCAGAATGTCTCCTGTGAGGGTTAGGTTTAGGGGCAGTGTAGGGGGATAGAATATACGGTATGTACGGTATAAAAACCATTACGCCTATGGAAAGTCCCCATAAAAGATGAAAACCCAACATGTGTGTGTGTGTGTGTCTGTGAATCCTGAAGGAGTGTGTGTGTGTGTGTGTGTGTGTGTGTGTTCATCCAGGAGAAGTGCCCATATAAGGAGTTCCGCTCTTTATGATGTCACACAGGGCAATACTCTCTGAAGCGTGTGTGAATCCTGAAGGAGTGTGTGTGTGTGTGTGTGTGTGTGTGTGTGTGTGTGTGTGTGTGTGAATCCTGAAGGTGTGTGTGTGTGTGTGTGTGTGTGTGTGTGTGTGTGTGTGTGTGTGTGTGTGTGTGTGTGTGTGTGTGTGTGTGTGTGTGTGTGTGTGTGAATCCTGAAGGAGTGTGTGTGTTTGTGTGTGTGTGTGTGTTCATCCAGGAGAAGTGCCCATATAAGGAGTTCCGCTCTTTACGATGTCACACAGGGCAATACTCTCTGAAGCGTGTGTGAATCCTGAAGGAGTGTGTGTGTGTGTGTGTGTGAATCCTGAAGGAGTGTGTTTGGCACGTGTTTTGAAACTTTGTCCATGTTTATCATGAGAATCAACTCTAACAGTGGAAATAAGGCAGAATGCAGGAACTGTCCTCAGTCATGCCGGAGTGCCATTGTTCAGTCCTCTCTCATTAAAGTGTCACTAACATCTAAAGTGCGATCGAATGCGATATGAAATATGAGTTTTGTATCGCACGGCCTCCTCTACACATTTCTCCTCCATCATCTTCCTGTCTTCCCTATAGGTCTTCCCACATTATCCTCTTATGTCTCAGCATCTTCACAGCAACTGTGCGAATGCTTACCAGTCAAACTGAAATCAAATAGTTATTTCCATACAATAAATATTGAAATGGTTTGTGTTTTTTTCCCTCTGTATTTCATCAGCTTTATGATAATTCATAGTATCAGATCAGAGTAGATCTTCATAGGTTGGGGGAAATCAATGCAATCAATAATGATGAAGGAATGAAAAACGATGTTACCAAGACAGTTTTAAAGTGTCCTTCATAACAAACATTCATTTTTACTGTATCGTGTATTATTAAGAGTATTTTACTCTTCATTTGAGAAACATGTTGTGTATGTTTATGGGTTGTCACACAAGATAAAATTAATATAATTAGTTTCATCATTTAAAATGCAGTAAATGGTTAAACATTTATTTGTTATGTTTTATTACGTTAGAATGAGGCGTTTCTATCTACACACACCGCGGGTCCCTTATAGTGAAGCCGCCATTTTGTGCCGTCATGTTTCTACAGTAGCCCTAAAGGGACAAACTTCTCTACTCTCTGCTGTCTCAGATAACCACATCTTTGTCCTGTGTGGGCCACCGTAGCTTCTCTATGTGCTCCGAATAGAGTGCCGAAGTTATGACGTCACTTTGTAGGCCAACCCGGAAGTTAGCGGCGCATGGGTTCCCTCGATCGAAAAGCCATGCATTTTCCCCATAGACTTTTGGAAAATCGCAAAAAATAAGATCTGTGTTCAACAAAGAGTTATGACCCTTACACGTTTTGTCTATTAAGATAATCTTTGCAAATTAATCCAAAATGTGTACATTTTGAAGCTTAAATAAAGCTGTCAGATATAAATGCTAACGGTAGGCTATAAACGGACCATGGTCGCGGATCAACGTCATCATCAAGCTTCCTCAAACTTTATTAAAAAAACCCGCTCGCTCATTATGATCTGCGCTGTGTATGAACACTTATCCACTTTTTCATGAGAAATATTGCCCATTCGTTTTTTTCCAAAAACGTTAGAAACTAATTTTGTTTATGCGTGCGTCTCTGAGATTTATCTTTTGTTAATGTTTTTTCAGACATTATGATTATCACTGTGATAATATTAAATGACATGAAACACAACCCAGTCTCTTTTTGTTAAATGCAAGTTTATGTTTGATCAATAATACACAAGTATAAGTAAATTGTATAAGAAGCTACACATGAAATAAAGCAAACAATTCAGTCAAACATTCACAGTCAGTGCTAGTCGGCTACAACGCTAACGTAAAGTTAAATAGCCTAAAAATAAAAAAGTAATGAAACTTCACTTTGCCCTCAGACTGAACGATTCGCCAGGAAACAAATTATAGATCCATGAGAGCAAAGATCGGCCGTTACAAGACGAATTATAGCTGGAGACGCCACAGAGACATCAGAGCCAGCGGCAGAAGAACTGGCTGAGGAAAGGCTGATCTCACCGGGTTAATGAGCGCCGCTGATCCACTGGAGCTCACACACACACACACACACACACACACACACACACACACACACACACACACACACACACACACACACACACACACACACACACACACACACACACACACACACACCAGATCACATGTTCAAATAGGCACTCTTTATATAAATAAACCACTGATTTGAGCTTTAAACAACTACATTATCGACTGAAAAAGTCTTAAAACTACGTTGTGTCACACATTAACAGTAATTTTAACACAAAAAGACGTGTAAACACAGCCCATGTCAGACATTTCTCAACGAGACGAACATGTGAAGAGAGTAAACTCCAAATGTTCAAGCATCCAACTTTGCGCGAATAGCGCGATTTATTCACGGCACATTAGTTCTTCATTCGGCTGAAACGCGGGCTAGTGAGAGATTGCCTGTGTGTCACGATGACGTCTAAAGTCCCCGCCAAAGGATGTAGTCCCTTTTAGCAACTTGTTAGCAATCACCGTCTTTAAGACACAATAAAGTTTTAAAAAATCACAAGCAGGTTTTAACTAATGTGTTTTATGTCATAGATCAAAACGTGAAAATATTTAGAGGCTTTGTTAACCACAGACCTTATTTCAGGCGATTTAGCAAAAACACATTCAAAAAACCCATAGGGCCCTATTTTAACGATCTGAAACGCAAGTGTCAAAGCGCGAAGCGCAAGTAACTTTGTGGGCGGGTCTCGGCGCTGTTGCTATTTTCCCGGCGGGATAAATGGCTCTTGCGCCCGGCGCAAATCTAAAATGGGTTGGTCTGAAGTAGCTTCATTATTCATAGGTGTGGTTTGGGCGTAACGTGAATAAACCAATCCGAGCGTCATCCAACATTCCCTTTAAAAGCAGGTGCGCAAGTTCCATTATGGATTGCTATTATTATGGCGTATTTACCAGGCGCACGCCAGGAGCGGTTCACAGCCGAGGAGACTGATGTGCTTGTAAGAGCAGTGAAAGACAGAGAAGTGAAGTTGTATGGGGATGAGAGAAACCCACCCAAAATAGCGTCGGTTAAACAGGCGTGGGAGGAAATAGCCACAATTGTTTCATCAGCTGGCATCCCCAGGACGTCGCACCAGTGCCGCAAGCGCTACAATGACATCAGAAGACGGGGAAAGTCCAAGCTTGCCAGCATCAATCGGGCACGCCGTGTAACGGGAGGTGGATCTGCCTCTACTCAGGACCTGACGCCAGCAGAGGACATCGCTGCGTCCACCCTCACCCATTTTTTTTCCTGGTTCTTGACGGACAAACCAATTTGTTAGATGTCCTTATATACATATATGTCTTGCCAGAAATTGCCACTATTGGGCAAACAGGTCTCCTTAATTATTAGACTACAATTAGCCTGAATCATTTGTAAGCTAGATTTATGCCTATTTTTTCACATCTTCGTGGCACACCACAATGATTTCCGTCATCTCATGTGTTAATATTTTTTAGTGTAACAATATATGATTTGTTGTAGATTACATGAGCAAAGTGTATGCGCGTTGTGCACGCTATACATTATGGTCAAGCATGCGCCCTTAAAATAGCATAATGAACAACGCGCAACGCGCCACTGACTTTAGACTAGGTTTTTTCTGGTCAGTGGCGCAATTGTTTAATGGAACAGCAAAATAGCACCAGGGATTGTTTGCGCCGGAACACGCCTCCTTTTTTGCGCTGAACCGCCCAGGGAGCGCAAGTTCATTCACTAGTTTAGCGACGTGCTTCTGTGGAGGGAAAAGCGCGCTTTGCGCGGGTGCAAAATAGGAATGACACATGCGTCGGTGTACAAAGTCAATTGCGCTGGGTGCAAGATAGGGCCCATAGACTTTAGGGCGAGGGAACCGGAAGGGCTAAAATGCTAACTCATTTCCGTGTTTTGGCCTACAAAGTGACGTCATTACTTCGCCACTCAATGGGAGCGGTGGGTGATTGCAATTCACAACCTCACCACTAGATGCCACTAAACTTCACACACTGCACCTTTAATGTCATGTTACTGAAGCCTTAAACGTGCACATGGTAACATTTTGATCGATGCACTTTTATGATGGATAGATGCACTTTTATGATGGACAGATGCACTTTTATGATGGATGGATGCACTTTTATGATGGACAGATGCACTTTTATGATGGACAGATGCACTTTTATGATGGATGGATGCACTTTTATGATGGACAGATGCACTTTTATGATGGACAGATGCACTTTTATGATGGACAGATGCACTTTTATGATGGACAGATGCACTTTTATGATGGATGGATGCACTTTTATGATGGACGGATGCACTTTTATGATGGACAGATGCACTTTTATGATGGACAGATGCACTTTTATGATGGACAGATGCACTTTTATGATGGATGGATGCACTTTTATGATGGACAGATGCACTTTTATGATGGATGGATGCACTTTTATGATGGACAGATGCACTTTTATGATGGACAGATGCACTTTTATGATGGATGGATGCACTTTTATGATGGACAGATGCACTTTTATGATGGACAGATGCACTTTTATGATGGACAGATGCACTTTTATGATGGACAGATGCACTTTTATGATGGATGGATGCACTTTTATGATGGACGGATGCACTTTTATGATGGACAGATGCACTTTTATGATGGACAGATGCACTTTTATGATGGATGGATGCACTTTTATGATGGACAGATGCACTTTTATGATGGACAGATGCACTTTTATGATGGACAGATGCACTTTTATGATGGATGGATGCACTTTTATGATGGACAGATGCACTTTTATGATGGATGGATGCACTTTTATGATGGACAGATGCACTTTTATGATGGATAGATGCACTTTTATGATGGATAGATGCACTTTTATGATGGACAGATGCACTTTTATGATGGATGGATGCACTTTTATGATGGACAGATGCACTTTTATGATGGATGGATGCACTTTTATGATGGATGGATGCACTTTTATGATGGACAGATGCACTTTTATGATGGATGGATGCACTTTTATGATGGACAGATGCACTTTTATGATGGATAGATGCACTTTTATGATGGATAGATGCACTTTTATGATGGACAGATGCACTTTTATGATGGATGGATGCACTTTTATGATGGATAGATGCACTTTTATGATGGATAGATGCACTTTTATGATGGATAGATGCTCTTTTATAATGGATGGATGCACTTTTATGATGGATGGATGCACTTTTGTGATGGATAGATGCACTTTTATGATGGATGGATGCACATTTATGATGGATAAATGCACTTTTATGATGGATAAATGCACTTTTATGATGGATGTCATGTACACCTTAGGATGACTTGAGGGAGAGTAAATCCTGGGCTAATTCTTATTTTTGGGTGAACTAACCCTTTAATGATAATCTACAGCTGCTTCACCTGCACTCGTGATTCCCGCGTCTCTCGTCTCTCGCGCAGGTCAACAGTCCAGCGCTCTCTAAATTGTCTTAACCGCGTCTTCCCTCCGGAGAGAGGAGACCTTCACGACCCGCTGTAAAAGCTGCACGAGTCTCTCCCTCAGGACGGAGCAATGTCACAAACTCTGGCATTTTTATAATCAATTTAAAGCCCCGGCAGCCGAGCGGCGTCTCCGTGTTGCTAATCCCAAAGTGACTTTTAAGACTGAACTGAGAGGAGGATAATCAATTTTATACAGAGTCCTCAGAAAGACAGGAAGATGGAGAGGGCGGGAACGGGAGATATTGAAGAACATCGACTGACTGACATACAGGGATGATGGTGACCACATTTGACTAGATTAATGGACTCAACAGAAGCTCAGGGGTGTCCTGCATCCATTTCGCAACAATCTGGAGCATTTCTGAGACGTTACTGGAGTCAGGGGCGGACTGGGGCAAAAAAGTGGCCCTGAATATCTTTGGTTTGGTTCAGGCCCGGTTCCAGAATCAAATCATTGAGGGTGTTTCTGAAATCACTGAGGGATCTCTAGTAAATGTGCTCCACTACAGCAGTGTACAGTGAGAAATATATGATTATTTATTTACTATTCACTTTTACCAATAATTGGAATTTCACAAATATGTTGCTACAAATTGTCTATTAATGTATTAGTCTGCTTTAGTGCGTTACTAGTATTTAAACACGTCATCTTCCTGAGAACCAGAAAAAAAGGTTTTGTGAATTTAGATTTTTTTTTTTTAGGTCATTAAAAAAAAAATTTCTGTTCTATGCTATATCATCTGCTCTGGAGAGGACACCAGATCTATTTATTGAGAAAATGAAAAGACATGAATAGACAAAAACAATAGGATATTTTTTTTCATTCACCAGTCAATTTTTATGCTTCAAGCTTTTTTTATCCAAACTTTGTATAAAGATGATTCTCAATGTTATGAAAAATATAAAATAATAATTTGATATACCATTTTACTATGCAATATGTGTGTAAACATGGCCATATGCCATTCCCATTCAATGCAAAGCATCTATACACTGTATATCATTTGCATATTAATGTGTTTTGGGACAATATGTAAATGTAAAAATCTGTGTAATAATATTTTCATAAGAATGTCTTATATAGAATATCCAGACTTAAAACTGTGCTTGTTAGAGAAATTTGCTAAAATATAATTAAACCTGTATTCTGGGTCTCAGGAGGATATTTCAGTGAGTTTACATTCAGTTTATATTCTTTGCAGCATGTGATTGGCCGTCGGTCCTCTCAGCAATAATAGTTTTATTGAATGAATGTTACAGACTGTAGCCTTGAAAGAGAGCCAAGATCGCTACGATCACTAAAATGCTGTTGCTTTGTCAGTTCATCGCGATCTCACAAAGCTCTGTTATAAAAATTAAGTTGTCAATAATAAATATCTTACTTACATCGTGTCGTGTTAATGAGAGGTTAAAGGATTGGTTCACTTTTAAATAAACTTTTGCTGATAGTTTCCTCACCCCCATGTCATCCAAGATGTCCATGTCTTTCTTTCTGCAGTCGAAAAGAAATGAAGGTTTTGGATGAAAACAGTCCAGGGTTTTTCTCCATATAATGGACTTCAATGGGCCCCAAACGATTCAAGGTCCAAATGACAGTTTCAGTGCAGCTTTAAACGACACCAGATGATGAATAAGGGTCTGATCTAGCCAAACCATCAGTTTCTGTGAGAAACCCAGCAGTATTTATGCTATTATTTTACCTCTTTTCAGAGGAACGTGATCATCTCTGAGCTCAGCCATAACTTCCGCTAAGTGAGGTCAAAATACGAGCGTGGTCATAGATGTATACATAGATGCCTCATTAGCGCTGGTACGGATCAGTAGAATGAGGCATCTACTATGTATACATCTATGACCACACTCGCATTTGACCTCACTTAGCGGAAGTTATGGCGGAGCTCAGAGATGATCACGTTCGTCTGATAAGAGGTAAAATAATAGCATAAATACTGCTGGGTTTCTCACAGAAACTGATGGTTTGGCTAGATCAGACCCTTATTCATCATCTGGTGTCGTTTAAAGCTGCACTGAAACTGTCATTTGGACCTTGACCCGTTTGGGGCCCATTGAAGTCCATTATATGGAGAAAAACCCTGGACTGTTTTCATCCAAAACCTTCATTTCTTTTCGACTGCAGAAAGAAAGAAATGGACATCTCGGATGACATGGGGGTGAGTAAATTATCAGCAAAAGTTTATTTAAAAGTGAACTCATCCTTTAACTCAGCACTGCATAGCCTAAAAACGCTGCCGTTTTGAGCGGTGAGATTCTGATCGCGTTCGAGAGATCAATAACTAGCTATATCAGTGATTGGCTACATTACTCACCGCTGCAAAAACACCCTGTGAACCGATGCATTTGACGCTCTCCAGAGGAAGCAAATGAGCAAATCTGCCAAATCTGTTTCCCCAATATTATTACAGTATCATCTGAGTCAGTCGGAGGATAATGTCTGAAATAAAAGAGATTTCCAGCGAGAAGGGCGGCTCTGAGACAGCAGTTATCAGGTTATTATCAAACACAGACTTGACATTCATTCATTCAATCAATAATGGGACAGAAAAAGGAATTTCTCATCAAAGAAACAATGATTTTGGAGCGATGGCTCAGGAGGCATTTATTGATCCGGCGGGGCTGGAGGTTTTTATGTGCGATGACGTAACACCTCCTGCAACCGTGCCAATCGTTCAGTGTCAAATCTTCTCTCAGTCTAGCGTGAGCTCATAAACGCACCACTGCGACATTTCCAATTAGCTAAAGTCATGCGTCAGGATCCTAATCTGAGCTGAGAGCCCGTCCGCAGCCATAACTCATCCGGCATGAGGGCATTATTACAGGATCAGCTGATCACGCACTTCTGCTGCTCTTACAGGCTCTTCACCTCTTTCACTACGCTCTCATAATAACTGGAGAGCGATTAGATTAGAGTAAAGCTGTGTTAGGAGGCTGGAAAGAAACACACTCAAACAATGGCGTCATTTTTGGTGCATTTTGTAAATCAGAGATACACTATTGCCCCTCAAATCCCTGAGTTCAGGTGATCAACACTTCATGGCCACAGGTGTGGAACTCCAGCTCTAGACCTGCAGACGCTTCTACACACATTAGAGAGAGAATGGGCCGCTCTCAGGAGTGTGTGTGTGTGTGTGTGTGTGTGTGTGTGTTCGCTTCTACACACATTAGA